>NW_006238917.1:13039035-13077824 GCF_000375325.1 Capsella rubella | reverse complement strand
AATGAAGTTTATGGTCGAAGGAGCATCGAGTACGAACGCGATCACATGCATATCATTTCTTTTGCATCCGCAAGCTAGTAGGTTGGTAGGCAAGCTGCTACACTATTATGGATAAGAACAAAAAATGGATAAGTATGCAGTTTAGGATAAGCATCAACATTTAGATAAGGATAGATGTAAAGATAAGCTCAATCAAGCCTATTCATACCACCTCATGCTTCCATAGCTTCCTCCCCAAGTAACCAACTCCTTCTCATTTGTTCTTCACATAAAAAATCAAACGAAAACCTTTCCGAGAGAGTGAGTGTCCGAGAGTGTCTCAGGTGGTCCGTGGTAGTAGCCGAGTAGGATCGCCAAGAGTCTAGAGTCTCTAGTCGTCTCTCCTGTTAAGAAGTGCTAGATTTTTCCGGTCAGATTAGAGAGAGGGATATCCATTAGTTCCCGCAAAGGTCTTTGGGCGGGTGTATACGTAGTAGATACTCAGAGAGAACTGGTGGTATTAGCGTTGTATGGGGATTCCATTTGTTGAGCGGGAGCCATCCTTCTCGAGTTTGAATGGGACTCCACCGCCCTTGGACTAGTGGCTTGGATATCACTAGAGTGCTCATGTCTGATACCCCAGGAGCCATGTGGGCTAGTATCTTGCTTGGAGAGAGTGCATCCTCGGATTTGAGAAACCCATGCTTCTGTCTGTAGGAGACGCATTTCGGCTAGCAAAGGGCTGAGGTGATGGAGCTTTATTAGTTCTAATCAAGTCCCTAAAATCATTCGCACTGACTCTTCCACCTTTACCATTAGTGTTCCTTATATCTCTCTGGGAGGTCTCAGCTTCAAAGGAGGTGCATGAACAATTATTATCCCCTTGCTTTCGTTTATCCTCCTCTATACGAGTAAGTGTCTTCATCTGGTTAACACCTAAGTTTTTGGGGTTGGAAGCTTGAGAGGAACCGCAAAAATGACAATGTTTTTTCTCATAGGAGAGTGAGAAGCAGGTGAAGCAATGTTTTTCCAACTTCTCATAGAGAAAAGTGAAGAACACATTTTCCGTATGTGTCGGTTAGTCTATCTCTTTAGTTGGGGCCTTGGGGCCGTTGTTAGATTTGAGGAACAAGAATGAGAGAGATTGGGAGAGAAAGTGAATAGTAACCAAGAATAGAAAAGAGAGAGAATTATTCTTCTTACTTTATTAAGGTTTACAACCACACATATATGTAGGTGAGATAAGCTTACAAAGGAAGCTAATGATATAAATAATGGTAATCCACTTTTTCCCTTAACATAACCCGTATGTATAGTATAGACCAATGTAGAGACAAGTCTAATGGTCTATACTATTCTAACTTAGTCAATATAGAATATACCAGTATAAAGTAAAACATAATGGTCTATTCTATTATGACATACTCAGTACTCCCCCTCAAGTTTAGCTATAAAGACAACGAGAGCTAAGTTTGGACACCCGTAGACCACCACCTCATTAAAAACATTAACATAAAAAAATCACTTGGGAGAAAACTATGTTAAGGGAAAAAGAGTATGATGTCTACGAATAGAGGTCTTGAGCGTAAGGGCGTGTAAGATCTACAAGTCCAAGTTTGTTATGGATATGATTGCAAACTTGGAGACTTGCAGCCTTGGTGAAGATGTCCGCCAATTGATCTTCACATCTAGTATAACATGGAAGAATGACACCTTCTTGAATCTTTTCTCGGACTTTATGGCAATCCATCTCAATGTGTTTGGTTCTCTCATGAAAGACCAAGTTTGTAGCTATGTGAATAGTGGCTTGATTGTCACAGTGCATTGTCATTGGCTTTGTTATCTTAATGCCAAGGTTTTTAAGAAGAGCTTTCAACCAAGTGAGCTTATTAGTGAGTTTCTTCATGGCCCTATACTCCGCTTCCGCACTTGAACATGAGACCACCTTTTGCTTCTTGGACTTCCAAGTGACTAAGTTTCCACCAACGAATGTGCAATAACTGGTTGTTGATCTTCTTGTTTCGGTATCTCCGTCATAATCTTGTTGATCTTCTTGTTTCAGTATCTCCGTCAAAATCTTGTTGATCTTCTTGTTCCACGGTCTCCAAGATCTTTACCTTGAGGGTAATGAGAAAATGATCAGCCTCAGAACGTTTGAACCCACGGTCTTTGAGCGTAGAGCTAAGCTTATGGTACCAAGCTCTTGGTGATTGTTTCAAGCCATAGATTGCCTTGCGGAGCCTTAGACCTTTCAGGGAGTAATTGAATCTTTAAGACCAGGTGGTGGAGTAATATACACTTCTTCTTCAAGCTCGTCTTTGAGAAATGCATTTTTGACGTCCATTTGCCATAGATCCCATGAGAGATTAGTAGCTAGGGAGAGGACCACTCGGATTGTGTGAAAATTAGCTACCTTATACGGGCCTCCAAATCAGACTTCCTCACCACTTCTCCATAGGCCGCGGTCATGGCTGCCTCCTCCCTTGCTTGGTAGAACCAGAACCGGCTACTTAATTCACTTCTTGGGAGAGATTCGCTTTGAACTTGGCCGGCTTGAGGTGAGGGTAAAGAATCCAACATTTGTCCTTCACATGGCCCTTCTTTTAGCAATGGTCACACATAGTCACCTTCCTTTTTTCTTGCTTATAAGCTCCCGTGTTATCTATGATGTGCTCCCCCTTACCACCAAAGAGGCCAAGGGAACCTTGTTCCTTTTGAACTTGAGAACACACATTGTCGAGGGTGGGAAGTTTGTCGGCTCGGAGAAGATGCTTGATGAGATCATTATACACCGGGTTGAGAGTGAGAAGAAGACCAAAGACTTTATCTTGTTCTTTTCTCTCATTGAGGATGGACGGATCCACGGTGCTTGGACGGAGCATCTCGAGTTCGGCCCACAAAGACCGATACTTTCCAAAGTGCTTTGTAAACTCCAAATCTTCTTGAATTAGGTTGTTGATAACCTTCTTGACTTCGAACACACGGGTCAAGTTGGACACATTCCCATAGACATTCTTGAGTGTGTCCCAAATTTCCTTTGCGGTTTCACAATAGGATTAAGCTTCAAGTATGGAGGGTTAAAGGGAGTTTTGAAGGATAGCTAGCACGGTTTGATCTTCTTGGAACCATTTGGCTTCCTTCTCAAGCTTGGCTGCCTTGTCTTCTTCTCCCTCGGTCTCCTTTTCATCTTTCTTTGTGACTTCTTGAGTGGCATGGTTGACCTCAACGTGACTCCAAAGCCCTCGGCCACAAAGAGTAGTTCTTGTGGTTCTTTTGCAAAAAAGATAGTTCATACCCTTAAGTACGACCGGATTGACAATCAGTTTTGGGTTCTCCATGGTGAGAACTTGAAGATCTTACAAGATAAGATTTATTACCCAATAAGAAAAAGTAGATCTAGAGAACAATCTTTTACCCAATAGACAATAAACCAGATCTGATGAAAAACAAGAAAGATTGGATCTGAGAATGAAGAAGAGAATAAGAGAATAGTGAGAAGTAGATTAGACTAAGAAGAAGAAGGATCAATTGCTCTGATCCCATGTTAGATTTGAGGAACAAGAATGAGAGAGATTGGGAGAGAAGGTGAATAGTAACCAAAAATAGAAAAGAGGGAGAATTACTTTTCTTACTTTGTTAAGGTTTATAGCCACACATATATGTAGGTGGGATAAACTTACAAAGGAAAAATGAAATAAATAATGCTAATCTACTTTTCCCTTAACATCACTCGTATGTATAGTACAGACCAATGTAGAGAAGAGTCTAATGGTCTTATCCTAACTTAGTCAATATAGAATAGACCAATATAAAATAGAACATAATTGTCTAATCTATCTTGACATACTCTATACACGTTTCATTTGATTCTTCTAAAATCATGGACACAACGTAACAATAATAAGAGGCTCATTTACTAAGTACGAATTTAAAAGGTTAAATAAACAGTGAAACAATAATTCATTAATCTAATAAAATTCTTAACCACGATTTATATACCATCTTAAAAATTATTATCAGTAATTACAACTTTATAATAATAAAAGTTGTAACATATACAAACATTTACTTATAATAACATACCAAGTCTCAATTACAAATTGGAAAAATAAATATAAATTATAACTGGATTGATGAAAACACGAAATATTTATCCATCCATATCTAGATTTCAGATTTCCTAATATTTCTCTAACTAATTTAAAATAATAAATTAAAACCTATATTAATCTCCTTTCACCTTTATTTGATCTTATTTTAACTTTTTATATTAAAATATATAATACCAATATAAAATAAAAATACATCTTTTTTTAATATGGTGCAATTTGAATTTTTCAAAATGCATATTTATTACTAAATTGACAAAGAAAATATTATTATAAACTTAAAATATTAATAAAGTAAAGTTTGGATATCTAAAACGGGTTGATTAAATATTTTGGTTAAATCTAAGCGGGTTAATTAAATATTTTCGTGAAAGTTTATATTATACTTTATTGATAGAAAAAGTGTAAAACATACCACATCGGTTAAAAGTTTTGGAAAAAAGTTTTAAATCATTATAAACATGACCAGTATATTTCTAACTATGAATGAGCATGAAGTTTAACTTAAAGGGCTTTCAATATAGATTATAACTGGATTAATGAAAACACGAAATAATAGCATACTAGAAAATTGCTACAAAAAATATATTACTTTATGCATTCATCTCAATTATAACTGGATTAATGGAAACACAAAATATTTATCCCCAATTCTCATTTGAAAGTATTTAATCCTTAATTTTAAAATATCATAAAAATTATCAACAAAACTGTAGAAAGCCGCAGATATAAAAATGTTTTCGTTATAAAAAAAAGTTTTAATCGAAATTTTTTCCCCGCGCTATAGTGTGAATCCCGTTCTAGTCTAGTATATATAGTTAATGGTTTTTTATTGTTTGAAAAGATGAAATGATGGATATTAAAATGTCCGAATTGACAATCATACTAATTCGTAGATATATGAACTTTGATTTTTGTACAACAACTGACCACGTGATTGTTTAAATTCGTATATAAGTTGATATCTTTTAAGGAATGAGTCCATTGAAAACATATTACTTTTCAGCTCACAATTGGTGACTATATTATTGACGGACACAAAACTCACAACAACAAAACCCAAGGAAACTAATCAAAGCACCAATGCAAAAAATACATAATAAAAGTGAAAAAAAAAAACACAAAGCATAGAGTGGATTTGGGATAGATGATGATGATGAGTAGCTAAAAGAAGAAGATTAGGCCATGGAATCAACGGTGAGGACGGTGCTAAGATTCATGGGATGCATATATTCAGGAGAGCCATTGAGGATCTGTTCAGCAATGATTCTACTTGCTTTTTCTGATGGATGAAAAGGATCCCAAAAGGCATATAGATCTCTGTTTGGGCAAAGATTTGATAATGGTGTGCATAGCCCTATCCCATTGTATGGTCCTTGTCCACAACAAGCCACCTTCGACGTGACGAAACCTGCCAAACACAATTTGGTCGTAAACAACTTAGTCAGTTCTAGGAACAGGCTTAAAATTTGAACCAAAACGAAACCAAACTTGGTGAAAAAAGGCTACGAAAAATCTATAATACTAATTAAGATTTTTTTCGGATTTTTTTTTGTTAGCTACATTGATACTAATTTTTCATGTCTTAATATTAATTTTTCCATAATTTTTTTTTCTTTTATGAAAAGGTAAATATATAAAATGAATTAAGAGGGACAAATTAAATAAGAGCATGTACCATATCGTTGTGGGTCGCTAATGAAGTCCATGTGCATTTGTTGAGTATTAGCGGCAATGAAGGCTGAAGATCCAACTTCGTTGTTGAGGTCAGATATCATTTGAGTGAGCTGCGGGTTAAATAGTGAGGCGGCTCGTTGTAGTTCTGTAGCACACTCGCCATCGCGGCTACGTTGAGCCAGCTCGGCTGGGACGCAACCCATCGGCCCTGTTCCAGTCACCAAGACACGTCGAGCACCCAAATCGTACATTTTCTTCAAAACAATATTGATTTTTTTCATTAGCAAAAACTGAAGTATCATCATATTTGCTACAAGCCTACTACTAGTTTAAATTGGAGTTTCGAAGGAATTTTAAGAAGACAGTGCTAGATTTCTTATTTGGGTCATTTTTTCAAAAAGAAGGACAAAACAAAACTATTGTTCCAATCATGTAAAGTATCACTTGGTGTAATATGACTTGTCTAGTTTTAACCATATATGTTTAATGTTTTCTAGAGTAGACTAAAATAAAATTCTACAAACTTCTCTGTTTTATCTAACTATAGTACATGTAGAGTTGTAATTGAATAAACGTACCCTTAGGACTTTGCGGTATTCAGAAATGATAAAGACAACGTAGTCAGGGAGAGAGTATTGACGAGATCTTGCAGAGAAAGGGACCAAGTAGTAGTTGTTTACGAAATCGTTGCCTCCAAGTGTAATTAGGACAAGAGCTCCATTCACGAGCCTATTCATCTCTTCTTCTCCGACCAATCCACTCACTCGGAGCTTGTACTGCTCGAAGTATTCAAGCTGCTTCGTGATCCTAATAATGTTCAGCTGCATTGAATTTGCCAAAACATATCCCTCACCATCAAGATTATCAAGAATGCACTTAACCGATTGTAATACTAATGCAGGTGAAACTTACAAATTGGATCCCGGTGTCGTTAAGGATTCCAATACCCGCGGACGCGAAGTTGGCGCCGACTAAGAGTCTATCTTTTTTCAGCATAGGACTAAGATACGGCATTGGAGACTCTTGACCCAAATGCTCACCTATAACAGATAATAATTATTCATTATCCTTTTTAGGTGACGTTAAGTGTTTAATGTTACTTGGAAAACAAGAAAGAGAGCTTACTAATGAGATCTGGAATGTTAAGACCATTGGAGAAACGGCCGGTAGGACGGTGAGTTGGGAAATCGATACCATAAGGGTAATTATCGGCACGAGCAGTGGTAGCTAGGAAGTCATTGTTGCCATTGTCGACGAGGGAATCTCCGAACACGAGGAAAGCCCTAGCGTTGGCTTGCGGTACAAGTAAACTTATCACTTGAAGTATGCAAAACCCTAGTAGTGCCAAATTAGCCACCGAGTTCGTCATCTATATATACGAAAAGAATTATTTTAGTTTGAAAATTTTCTATGTATATGTAGCTTTGAACTCTGTTTTAGGTGTTTGCTGTGAGATGAGGATGTAGAAGGGAACATGATTGTCGTATGTATATATAGGTGTAAATGTAAAAAGTAACATAGAGGAAAAGGGAGGCATTAATGAAGGTCTTCACCAGCTTTTACCTATTGGTGTTAATTTTAAAGAGAGACAACTCTACATGTACTAGAGAGTTGTGATTTTGGTTGAGAATAAATAAGTGACGCTATGTTGACAAAAACAAAAAAAATCAATAAGTGTTGGTGATGATTTAATTATTTTTTTAATATAAAATGTGTAAAATTATTTTTCATCCATATTACAATGCTGTTTTGCTATTTATAGTAACAATCATACAAATGTTCTAACTAAATAATTATTAATATACTATTGTATTGATTTACAGAATATTTTTCATTTATCGTTTACCTAATTCCATTCTTAATGATTTTTTTAAAAGAAAATTTTGTTTGATTTTGTTTTGTGTATACATAATATTCATCAAATCCAAATGAGAGGCTAGCAATCTAAAAAGAAAAAGATACGAAACAATTACAACTTTATTTATTTACAAACATTAAAATTCGAGTCTGAATGAAATTTCGTGTCAACATCACATATATTGCATAGATACTAAAAACGTAAATATTATTTTCGTAAACGTATATTTTAGTAGGTTAACTAGTGTATTATTCAACTACGTGTACAATATATTTTTATTGTCAGAATATATAATCGATTTATAAAAATTATCAGATAGCCAATGTAAATTCAGTAAATACCATAGCATTGTACATATACATTCTTAGAGTAATTAAGAAAAAAAGGTTAAAACTACTTTTGGGGCCGAGATGAAAAGACTTGATATGGTAGATAGACCAAGAGAGACGGACGAGTTTAATTTCATGCCAATATTTTCATGCTCTTGAATTTTGGGTTTTAATTGGATGAAAAAATTTGGTTGTAAAAAATAAAATGCAGGTCCCTTTGGGAATAAGAAGATAGAATTATTTGAAGTACTTTGTCCAGATTTACTCACACAGCCGCAGAGTTAGATTCCAGCAATGACAATGACAATGACATTCATGTTTTTTTTTTTCTTTTGCATAGAGTAGCTTTTAGTAACCTTTGATAAAAAAAAAAAAAAAAAAAAAAAAAAAAAAAAAAAAAAAAAGAAGAAGCTTTTGTAGCCATCGAGAGAGACAAAATGCTTCAAAGGCATATGTACATGTTAAATTGGCCCGTGAGTGAACTTTCCGTCCGATCAACGAAAACATAGACTAACAATATTTTGATTACCCGAAAAAAGAAAGACAAAAGTTCCATAAAATAAAATACTATATTGAAGTATTTTAATTATCACAGTATTGAATTTAAGAGCCGATCTTATGAAATTTTAATATGTAAGTCCCGAATAATATTTTTTTTAAAACAAACATTCACACATAACAAAGATTTTAAAATGATAAGTTTATAGAGTAAAAATGCTGAATGATCTTATGAGAGGTGAGTATTATGACATATATAGGCTATTCGTTAGAGAGATTAGGGTAAACAGAAATTTTAAAGGGTTTTGGTACACCACTTAGCTTGTTAGTCAATAAAAGACTAATATTTTTGCTATTATCTATCAAAATACTTGACAATGATTGGAAATAAGAGTTTATACAATTACCAATAGATTACCGACTGTTTTTCTTCATCATATGGTCTTTTGATATTTTTAAAACCGTGTAAGAATACATTGGTAATCCCTTGAAAATTACCTACAGATTACCGATAAATTTAGAAAAATATGTATTTATTGACAGATTTTTGACAGTTTATTATTGATGGTCATAATCCATTAATAATTTGTTTTTTTTGTTTGATTAAATGTTTAATTGATTGATAAAAAAAAAAAGAAACGTTATTGCCAGAGCCGTCTCTACACTATTAAAGGCCACAACCAAACTAAAAAAAAGGCTGCTCAAAAAATTTTTTTTAACAACTAAACGAAAGTAAAAACAATGGAAAAAACCAGTAATTTCTAAACACTGTAAATTACATAAAATAAGCAATTTATTCTTCAAATCTAGCTATTCTCCTTGCATTTCTTCCTGCAAACTCATTCATCAAGTCTTTAAAATCAAGCTTTTCAGCCATACGCCTTTCAATCGATATTATCGACAACCCATTTAGTCTCTCTTGCGCCATAGTTGACCGTAAATAAGATTTTATGAGTTTCAACTTTGAAAAATTTCTTTCTGCAGAGGCAACAGAAACTGGAATCGTCATCATTATGCGGTATGCAGTCCAT
Organism: Capsella rubella; assembly: GCF_000375325.1. Taxonomy (NCBI): domain Eukaryota; kingdom Viridiplantae; phylum Streptophyta; class Magnoliopsida; order Brassicales; family Brassicaceae; genus Capsella; species Capsella rubella. The sequence goes on along the minus strand of NW_006238917.1, from coordinate 13,068,343 downwards.
GTATTCGGATAACAACTTTTCATATTTTTCAGAAAATTCAACACCTCGATAGCTTTCTTCATCTCTTTTGACAAAACCTCTTTGAAAAGCTTTAGCTCTAAAAATAAATCATTACCATCTAGATCAGAATGCATATCATGCTTCAAGAAAACTTCAAGGTTGGTACAAGAAACCATCAACTCGTCATCATTTGCTAATTGCAGTTTTGTCAAGTCGAACAAAAATCCAAAAGTCTTTTCATAACCTTGAAGTTGATCAAATCTTGTTTCAAGAGAAACCAAACCTTGATCCACGATTTTGATGAAGTAGTTGAGCCTAAAGTTTTCTTCTGCTGATAATATCACATCTTCCCCAACTTTTTCAGCTTCTTCGTCGTGATAGCGTTTTCTTTTACATATGCGTTTTGCTTTCACAGAGAATACATGATCAATATCCATACTAGTAGCAATCCGCTCAGCTTCTACTTTTGCTGCTTGAAAGCCTGTTTCTCTATAGTTTCTGAAAAAAGAAACAAGTCCTTTTAACTGAACAATAGCAATATCAATATCCATATCTTCTGACTGCAAGATCTTACTTACTTTGTTGACAACAAACAAAAGCTCATACCAAATTACCATTCCAAACAAAAATTCAAAACTCCCAATTCCATGTATTTCACTCATTGCAAGAGACTCGGCTTCGCTTTTTGTTTCCGGATTATCACTGTTTTCTGCCAAGTAAAATAGCGCATCTCGTATCTGAGGAGCTTGAAATCGTATTGCTTTGACACTTTTAACACGGCTCTCCCAACGAGTTTGTGACAATGGCTTAACTGTAATACCATTCACAATATCTCTAAAAACTTCGCTATTATTTGTAGAAGATGCAAACAAACAATAGATACGCTGCACAATACCAAAAAACGACACTGCTATCGTCGAATAGGAGGCTATATCTGAAAGTGCCAGATTCAAACTATGACAACCACATGGTGTGTAAACTGCTCTTGGATTAACTTCAAGTAATCTTGATTGCACTCCTTATTTTTTCCTTTCATGTTTGATCCATTGTCATAACCTTGCCCTCTAATGTCATCAATATTCAACCCAAGAGTATGCAAAACATCTTTCAAAGTGTCAAAAAGCCCTTCTCCAATTTTGTCTTTTACTTCCAAGAATGTCAAAAAAAATTCTTCAATCTTAGGTGACATCTCAGAAATATCCACACAACGAATAATTAACGACATCTGGTCCCGGTGACTGATATCAGGAGTAGTATCAAGAATAACTGAAAAATATTTTGCACATCGAATCTTCTTCAAGATCAACTGCTGGATCTCAGTACCAATCATCATTATCAACTCATTTTGAATACCAGGACTCAGATAATGATGATGTGTTTCCTGTTTTTCAATTCGTCTTATGTGTTCTTGCATTACAGGATCAAAATCTCCAAACACCTCAACCATCCCCAAAAAATTTCCATTATTATCTTCATGAATCTTATCACTGCTTCCACGAAATGCTATATTCTTTTTTGCAAGACCCTTTACCAAAGCAATTATCCTCAACAATACATCTCTCCAGTGTTTTTTCTCTTTGTTAATCTTTGCCTGCATATGCTTATCAATTGTTTGCTTCTTTTTTAGCCTGACCTCTAACTATATCCAACGAATCATGCATCTCATATGATTAGGACCTTTTTCATGCTCTCTTAGCATTCTTGAAACGTTTCTCCAATCACTATACCCGGTAGTTGCCAACTGACAGATATTTTTATCTTGTGTAAATAATTTACAGCAAAAACAAAAGATCTTATCTTTTACTTTTGAGTAAACTAGCCATTGTCTATCTTGCCTTTCTCCATTTATTATCTCTCTCGTGTAAGACGAATGAGAAAAACATCTACCAATCGAATCTCTTGGAAAATGAAAATCGACGGGAAGTCTTGCGATTGGACCCTTATCAACAAAAAAATCTCTCAGTCTATTATCAATTTCTCTCCAATTTCCGGGATCATTGAAATCTCCATCTATATGATATTCCTTAAAATCAAATGTTTTCTCCTCTTCATCCTCCATCTCAGTTTCAACCCCCCTATCATTCCTATTCTCATTCTCATTCTCTTTCTCCATAGACTCACGTTCATCGCCGGGTTCACCAAAATTTCTACCTTGGGTATTCTCTGAAATACCAGCTTCTTCACTACTCACATTGCTCTCTTTTTCTAAGTGCGCATCAGTTTTAGAAGGTTCAGATTTTTTTACGTACCTCAACATCGAATTTTCCATTGATTTTGTTAATGCCTCTTGTCTCTTTTTTTCCTTATTTTTGATGCTCCTCCTGGCACTATCTTTATTCGATTTGAAGTCATCTTCCTGCAACCAAACTACTAACTAATAAATAAAATCATTATGCATAAAATAATACTCCAAAAAATTGAACAAACTATATGACTTCTGACACAAGAAAGAGATAGAAAACAGTTTTTGTCTCTAAAATTTAGAAACTAAGGACCAAACCAATATCTCAATTATTTAATTGGCATGAAAATTGACAAACCTGAATTGATAGAAGATTTAAAGCCTCCACCAAGCTTCAACCAAAAGCAAAATAAAAAGAAAAGAGAGATGATTCTAAACTTGTTGAGATTGAAAAAAAATTGAAAACAGAAATAGGGCTGGGGGTTTGACGATGAGGAAGAAGAAGAAGCGTAATATGTTTTAGGTTTATAATTTTGTTTCTAATTTTTCTTTATTCTTATCTTTTATAATTTTCATTTAAGTAAAATATTATTTTTTTTAAAATCTCGAAGTTATATACATGTATATATATATAGATATTCGTTTTATTAATTTTGGCTACGAAATATGAAAAAAAAAAATTGCTTAAAAAACGGAGAAAAACAAAATTTGACATATTGGGGAATCGAACTGCAGAACTGGGATGCTCATGCCAACCTTATTACCACTAGGCTAGGGAAGAACTATCGCAAAAAGGGCCGGAAAATATTTATATAATAAAAGGCCACAAGCTTATGCTTCATGGGCCTGGCCTTTGGGCCGGCTCTGGTTATTGCTGAAATTTTACAAAATAAAACAAGACATAATGAAACCAAGAACTAGAGCAATCCAACAGGTGTGCCCTCCAATGAGCGGAGACACACTTAGCCAACGCCGAAAAATAATCCTTTAGCGAGGTTTGGTGGCATATTCAAAAGAAGAAATGCGGTCTCTGATGAGCTTGTCAAGCCGTCGTACAATTAGAGTAGTCGAGAGATACCCGTTAGCATGAATTCTTGCATTTCTCTCCTTCCATAGATGATAGATAGTGACCTGGAAAAAAAAACTTGAGGAGGATATCATTAAAGAAATCCCTTGTACCAGTATTTAACGCGTCAAGCATAATATCCCAATTTGGATCCTCGCATTGGCGCAACAAGTTGCCTGCACTTTCGGAGCAAAATGTGAAGGAATAAGGACAACCAAAGAACAAGTTGCACACACGGTTGAACCAGCCCCCAAGTCCGTATATGAACCCCCGTTGAGAGACGATCACGGATAGCTAACCAAGTAATGAAAGCACACCGTGGGATTCCTTGCTTTACCCACACTATAGCGCTCCAATCCATTGGTTGGTGGTGAATCCGTAGTTCCTCCCACGTGAGCTAAGAGGAGAAAGATTCTCGGAATTGGTCTTCAGCATGTCTCCACAATAACTTATCAGGTCCATGCATAGCATTGGGAATAGGTTGAGCACGCAAATGATCTATGATCGGGACCATATGTGCAAGCTGTGTTCGTATTAGCCTCCAGCCATTGTTTCCTAAAGCATCCTTAACCACTGTGTGAATAGGAATCCTGAGTAGCCGTGGCTCCGCAGATCCCACCTGATCAATAAGTCTCTCCATAGGTATCCAGTGATCAAGCCAAAACGAAATAGTTGTTCCATCATTCACTTCTGCCCGTATGTAAGGTCAAATTTTGTCCCAAAGCTTAAGTACTTTCCGCCATGCCCATGATCCTAGCGTGGAATGTAGAGCTGACTAGAAAGAGAGCCCCCACATCAACTATTGTTTTGACCAAACAACCCACAATGATCCTGAAAGACTAGAAAAAATCAAAATAAGCCGATAAACAAAAGCTTTAGAAACCTCTTTCAGCTTCCTCAAGCCTAACCCACCCTCTGATTTTGGACGACAAATATCATCCCATGCTACCTTTGAACCTGAGGTGTTGTTTGGATTACCCGTCCATAAAAAACACTACAAAGGCTATCAATTTAAGCAAAGCACAAAGAGGGTAAACAAAGAACGGAGCACCAAAAGCTTGAGATGCTGATGATAACCAAAGAAATATGCTGGAGACGGCCTGAATAAGATAAGTATTTTTTTCTTCCATGAAAGAAGACGAGGACAAACCTTATCAATGAGGGGGCTGTAGTCGTGTCCTGTCATGGACTTAGTGGTTAATGGCAGCCCTAGGTAACAAATAGGGAGAATCTCTACTTGTAGACCATACTCAAAGACAGCCGCTAAGGTCGCTTAATTATCTCGACCTCCAACAAAAACCGTTGACTTGCTAGCATTAATACGTAACTCAAATAATTTGGAAAAATCCTCAAAGACCTGCAATGTAGTGCGGAGAGAGCTAGGGAGCCGTCCGTGAATAGCAAAATATCATCCGCAAAACTTAGATGAGAAACACAAATCAGTCGCATCGCAGGTGCCGTCCAATGAACCCATTAGAACTGTTATGTTAATCAACAGAGAGAGAACATTCTGCACCATAGCAAACAAGTATGGTGTGAGAGAGCAGTGTTGACAAACTCCTTTAAAGCTCCCGAAGAACCCCTCTAGATGTCCATTTACGACCACTTCAATATAAGCTGTAGAAACACAAGATAAAATCCAGTGAGTAAACAAAGTGGGTAAACCCAAAGCTCTGAAAATTGTCCCTATTAAAGACCACTGAACCGTGTCGAATGCCTTTGAAATATCAAATTTAATGGCACACGGACGGGAAATGGTGTCCTTATGGTAATCCTTGACGAGCTCAGTTGCCAATAACACATTCGCTAATAGCATACGACCTTTAACAAAAGCACTCTGATTTGGCTCAATAAAATCCGGTAAAAGCACTACAGACGATTTGCCAAGATTTTAGAGATGACTTTAAACAGCACACTACAGCAGGATATAAGCCGGTAGTCTCGCATGGTGGCCGAAGTAGAATCCGGGTCCTTTGGAACGAGAGATAGCAAAGTAGCAGTAACAGCTTTCGGCATGAGGCCATACACAAAGAAAAATTGCACCGCAACAATGAAACCTAAGCCTATACCACTCCAGACAGCAATATAGAACTTCTTAGTAAATCCATCGGGCCCAGAGGTCTTGCATGAAGGGCGGGGGGGGGGGGAGAAAAGAGCTTAGCGGATTTCCTGTGCGAGAACAGGAGACGTGAGCATGTTACATGTTTTCGTTGAGCAGCGGTAGTCAAGAAGATCGAAGAGAACAACATGAGGAACCCGTATGAAATATGCATCCTCTTGCTGAAGCAAGGTAAAAAAAGGTGGGCTGCCTCTGCCTTTATATCTGCTGGTGTAGTTAAAACCTCACTAGTGGCTGTGGTAAGAGACCAAATGCCATTGCGAGAAGCATTGTCTTAAGATACCCGGTGAAAGAAACGCATGATTTTTGCTGAAAATATTGCTCTTCCAAAACTGCTAATTTTTAAAAAGCATATGAAGGTGCAGATAAATCCCAAAAATTTGCAGGGGTGGGGTCGGTAAAAGCTGCAGTTTGAATGGAACAATGGTTTTAAATCTATCAGTAAATAATTTGTCAAAATGGTAAATAACTACCAATGGTTTTTGATATATCAGTAATTTATCAACGGATAAAAACATTTTTGTCAAAATTTGATCATTTTTATGTCGGTAATTATCGACCAATTTAAAAACGTTGGTATTTCCGTCAGTTGTTTTCTAGTAGTGTGAATAAAACTAAACAGGAGTAAAATTTATCACAAAACACCCTACAAAAAAAGGTGTACATAATGTCAACTACTTAATTAATAACTGTATACGATAAAACAAAACATATAATGTTTGTGTAACGCCCGTATCCCGTTTTGGGGGGTGTCGACCGACACCACTTCAGGGTGTCGCTCGACACCAGCGTGTTTCGGTTTGTTGGATTGATTTTAATTGCAAAATTGTGTGGTGGGTCATGTTGTGTTGTTTTTAATCGTCAGAACGGGTCATGTTGTGTTGTTTTGTGTTGCATTGGTGGTTGTTTGAGTTAATACTTGAATGTGTTCATTTCTGCTTGTGTGTATAGCCAGTGGTGGGATGATTGCCTCACTAAGTATTTATGAAATACTTATGCATCTCTTTCTTTGATGCAGGTAGAAGCGAAGTATGATCCGTGGAATTATGGCGAGGAGAGGAGGATGATCTAGGCACTCATTGGTGTTTTAGATTATTGTTGGATTTGTTAGGGTGTTAGAATGGAATTTTGAAACATGTTAGGATGATCGTGTTTTGGAATAATGTTTGGTTGAACTTGTTGGTTTAATGGAATTGTTTTATTGGATTTTTGGTTAAGTCTTCTGCTGGTTAATATTGTTGGTTTACTTTAATGAGATTGCTTGGTTTAATTGATTTAAATTATTATGGCCGGTTTAGCTGGTTCGAATTAATTGGGTTAATCCGGTTTGCATGTTTAAAAGAAAAAAAAATGGGATGGGTTCTTTCAATTTGGTATCAGAGCATTTACGGTTCTAGGACGAGATTTAATTGGTAAAAATTGTGATGTGATGTGTGAATTTCATTGATGAGGAATGATGATGTGGATTGCATGCTGATTGATTGTGTGTTTAATCAATTTTGTGAGCATGGAGACCTAGATCATCCTCTCGAGCCTTCAATGAGATTCCATAGTAAGTTGTGTGGTTTGGTGATTTGTTTGGTGTTCTTAGCCTTCGGTTGTGTTGCAGATGGTTAGAGGTGGAGCTGTCGGTCGTGGTCGTGGTCGTCGGCGTGGTCGCGGTAGGGGGCGTGGTGTTGCCTCGGGTAGCGATATGAGTGTGGGCCAAAGTGTTACGGCCGATTTTGTTAGTGAGTCCCAGTCGCATCAGGACGGGCCCGTGGGTGGTGAGAGTGTGAGTGCCGTGGGAGCCGGTTCGTCCGGGAACGGTACTAGTGTTGTTGGAAACCCGGTTGGGGGTGTTCCAACAGGTGCAACCCAGGGTCAGAATGATCGGCTTGCAGATTTACTGACGCAGCTCTTGGAGCGGTTACCAGGTGCGGTACCGCCAGTGCAGGCTCGTGTAGGGCCTGAGTTGCAGGCTCCTGTTGGGCATGAAGTGCAGGCTCCTCTTGGACCTGGTGTGCAGCCTGTTGTTGGGGTTGTACCGCCTGAAGGGGTAGGTGTGGTGGTCGAGAAGCCGTACTATCTGCGGATGTTGGAGCAGCTGCAGCGGTTCGGGATGTCCTTGTTCTTCGGAGGTTCCGACCCGGCTGTAGCGGATGAGTGGCGGGTGCGAATGGAGCGGTATTTCCAGTCGATGAGGTGCCCGGAGGCGTATTAGGTGGACCTAGCGGCCCACAACTTGGCGGGTGATGCACATTTGTGGTGGTGGAGTGTGCTGGCCAAGAGGGGGCAGGGATTGGTGATGTGGAGAGATTTCTTGGTAGACTTTAATGCCAAGTATTTTCCGGCGGAGGCACTGGACCGGATGGAGTCGCAGTTCCTGGCGTTGACTTAGGGCAAGCAGTCGGTGCGGGAGTACGACTCGAAGTTCAACAAACTTTTGGTGTACTCGGGGCGTGCGAGAGATCCTGAGCAGATGCAGGTGCGTCGGTTCATGAAGGGTCTCAGCCCTGATATGAGGGTGCGGTGCAAGGTGCGGGCCTATGCATCGCGTGTGGAGTTGGTTGAGGTGGCGGCGGGGATCAAGGACGAGTTGAGGAGTCACAGGGTGATTCCTACTCCGTCGGCGCAGCCGAAGAAGACGTAGGCGCATTCGGTTCCGAGCAGAGGTGGCAAACCTGCTCAGGGACAGAAGAGGAAGTGGGATGACACTTCCAGGGTGAGTCAGGGTGATCGGAGGTGCTTCAGGTGTGGGAGCACGGATCACAGGGTGGCGAGTTGCCCGGAAAAGGGCGAGCCGTGGATGGATACCCGTGTCTGTTATCACTGCAGAGAGACGGGGCACATCAAGACGAGATGTCTTAAGTTGCAGCAGATGGCGAAAGCAGCGGTGCAGCCGGTGATGCAGGCAGTGGTGCAGCAGTGGGTGCAGCCAGGATTGCAGCTGGCAGGACAGTCGTTGGCTCAGCTGGGAGCACCGCCGGTGGTAACATCCGAGGAGATCCCGATGGTTGTTATGGAGCCGTTAGAGTCGCAGGAGGCGTTTTGCTAGCGGTTCAGGGGTGGGCTAGTGGTGTGGATGTACAGATTGCGGGAGAGTCGATGCTGGCAGATCTGTACATTAGTCCGGTGGAGTTGTATGATGTAATTCTGGGCATGGATTGGTTGGAACGGCACATAGTTCATCTGGATTGTCACCAGGGTAGAGTATAATTCGAGCGTCCCGGACCGAAGATGTATTTCCAGGGTGTGAGACTGATTTCGGGGAGTTTAGTGATTTCGGCGATTCAGGCGGATAAGATGATCCGGAAGGGGCGGGAAGCTTATTTGGCTACAATCGTCATGCCAGAGACGGTCGATGAGGTAGCAGTGGATAAGATCCGGGTGGTCCAGGAGTTCGAGGATGTGTTTCAGTCGTTAAAGGGGATACCACCATCTCAGTCTGATCCGTTCACGATTGAGTTGGAGCCCGGGACAACGCCGTTGTTTAAGGCTCCGTACCGGATGGCTTCAGCAGAGATGGCTGAGCTGAAGAAACAGTTGGAGGATTTGCTGGGTAAGGGTTTCATCCGTCCTAGTGTTTCACCGTGGGGAGCACCGGTGTTGTTCGTTACGAAGAAGGATGGGAGTTTCCGGCTGTGTATCGATTACCGGGGACTTAGCCGAATCACGGTGAAGAACAAGTATCTTTTGCCGCGGATTGACGAGTTATTGGACCAGTTGAGGGGAGCTACGTGGTTCTCTAAGATCGGTTTGGCGTCGGAGTACCATCAGATTCCTATCGACAAGGCGGATATCCGTAAAACGGCGTTCAGGATGAGGTATGGGCATTATGAGTTCGTGGTGGTGCCTTTCGGGTTGACTAATGCACCAGCGGCGTTCATGAGCCTAATGAATAGCGTGTTCCAGGCGTTTCTGGATGAGTTTGTTATCATCTTCATTGATGATATCCTGGTGTATTCTAAGAGTCCTGAGGAGCACGAGGTACACTTGCGGGAAAAGTGTTGGAGAAGCTGCGGGAACAGAAGCTGTATGCTAAGCTGAGCAAGTGTAGTTTCTGGCCGAGAAAGATGGGTTTTCTGCGTCATATCGTGTCTGCAGAGGGAGTTTCTGTGGATCCAGAGAAGATTGAGGCTATCAGAGATTAGCCTAGACCGCAAAATGCCACAGAGATACGGAGTTTTTTGGGATTGGCGGGTTACTACAGACGGTTTGTGAAGGGCTTTGCCAGTACAGCTCAGCCAATGACCAAGCTGACGGGGAAGGATGTTCCTTTTGTGTGGACTCCTGAGTGTGAGCAGGGTTTGGCTCAACTCAAGGAGATGTTGACGAGTACGCCGGTGTTGGCTTTACCGGAGCAGGGAGAGCCGTATGTGGTGTACATGGACGCTTCGGGAGTTGGTTTGGGTTGTGTGTTGATGCAGCAGGGTAAGGTGATCGCCTATGCTTCGCGGGAGTTGCCGAAGCATGAGGGCAACTACCCTACTCATGATTTGGAGATGGCAGCGGTGGTCTTTGCACTGAAGATTTGGAGATCTTATCTGTATGGAGCGAAGGTTCAGGTGTTTACAGATCATAAGAGTCTGAAGTATATATTCACGCAGCCTGAGTTAAACTTGAGACAGAGGCGCTGGATGGAGTTGGTTGCGGATTATGATCTGGATATAGCTTACCATCCCGGTAAGGCTAATCTGGAAGCAAGCGGCTTCAGCTCGAGGGCAGGATATGGAGACCTTGGTGGGAGAACTTAGCACCTTGCGGGTGTATGCTATTTCTCAGGAACCACTAGGGTTAGAAGCAGCTAACCGAGCAGACCTTCTGACCAGAGTTCGAGCGGCTCAGGAGAAGGATGCATGGCTGGTTAATGCTTCTAAGGATACTGAGTCAGAGTATCAGGTTGCAGTCAATGGGACTATCCTTGTGCATGGGCGAGTTTGTGTGCCCAAGGATGAGGAGTTGACATGAGAGATCTTGAGTGAGGCTCATGCGAGTAGGTTCACATCTAGGAGCGACCAAGATGTACCGAGATCTGAAGCGGTATTATCATTGGGTCGGGATGAAGACGGACGTAGCTAAATGGGTCTCTGAGTGCGATGTATGTCAGTTAGTGAAGGCTGAGCATCAGGTGCCGTGTGGATTATTGCAGAGTCTCCCTATTCCAGAGTGGAAATGGGACATGATCACGATGGATTTCGTGGTAGGGTTGCCAGTGTCTCGGTTCAAGGATGCCATTTGGGTCATTGTGGAGGAGATTGTGAGACTTCATGGAGTACCAGCCAGTATTGTGTCAGACCGGGATTCGAAGTTCACTTCGACGTTCTGGAAGGCTTTACAGAAGGAGATGGGTATTAAGGTGCATTTGAGCACGGCTTACCACCCTCAGACAGACGGGGAGTCTGAGCGGACCATTCAGACACTCGAGGATCTGTTGAGGATGTGTGTGTTGGACTGGGGTGGTCAGTGGGCAGATCACTTGAGCTTGGTGGAGTTTGCTTATAATAGTAGCTACCAGACGAGTATTGGGATGGCTCCTTATGAGGCGTTGTATGGGAGGCCATGTCGGACACCTCTATGTTGGACTCAAGTGGGGGAGAGGAGCATTTATGGTGCAGATTTTGTTCAGGAGACTTTAGAGAAGATTCGGGTTCTGAAGCTGAACATGAGAAAGGCGCAGGATCGGCAGAAGTGTTATGCTGATAAGAGGCGTAAGGAGTTGGAGTTTGAGGTTGGAGATATGGTGTATCTCAAGATGGCGATGTTGCGTGGTCCTAACAGGTCCCTTACCGAGACTAAGCTGAGTCCAAGGTTTATGGGTCCTTTCAGGATTGTGGAGCGGGTTGGACCGGTGGCTTATTGGTTGGAGTTACCTGAGGTAATGCATACATTTCATAAGGTATTCCACGTGTCGATGCTGAGGAAGTGTTTTCACGAGGATGATGAGGTGTTGGCTACGATCCCGGCAGATCTTCAACCTATCATGACCTTGGAGGCGAGGCCAGTGAGGGTTCTCGAGAGGCGGGTAAAGGAACTTCGACGTAAGAAGATTCCTTTGATGAGAGTCCAGTGGGACTGTGATGGAGTCTTGGAGGAGACTTGGGAGCCAGTGGCCAGGATGAAGGCAAGGTTCCGGAAGTGGTTTGACAAGCAGGTCGAGGAGTAGACCGTTGGCTTGTGTTGTTTTTGAGTTGTTTCGGTTGTATCACTTTTGTATTTTCATTTCGGTGTAACGATTATGACATTTGAGATTAATAAGATGAGTATTTCTTGGATTTGACTTGTGTGTCATGTGTAAGAGAAATATGTGCGAGTTTCTAAAAATAGAAAGTGTCGGTTGACGGTTCTATTTTTGGAAAGTCTTGGGGTGGTGGTTAGTATAGCATTGCGATGCTATAAGTGGACCACGGGAGGTAGATCTGATCAAGAGATATGCTCGGGGGCGTTTAGACTTATTTTCTCGGATATGATGTGATACCCTCTGATGATGATTCGAGTGCGCGCTTAAGGGTGACGACCCGAGAGCAAGCGTGAGACTTCCCGGATACCGTAGCTTGAAGGTTGGTGGCCTGATAGTGAGCCGGTATGACTTGAAGGTTGCGACCTGAGAGCGGGGGAGGTGGTGGGACTTCCTAGATACCGTAGTCTAAGGCTGAGGCCTGAGGACAAGCCGGTATAATTCATGGGTTGCGACCTATGGACGGGGGAGGTGGGTGTGTATGAGCAAATAGGGTCTGGAACGTGAGTATATTGATTAGATAGAAGCCTCGGTGAGGTCAATGGTGTACTGACGGTTGTGTTGAAGGATTCGAGGACGAATCCTAGTTAGTGGGGGAGAATTTTAACGCCCGTGTCCCGTTTTGGGGGTGTGGACCGACACCACTTCAGGGTGTCGCTCGACACCAGCGTGTTTCGGTTTGTTGGATCGATTTTAATTGCAAAATTGTGTGGTTTTGGTTAGGGTTTAACCCTAGGTCACGTTTAAAAGAGTAAAGGTCGTGTTTTGTTCAGAGGTGGCCGCTTTTATTCTTCTAAAAGGTTTCTAAGTTTTCTGGAGAGGTTTTGTGAGGTTTGAGAAGTGTTTTGAGGCTTGTTCCTGGTGTTTCTTTCCTTGGGAAGAGAGATCTCGTAGCTGTGGTGTTAGGAGAGTCCTTGGTTGCTGTTGTTGTGATCTGTTCGTTCTTGTTTCTGTTCTTTTGAAAGGTGAGTGCATGACTAGGCTGATCTAAGCAATTTTGATGCATATTTTGAGTGTTTCCTCTGACTGATATTTGATTTCTGTGTTTGTAGGCTTGTCTATGTGGTATGGTGTCTTGGTACGAGTCTGGGGAGGTGATAGATCGGGCCTGGAGTTCTAGAGTTAGTGGATTTGTCGATGAGAAGTAGCTGGAGCGATGTTAAGGTTTCGGTGTCGCTCGACACCAAGGGAGGGTGTCGATCGACACCAACTTTCTTTCTCGCGAGGATGGTCGCGAATGTCGAGCGACACCAGCGGATGGTGTCGATCGACACTGCTCGTCAGAACGGGTCATGTTGTGTTGTTTTGTGTTGCATTGGTGGTTGTTTGAGTTAATACTTGAATGTGTTCATTTCTGCTTGTGTGTATAGCCAGTGGTGGGATGATTGCCTCACTAAGTATTTATGAAATACTTATGCATCTCTTTCTTTGATGCAGGTAAAAGCAAAGTGTGATCCGTGGAATCATGGCGAGGAGAGGAGGATGATCTAGGCACTCATTGGTGTTTTAGATTATTGTTGGATTTGTTAGGGTGTTAGAATGGAATTTAGAAACATGTTTGGACGATCGTGTTTTGGAATAATGTTTGGTTGAACTTGTTGGTTTAATGGAATTGTTTTATTGGATTTTTGGTTAAGTCTTCCGCTGGTTAATATTGTTGGTTTACTTTAATGAGATTGCTTGGTTTAATTGATTTAAATTATTATGGCCAGTTTAGCTGGTTCGAATTAATTGGGTTAATCCGGTTTGCATGTTTAAAAGAAAAAAAAATGTGATGGGTTCTTTCAGTTTGTCCCTTAGTTCGAATAATCTTCCTTAAAATATTTCGTCTGAGGTAAACTGCTCTATTTATAGCTCATTAATGTATTTTTTCACTTCCATATCCTTTGATGTGGTTAAATCACCTTGAAAATCTAATATTCCCTTTCTCCACCACCTCGTGAGACACATATTCATTTTCTTTAGTAATGGGCCTTAGAAATGGAATTCGAACCCATAAGGGCATCTTTTTTGTTTTTTTGGTCAAACATTTGTATTTCACTTAAAACCTCAAAAGAGGGAAGGTCATACAAAGGTGAATGGAAATGGAAAGGAAGCAATACAATGAAAGTAAAGATAAGGGTTAGAATATTTATCCCAAGAAGAGCTCCAAAAATTTGAAAAGCTTGCAACCAAAAGAACAACTCTAATCACCAAGATGGACTCCATAATGAAGACTAACTTCAGGATATCCAAGACTAACTCGTGGTCGCTAATAGCTCGTACGTCTAGCGCATTGGAGCTTTCAATAAGCCGCTCCACAAGGGAGGTAAAAGGCGTTCTGGGAGAGGTTCGCTTAAAAGCGTGAATTAAAAGCTCGGATTCTTCCTTGAAATTTTCTTGATTTACTTCATAAACCCGGAAGGTTAACACTCGAATGAATTCTGAAACCAGCAGAGCAAACATAAGGATTAGGAGAAGCTTCGGTAACCCCTTCTCCTTGGATATGAGGGTCATAATGCCGTTCTTCATCCAACTTTTAAAAGTTTGAAACTTATCTTTAAAACTGTTGAAATTCACATGGTTGAGCTTGGCAATCAGACGGGATCATAATGTTGTGCTTCTTACAACTATTGGAAGATTGGCAAAGAGTGGGGAAAGGAGCTTCAGATAAATTCCGATAACAACAAATTATCTTACCTCGACAAAGGTAACCATCAGCCCAGCTTAGAGGGACCATTACTCTGCTGGCGTGGAGTCTTCGACCAGCCAAAACAGGGATAAAAGGTACCAAAAGAGTTGGGCTTAAAGGAATATTCACAACAACAGATCTGGGCAATCAGACTCTAGGCGAGAGTGGAGCTAAACAAACATGCTTCGAGATTAGACTTGCAGCGAAACCAACACAGACTTCTCTATCAACCAGGAATCGTGAAAGACTATGGTGTGTCCAAGTTAAATCCATCATTACCATCCTAGGAAAGCGTCTTCTACAATCCTGATAGAACGATACAAGCTTCATTAAACGTGGACTTGCCAATTTAAAATAAGATACAGACCTGGGCCTTAGAAGAATTTGGGCAATAATTTTCATGGGCTTTGATAGATTTGATAATGGGTTAAAAGATAGTAGACTTTTCTTGGACTCGGCCCAAAATAGAGCATCATTAGGTCAAGGGTTTTGATGCCTCCCTTCATCCCTGACAGCGACGGCAAACCAGCGGCTAGAAGCTCAGGTATAACTGCTATATAAAACAGGTCTGTCAAGGATGGGTATCGATCTGTTCGGGTTGACTCTTCCGTCGTCGTGTGCTTCATCGGTTCCGGCGTAAAAGCAGAGCTCCGGTCCAACCGCAGCCAAGCAGAACACTTGGTGGGGGGGGATCAAAATCCCATTGAGAGGAGCCGTAAGATGCTGAACTTGACTTTAAGAGGATCCAATGAGAGGGACGAAAAACGGGAAGCGCGAGAGATTTACGGGTAACAACAGAGCTAACACCAACCATGCCAACAGTTAACAAGGTCACATAAGTGTTGGACTTTAAACTTTTGGATGTAAGGGACATAGTGGAAGGAGCAAACAAGATGAAGGATGAAGATAAAAGGAACCAATCAAGAGAAACGATATAGAGGGAAAGGTGAGAAGAAGATAGATCGCGGCACCGGCGAGCAAGAACTCTATCGGTGCCGGAGAGGAGTTCTGTTGAGGTGACTTCGATAATGGTGTCTGGGAGCGTTTTTGGTCTTTTTCTTTACTACACCCTTTTACCCATAAGGTAAACGGAGGTAAAGTGCTCTAAGGTAAACTGCTCTAAGGTAAACTGCTCTATTCATAGCCCATTAATGTATTTTTTTCACTTCCCTATCCTTTGATGTGGTTAAATCACCTCGAAAATTTGATATTCCCTTTCTCCACCACCTCGTGAGACACATATTCATTTTTAGTAATAGGCCTTTGAAATGGAATTCGAACCCATAAGGCCATCTTTAAAGGCATTTTTTCAAGGGTCTTAGGACAATATTAAAATGCCAAAAATTTGAAATAGTACAATTGTAAAGTCCATCTGGTTCTTGAGTAAGAAGTTTTGAGGGAGGTGTCTTATGTCACGTGGCGTGTGCTGATAGGATAAAAACGTTTTTTTTTTTGAAATTATTTTTTTTTCTTTTGTTCAGGATATTATTTTTTATTAAAAAAAATTATTCTTTTTATGTTTTTCATTTTTATTTTCATTGGTTTGGTGATTTGAATAAAATGTTTGTGTGTTTTAATTAATATGCTTGTATCTTTCTATGTTTCTCATTTTAATTAATATGTTTGTATCTTTTTATGTTTCTTATATTTTTCTTCTTTGTTTTTTATTTGTTATTAATAATTTTGAATTCTTTTTTCCCTTTCTTTTTATTTTCAAATCTGTTTTATATTTATTTGTATAAGTTTTCAATTTATTAATTATTAATTTAATTTTAAAAATTTTAAATATAGTTGACATTATTATATTATTTAAATTTTAAGATCCTAGAGTTTCAACCAATAATTGACTCTATATTTGTGGTTCTTAACTTCACCTCTTACATTATTAATATTCTTAAAAATCACTAAGATACAACTTCCCCCTTATACCTTTAAAGATGCTCAAAGAGCATCCTTAAGGGCACGCACATCGGCGCCTTTATAACAAGTCCTACATCTTTTTTTTCCAATAATAAATATAAAAAAAAAAAGAAAAAGAGGGACGTCAACTAAAACGGGACCGTCCCGTTTTTCCTCCTTCACTAATCGCGGGCTCCACTGACACGTGGCGGCCCGCGATTGGTTGTCTTCGGTTTTTTTTAAATATAAAAATTAAAAAAAAAAGGAAAATGTTTTTGGGGGACAAAATTTACCGGTGCACATGGTCTTATGGCATAACCAAGAAGATGCATCTTAGTGTATTTTTAATATATTAATAATGTAATAGTGTATTTTAAGAACCAAACAAAATTAGCTAGTTATTGGTTGAATCCTTAGTTTCTTACATTTATCATAATAAAATAATGTAAAACTTATTAATAACTTTATTAATTAATTTTAAATTTAAAAAATGAAAAACTATATAAACTTTATAAATTATAACAATAAAGATAGAAACATATAAATATAAACAAAACATAAAAAAACTTTATAAACCTTTTTAAACAAAACACAAACAAACTTTGTAAAACAAAATATAAACAAATAATAACAAATTAAAAAAAAATAAAGATAAAAATTAGAAACATAAAAGATAGAAACATATAAACTAAAAACATAAACTTAAAAAGATACAAACATAAAAATGAAAGCACAAAACATTTTATTAAATGAATAAAAAGTTTATAAACCTTTTTAATCATTTGGAAGATGTCCAAATTTAGTCCATATATTCTCAATCAAATCCTCTTTCAATTGGTGATGTACTTGTTTATCACGTATTTTTCTTCGACGATCACCTATGGGTCTAAACACAGAATCATCAAAAGTTTATAAGCTACTTAGAATAGTTCGACAAAATTTTATAAGCTACATAGAATTATCAATCGTGAAAATCACCTTCTAGGGTTCGAGAGATAGAGAGTCGATTTGGGGATTTTAGTTTTTTCGACAAAAGAAAAATCTTTTCTTTACCCAAAAATGTATCGAATCACAGTCCGGCACGTGGCATAAGACTCGGATACAAACGAGTCTTGCCCAGCATACGGATGTGTCTTACAAGTTCACTGTTTGGATTTCAATCCATTAAGTTATTGCCCGAAGGCCCGATCGGTTGGCCCGTTAAAGTTGCTCTAAGGGAGGAGATTTTTGGCCCAACATATTTGGTAGCACATATGGTAGATATTCTAGACACATGATAGAAATAATGTATGATCGCAACATATTTAAGAAATCCGTAACATATATTAATCGTTCAAATTTTTAAAAAACAATTTCTATTTATATTTTATATTTCAAAATTGTTTCTCTTCAGTTAAATAAATATACCAAATTAGTAAATGTAATAATATGTTTTCTACATATTTTCCTAAATTATATGCAGCGCTATTTGATACTAAATTATTAAAAGTATTTGAAACTTTTTTAAAAAAATAAAAACTTTACATTTAAAAAAAAAAGTTTTTGGTCAACAATATAGAAAATAACATATGGAATCTAAATAAGTTATAAAAACTTTGACGAAAGTTCTAGTCTATATTTAATTATATTACAGAAAGTTCATTATTAATATTCATTATTTTCAAAATATGGAATATCATTAAATTTACATATTTACAATTATATCATTATATATGTATATATATATATATATGTTTATGTATATAAATAAAGAAAAGACCAATACAAACAGAATAATATATTATATAGAAGAAAGGTAAATCAAATTATTAATATGTCAAATACCATAAGTTAAAGATTTCTGTCGAAAGACATCATATGTTTTTATGTTCCAAATTTTGTAATGTGAAATATAATTTTGAATCTAACTTTCTTAAGGGATTGTTTTTTTTTTTTTTTGAATGTGAAACTTGAAGGCAATTCTTAAGAGATTTTGTTTTCTGTTTTTTTTTTTCTGAAACATTAATAATGGCAACCAAGAAATTTTCATCTCTTATATTACCTTTATTTATGGTTCCTTCTCTTGACAAAATTATTTATTCAATGCTGATTTTTCTTAATTTTTATGATTGGAGTATCTCGGATAGTTTCGTCAAAGTTACTGGACTCAATCCACCGGGAAAAAAAAATATTTTGATTAAAATATTTATATAGTTAGATTATTGCAAGTTTTTTGTTTATAAACATATATAACAGGAAAACGTAGGCCATGTCAGGATTGGCGATATGGATGCAGCAGCAGAGTTGCATGTAATGCAAAATGCTTATCTCTGGGTTACAAAGGAGGAGATTGTGTAATGTTTGCATTTCCTGTGTGTTGTTGCAAAATCAATAAACAATTGCAAGATGATTTGCCTACTTCTAGTCCTAACATGACAGATTGATATTTAATTAGTTGTACTTAAATAAATGAATAAAATTATATATTTAAACATTACATTCTCATATTATGGCAATTATTAGCTTATTATATTTACTCTCTCTATTTTATGGCCAACACTTTCGGAATCACTCAAGTTTTGAAATTGGGTTCAATTTTCATACATGTCTAATATCTGCAATATCAAATATCGTATCGAGGCAAGGGAGAGTTTTTTACTATATTAATTATATAGTCCACAAGATATTAATTCTTTGAATAATCCACATAACGTAGTTTTGTGTATAATTCTTCAATAATGATGTAAGACAGAATTTACAACAGTCACAAAAAGTTGTTTCATATTAATTTAAGTAAAAAAAAAATTGAAGTACTTTTGATACAAAATTAAAGATAATCTATGTATTTTGAAACGTAACATATTCATTATTCACAATTGTTAAAAAAGTGTGGTAATAAAAAGGAATAGAAGATAACCACTTACAATAATTATAACATAATACATGACCACATATCTCAACTATCGAAATGTATAACTAACTAGATTTTAACTCACGGTACACCGCGGGTCAAAATATTTCTTTTTAAATTCAGATTTTTTGGAATTTAAATAACTTTTTGGATTTTATTTAATAATTATTAAAATTGCATAATACTAATACCAATTTTTAATTTTGATTATAAATGTCCAATATTATTATTAATAAAGAAGTAGTGAATTGAAGATTTTACCCGTAATGAAATATGAAATTAATGATATTTTAATTTTTTAGAATCATCAATTCAAACCTGTCCTGTCTTCCAACATGTCTTGTATTACAACCCATCCCGTCATATAAACCGTCCATGTTAAACATTTAATTAATTTAAAATATGTAAAATATTAATTTAAGTAATATTTTACAACTTAAAAGTTCCAATATTTATATTTTACATATACTTTAAACAAAAAATCAATTAAGTACGTTAAAAAAAATCAAATTGCAACATACGGTATGTGAAAAATTGTACTTTTATTATTTCATATGCTTAATTTAATAAATAAATTGAAAAACAAATAAAATATCATATAAAGATTAAAAGAAAGAATGAAACTGGAAATGATATTAAATTTTTATTCCAGAGATTTAAAAAAATTGATAAATATTGGTTATAAATTATTTAAATATATAATTAAGCCAATGGCATGAATGGTAGATAGTTTCAAAGTACATGATTTATTTCAAAAAGTGTTGAAAAAATGTTAATATAGATTACACAAACTATATGTATTCCACGCCCACATATATCAACTATATGTCAACATGTGTTCAATATCACAATCATTTTATTATTTCGGTACACCGTTATTCATAATCTGGCGTTGACCACCGTTGATCGATGTTGACCGGAGTTGACTAAAAGATAGTCAAAAAAATTATTTGCTTAGTTTTCTTTTTTAAAATATTTAATATTATATTTAATCTCTTATGGTAGTATATAGTTAAAAAAATTCATTCTAATGCATTTATTTTTATAATTTGATATTTTCGATTTCAAAACTAATATTAAAGTGAAAATAAAATCATTAATTATGTTTTAAAATATGAAATTTTAAATTAACCAAAAATTTATTATCTTATTCAATCGGTTATTGTGTTCGATAATTAAAAAACACTTTCTAATAAATTGATTCTTATAATTAATTATTTTTCAAATATATGACTAAAATACATATTTTCCAAAAATACCACCAAAGTAAAACTAATTTTTTCACAATAGAAAATAATTTTACAATTTTAAACACTAAAAAATTAGTTCAAAAACTATGCATTCAATATAAATAGTCCGCCCAAACATAAAAACAAAAAATCTACAGTTTCTAAAATCAATTATTATGTTTATTGTATATTTGGAAAAAAAAAATTTTGTAATTTTGAAATTTAAAAAAAAACAAATGTTTGTATTTTTAGAAAATAACTAAAATTGTGGGTATTAAGTTATACTTCGTATAGGTGGCTATTTGTTTCCTAATAAAAAATGGAGGAAAATGTCGAAAAGGCTGAATTTTCAATTATAAGCAGAAAAGGCCTCAATTTCCAAAATCTCATTTTAATACTTAAGTTATTGTTCATTTTGATATATGGTGTTAATTAAGGATTTAATTGCTATTTTCTGTAATGGGTATAAAAACCCAAAAACCCTATTTTCACTTTACGCTTTCTCTTCCAGCAGTTTTCTGAGCAACTGCTATTTTTCATTTATAAGCAACAATTTGGGGATTAGAGATTCATCCGTTTCTAAACCCTATTTTCATTTTAATCTATCGAATCATGTTTTCTTTCATGTCTTTTTGTTTTGCTTCAATTACTATGTGTTAGTAATTTCTCAATTGGGTTTTAGGGTTCTAAGTAGAAGATTCATTGAATTAGTGTCATTGAATAAGTGGATTGGTAGCTTTAATGGATTCTTTATCTTATGGTTCCTAAATTTATATGTTCTCGATGCTATAACAGGATTGATCACCGTGTCTTAGAAGTTAGGCTTTTATACGTAAGGATTTAATTGCTATTTTCTGTAATGGGTATAAAAACCCAAGAGACCTATTTTTCACTTTAGGCTTTCTCTTCCAGCAGTTTTCTGAGCATCTACTATTTTTAATTTGTAAGCAACAATTTGGGGATTAGAGATTCATCCTTTTCTAAACCCTATTCTCATTTTAATCTATCGAATCATGTTTTCTTTCATGTCTTTTTGTTTTGCTTCAATTACTATGTGGTACTAGTTTCTCAATTGGGTTTTACGGTTCTAAGTAGAAGATTCTTTGAATTAGTGTCATCGAATTAGTGGATTGATAGCTTTAATGGATTCTTTATCTTATGGTTCCTAAATTTATATGTTCCCGATGCTATAATAGGATTGATCACCCTGTCTTAGAAGTTAGGCTTTTATATGTTTTAGAGATGTTCGATAAAATGCATGAATGAATGTAAATTGAGCATTGTATTTCTAACATGTGAGAGTTGATATTAGAATGCTTTGTGAACCAAATGAACTTGTTCGATATTGCGAATTTGACTAGGAAATACAAATGAGGGTTTAGTAATTGAATAGTTGAATTTAGTGATTAATGTCTTGAGAGATAATTAATATAGATTTATGTTCATGTTCATGAACGGTTCTTTATGTCTGAATCCTTACTGCGTTTTTTCACTAGTCATTGTTCTTTGAAATACTCTGCTACCAACGTATTTAAATCATAAATTTAATCTAAATTTATTTGCATTTTTATTTACAAGTCTGAAAACCAAACAAACAAATCCATTTTCGCTTTCGCTTCGAATGAGTTTCGCAAGTCTTTAACCTTGCTCCTTGTGATTGATCCCGCATATACTGCCTTTCGGTTAAGTTATCGAGTTAAATACTCGAGCAATCGAATTTCATAAGAAAATGGTTAACTTTTTTTACTTGGTTATTTGATGCACGTCGTTAAATCGAGAGACGAATTACACTTAATGATCTGATTCAAGAGCTTATGGCCAAAGAGAACATGGGGATGTCTATTGGAGCTGATGTCTATAAAGTCCAGCCCAGTTTAAGCCTAATTCAAGTCTAGGAAAGCCAAAGTAATTTATTTATTTTGTGGTCAAAGAGGGATGACGAAAATAGAGTACAAGAGTCATATTTCAAGAGTTATTTAACTCTCTTCTTTATTTGATCTTAGTCTTCCACAACATTAAATACTTGGCTTTGTTTCCAAATAATTTATTTTCCTTTATAAACTATTTAAGAGAAATGAAATAAACAACCAACTTTTTATCTAACTTTGGAAGTGAATCCTCTTCTGTTACTTGTGAACAAAACCGATTGCTTGGTGCGTATATCTAAACAGTAAAACTCGATCTTCTTAGTGCGTATTTTGAGAGATCAAACCGGTATAGCAAGAGCTTTTCTCCAACTCTTGTGCGACCACTCGTTCCGTTATCCTTATTCTTGTAGCTTCATCGTTTTTAGAATCAAGTTTTATCTATCAACTAACTCGTAGGTGCCAAATCCTTGGGAGATTCATATAATATGTATCTATTACAAATATTATTTGTTTATCAAATTTATAAAATGTCCACTTTGAACCTCTATCTTCAAATTCTTTAGTGATACACAGGTTAGTCAATATATTCTATACAAAATACTTGTTGACTTCATTAAGATATTGTTTATGCTCTTTCAGTTGGTTGTGTTAAAAAAATGGATATTGGTTTTAACGTGAGAGATTCATACACTCGAAGAAGATATCTATCATTTTGATTGCCATACCAAATTCTTGAAATGTATCGCTTTTTCACTTCCTCCTCAAAAATATCCTCAATCCATTATAAAAATGAAGTTTCAATTAAAACTTGGATTCTTATTTAATTTAGAGATCATATATATATATTTATAATTTTTTTAAAATTGTTACTTTTAATAAATATATATTTAACGTGTATATATATAGAGCAGCTGTGTGTTTGGTACTAAAAGGTTATTGCGGGACAGTGGTTGATTGAAGGTTGCAACTACACATGGTCGTGAGTTCGATTCCCCACGGATTCAGATTGGACCACGTTTTAAAAGTTACTAAACGGCGTCGTTTTGGTTCTAACGGAAAGTTAACTGCGTTATTATTTTTTTAACGGAAAGTTAACGTCGTGCTCAAAATGACCCAGTCAACGAAACTTGAACATTTTATCGAAAAGTCAAACCAAACTTTATGATTTAATTGACATTTCGAAAGTTCATGCTTTTTTTGTCCTAAATTTGAAAGTTCGGGCTTTTTCAGACATTTTTCCCATTGTTTTAATCCTCGTTGTATTACAATTATCATCAATTTCTTTGTTTCTCGCTCAGATATACTAATGTTAAGATATGATAAAATGGATGATTGGTAAGATCTTATGAGCTACTTGGAAGACTATAAACAAAACTTTTATTGCTTTTGTTGATGGCTGTTACGGTAGGCTTTATCAATTCCATTGAGTTTTCTTCGTTTTCATTTGATCGGAATTAGCTAATTCCGCTACATAATATCTTAAAATGTTTTCATAAAACTGTATTGTATTTCCATGTAACCTCTTCTAATATGTTTAAAACAAGCCTATATGTGACCTTTAGAAGCAAGAACAAATCACACAAAGATGTTACAATCGACCACATGTTACTCTAATCAATTTTTTTTGGAAAACGACCTATTTTCCGACGAGAACTATGGCATCGTACCAGTTAGAGCCTGAACTTTGCCCTCATCCCAGATGTCTTGCCAATTATGCTTCTCAACCCATATCTCTCTAAATTAATAGTTCTCACCTATTTCTCCATAAATCTCAATTTCATCAGTTGACAGACTTAACCCGATAGAACACTGGTCATACCAAATACGATACCAAAATTAAAACTTGATAGATGATTTTCAACCCGATCTGAACTGATCCCACTAAAAATCCCCAAATACTCAAATTTTCAAATCAATTCTAAAAATTTGAATAGCATAGGATGCCTAATTCGAATTTGATATTTGTATTGCAAGCATGAGCAATGTTGTTGGACCTTCAAGTGGTTCATCAAAGTCACGAGAAAGAAGTTTTGTCGTCGGTGTGCCCAAGAGATGTTGGTGTGGGGAACAAATCGTGGCAAAAAAACCCAATCTAAGCCAATTATTGGTTGACGATATTCATTATGCAGAAGAAAATCAGGTATTAGATGATTTGTTTGATGTTGATTTTTTTATATTCTAATTCTCATTGTTTTGTACGATTATTTGTAGCTTAAGAATGATAATCACACATTTAATTGTGTTGTTTAAGGAATGTTGGATGAGGTAGAAACATTGGGTGTTAAATTGGGAATTTAAAGGAAGAACTGAATGATACAATAAAGAACCAGAAGATGTTATTTGAGAAGATGCAAAAGGAGTTTGAAAAAGAGCTATGTGAGAGGGTAGGAGAAGTGATGGTGGAAGCAAAAACTGAATTCAAATCTATGGTGAACCCGTGTTTATTTTTTTTAGTTTTTTCGATTAATACTACTTTTTATTTGATAATGTAGATATGTTTCGTAAGGTGTTTTGTTTTAAATTTGACTGTTGATTAGTTTTAGTCATCGTTATTTTACATTATATTTATTCATATTGATATTTACACCGTCACGATAAGTGTGGTCGTGGAAGGTGAGGAGAGAAGAATGATATAGGGGCTTGCTATATGTTTCTGATGTTTATGTTATGACATTACTAGGAATGTTAATTCTGGGATCCAGAAGCATGTTAGGATGGTATGCTATTTCTGGATGAATGTTGGTTTGGTTTTGGATATTAGCTAGATTTGTGGTTTAATGCATTAGGTTTATTTGGATTGTTGCTTACTTGTCTTCCGCTGGTTGTTGCCTGATTTTATTGGTTTAGATTGGAATTTTCTGGTTTATTGGTTTAAATTGGTTGTTTCCTGGTTTAATTGGTTTAAATTGATCTAGTCTGGTTTAGTTGGTTAGTTGGTTAAATCCGGTTAAATATGTATCAAAAAAAGCGGCCAGTCCTTTCACTCTTCGACAAGTACCATCCATGTTACTTCCACAAGCTAAGGAACAAGTTCTTCTGCCCAATTGTGAAACTCGATGCAAAATGCAAGTTATTCCCACGTCAAAGACACATTTAATAGGTCTAAGTTTGCAGTGAGCACAAGGTTTAATAAAAATTTATCCATATTTCAAGGTGCATTATTTCTTACCTTGCTCAGTTTTTTTTTTCAGTTTGTTCTTTCTTCAGAATTGAAAAATTATTTGTTTTTATCTATTTCAGAACTGTACTGGAGCGATAGATGGTACACATATACCAGCAACCGTTGTTGGACGTGAGGTGGCAAGCTATCGTAACCGTAAAAGAATAATATCACAAAATGTTTTAGCTGTATGTAACTTTGATCTGGAGTTCGTCTATGTTTTGAGTAGATGGGAGGGCACGGCTCATGATTCAAGAGTGTTAAGTGATGCAACTAGAAGAGTAAAAAAATTCCAAGTACTAGAAGGTAAAACAATTACATATTTTTGATATATCAAATGTCTTGTAGTAACATATACTATACAAAATTTTCAGGAAAATACTATCTAGCTGATTGGTGGATTTTCAAATCGTTTCAACTTTTTAGCTCCATGTCGTGATGTTAGATATCATCTTCAGGAATTTTCTGGTCATGGGCGTCATCCTGACACTCCACTTCGTCATTCTTCTATGAGAAACTTGATTGAAAGGATTTTTGGAATCTTTAAATCACGATTTGCTATTTTTAAATCTGCTCCCCCTTTTTCTTATAAGAAACAAGCTGGGTTAGTCTTAGCTTGTGCAGCATTACATAACTTTCTTCGTCGAGAATGTCGATCAGTTGAAGGTGAGTTACCTGATGAAGTGGAAAATGAAGGTATAGCAAAAAAATAATGAAGATAATGCTCCAATGTTCAATGGAAATGATGGAGAATAGGATGTTGAGACACAAGAGCAAGACAGAGAAAACACAAATATTTGGAGAAGATCTATGGATGAAAACATAGGGAAACATGCTATGAATTTGGAAATTCATTGACTTTTTAATTTTAATTTTCAAATTTTGTATTAATAAATTGCTACACTCTAGTCATTATTTTGTTTTTCAATTTCCTTTTATCTTTCGTTTGGTATGTAACCAATAAAAGACTATGAAATACATGGGTTAAAATTTTATCTTTAGCATCAAAAGATCACAGATTGTTTAGACTTAAGGTTCGAATTCATCTTTGGCTAATGAAACATGCCATGGATTTGAAGTCTTTGTAATTGGTTCGGTAACAGATAGCAGCACAAAAACGCACACACGTTACCCATATATGAATTTTGTTATAGGTTATTAGAGAAACCCCTTAGTTGTACTTTTGTGATATCTGATATAACTACTCCAACAGAATCTGGTTATATATGGTTTAAGAAGTTAGGTAACCTGATAGAGGTTCTAATCGAGTACAAGATAACAATGCAGAAAAAGTAAAAGCAAGGATCATATAGAAAGAGATACCTTACAGATCAATTTCAATGTTCTCACCAGCTTTAGTTAGCTCCAGGAGGTCTTTAACAGTATCTTGATCATATAACTGCAAAGATTAGGCTTTAACGCCATTAACAACATTAGGTTTGGACCCACGCTACAGCGCATGGGAAATATTTACATATATATGACCTTTAACACACTAAAATATGTTACATTTTAATTTTATTGTAGTGCAGTCGATTACGGTAAATCATATATTTGTGTAATAAGTATAAATAAAATAATAAACGGAAAGCGAGTAAATGATAATTGAGTTTTGATACAATAAAGGAAAAATAAAAACAGTGAAAATTTAACATCAAGATATAATATTTGTCGATAAATTATTCAATTTAACCATTTTTGTAGTAGAAGTAGGAATATACGTGAAAGTTACATACTTACAGTATATATTTTGAACCGTAACATAAATCATTTCGTAAAAACATTATTCATAACTCGCTCCACTATTATAATTGTGAGTTGTGTGGTACTCTATAACAAATTATTTGAATGATTATTTAGTGGTTCAACGAGTGCATCATTAGTTGTGTGTGCCTTATAAGTGTCACATGTTAATAACTCAAAGGAAATGGTGTGCGAGTGAGAGTTTTGGAACATATATGTCGTGTATGTATTATAGTGAAAATTGTTCACGTTAAACTACAAGTTAATGCACTTGTGTTGTCAGGTAATAAGAGAGTGAGTGAGAGAGAGAGAGAGAGAGAGAGAGAGAGAGAGAGAGAGAGAGAGAGAGAGAGAGAGAGAGAGAGAGAGAGAGAGAGAGAGAGTGATACAAGATTGGACTAACTCCATCTTATGATCGCTTGATGATCAAGAGATTCCAAGCTTTGCTTGCGGAAGGTGGAATTCATGAGCTGGCTCTGAAGCACTCTCTCGTGAATCAAGGGGTGGTAGGGGATAGTTCATGTGATTGACTCCCTCAATAGGTGGGATAATCGACTCACTCGATCAATGGACGAATGAAGGATGTTTAATCACACAACAAACTTAATCCCCATGTTTCTAAAGCACTAAGTGACTCACTCACAAAGAATTGAAGAACAACAATGACAAAGACTCAAACTTTGACTAAAAGAATACTTTCTATTACTTCATATTGATCAATTGTATGTTTACAATGAACATGCTAATGAGCTTATATAGGCTTAGCTACACGTCCTAATAATGTAAAACAAGAAACAAATTGCACAAAATTAAATAGACTACCGTTGGAACTTTATGAACCAAATTGGCAATAAAGCAAGTAGATATATGCAAATCCATGACTCCTTGGAGTGTCTAGGTTTATTTTAGGAAGCTTCAAGACGTGCATAAGTGAATAAGGAAGGAGTCTTTGCAGCTTTATCTTTTTTGGCTCCATGTATGGTAAGTAGTGACCCGTCAAGTTCTTGTGTGGTAAGGTGTACCAAATGTCGTGTTGTACAAGTCTTGTGTAGTCTACATATTTACCTGGTTTCCATAAATGGATTTGAGTCACGCCCGAATGAAAGTAAAGGATAATTTCCTTATCTCGCTCCAAGTAGATCAACGGCCTTGATTCAAAGAGTGGTTTGGACTTGGGTCTTCTCTTGGGTTGTTGTCCATGGGTTGGGGCATGTGGTGAATCAAATGAGTGTGGGGGATCTCTTCATGGCTTATCCAAGTGTCGAAATATTTAAAGTCTTTACTGCTTGCAATCTAGTGTAGTTTAGCAAGTCTGTCAGCGAGTAGTTCAGCATGGTTGTCAGCGAGTAGTTCCGCATGCTTGTCAGTGGTAGATCAAAATGTACATTAGCTATCATCTTTGAATCATATGGATGGTGAATGATTCCTTGATGGCTTGGAGTTGCCTCATTAAAAATCTTTTTACGTAAATCCTTTGGGAAAAACCCTACACAAGGGAAAAAGAGTACAACAGTCATATCCCAACAATAATGTGAGTTGACTTGCTGATTTTTGATCCTTCTTGAACCAGTCCCTTCACCTTGTATTTGATCAAAACTCCATTTAGGCAAATATTCTCTAAAATTCTCCATTAGACCGGTTTGGTGTGCTCCCGGTTTGATCTAGTTCTGATGTCCGCATCAGAGAGAGAGAGAGAGAAATTGATTAGCATATATGGGAAAGAAAACTGAGAAACCAGTAATGACTTGACCTCTTTAAGGAAACCTTTAGTTTATATATAACTAAAGATGATAGGTTTCTGATATTATTATAGGTTAAAAGGTGTTACATAAATTTAAAGATTTTTTGTGTGTATTTTAAGCTTCTTCAAATTCTTACCAGTCCCGTGGAGACAACAAACGAACATTCAAGGGTACTCAAAATAATTTGAAATTCGGTAGGAGTATCTTGAAGACGTGCAACAAAGTTCGAGACTATCAAATTTCATGTTTAGAAGGTCAAATGAATGATGTTGTTTCAGGTAGTCAGTTCATAGGCTTATGGAGATATATGTTTGGTTAAAGTTAGTAAGCTTTAATTCTTTACTATGTTTTTAACCACATAATAACAGATGTTTTACAATGTGTGAATGGGAATCCTGAGTAGCGGTGGCCCCGCAGATCCCACCTAATCAATAAGTCTCCCCATAGGTAGCCACGGATCAGGCCAAAACGAAATAGTTGCTCCATCATGCACCTCTACCCGTATGTAAGGTCAATTCCGGT
>NW_006238917.1:13035699-13038935 GCF_000375325.1 Capsella rubella | reverse complement strand
AGAGAGAGAGAGAGGTGTTGTTTGGATTTCCCGTCCATAAAAAACACTACAAAGGCTATCAATTCAGCAAAGCACCAAGAAATATGCTGGAGACGGCATGCATTAGATAAGTATTTTTTCGTCCATGAAAGAAGACGAGAACGAACCTTATCAATGAGGGGCTGTAGTCGTGCACTGTCATGGACTTAGTGGTTAATGGCAGCCCTAGGTAACGAATAAGGAGAATCTCTACTTGTAGACCAAGCTCAAAGATAGACGCTAAGGTCGCTTAATGATCTCGACCTCCAACAAAATTCGTCGACTTGCTAGCATTAATACGTAACTCAAATATTTTGGAAAATCCTCAAAGACCTGCAATGTAGTGCGGAAAGAGCTAGAAAGCTGTCCGTGAATACCAAACTATCATCCGCAAAACTTAGCTGAGAGACACAAATCGGTCGCATCGCGGGTGCCGTCCAATGAACCCATTAGAACTGTTATGTTAATCAACTGAGAGAGAACATTCTGCACCATAGCAAACAATTATGGTGTGAGAGAGTAGTCTTGACAAACTCCTCTTGAGCTCCCAAAGAACCCCTCTTGATCTCCATTTAGGACCACATAAATATAAGCTGTAGAAACACAAGATAAAATTCAGTGAGTAAACAAAGTGGGAAAACCCAAAGCTCTGAAAATTGTCTCTATTAAAGACCACTGAACCGTGTCGAATGCCTTTGAAATATCAAATTTAATGGCACACAGACAGGAAATGGTATCCTTATGGTAATCCATGACGAGCTCAGGGGTGGGGTCGGTAAAAGCTGCATTTTGAATGGAACAATGGTTTTAATTCTGTCAGTAATTAATTGGGTTAATCCGGTTTACATGTTTAAAAGAAAAAAAAAATGGGATGGGTTCTTTCAGTTTGTCCCTTAGTTCGAATAATCTTCCTTAAAATATTTCTTCTGAGGTAAACTGCTCTATTCATAGCTCATTAATGTATATTTTTCACTTCCCTATCCTTTGATGTGGTTAAATCACCTCGAATAAAAATCATAAACAATATCTTATTTTACAAACATAAAAATCTCTGGACTCTATTTTTTTTTGTTGAGCTCTTGAAACAGTCTCTTTGATTCATGTTCTTAAGAGAGTCAATTGAATTTTAATACGAAAGATATGTAAAATTCCGATTCTAATCCTTTTCCAAATTCATCTCTTTATGTTTTTGTGTTTTCTATGATTGCTGGTTGATTGCTTGCTTCTATGCTTGTTTCCTATGTTTTGGTGCCTATGTACGCCCCTTTGGAAAGTCATTATCGGCTGTGGAGTGCAAGGAGAAGGAGATCTGTCGATGATGCGACTGGAGTGATGTTAAGATTTCTAAGTCTCGATCGACACCAACATTATGTGTCGCAAGGATAGTCGCGAGTGTCAATCGACACCAGTGGTGAGTGTTGATCGACATTGCTCATTATTATAGGTTTTCAGCAGCGAGTATAGACCGACACTAGTCCTCAACAGTGGCTAAGTTTGTTATGTTTTGTTATTTTGATTGTGTTATTGCCTGAATATGATTGATACTGCTTGTGTGTATAGCCTAGTAGATGGGATGAGTGCCTCACTAAGTATTTCTGGAAATACTTATACATCTCTTTTTGTGGTATAGGTAAAAACAAAGTGTGGTCGTGGAAGGTGAGGAGAGAAGAATGATATAGGGGCTCGCTAGATGTTTATGATGTTTATGTTATGACATTGCTAGGAATGTTAATTCTGGGAGCCAGAAGCATGTTAGGATGATATGCTATTTGTGGATGAATGTTGGTTTGGTTTTGGATATTAGCTAGATTGGTGGTTTAATGCATTAGGTTTATTTGGATTGTTGCTTAATTGTCTTCCGCTGGTTGTTGCCTGGTTTTATTGGTTTAGATTGGAATTTTCTGGTTTAATTGGTTTAAATTGGTTGTTTCCTGGTTTAATTGGTTTAAATTGATCTAGTCTGGTTTAGTTGGTTAGTTGGTTAAATCCGGTTAACTATGTATTAAAAAAAGCGGCCAGTCCTTTCACTCTTTGACAAATACCATCCATGTTACTTCCACAAGCTAAGGAACAATTTCTTCTGCCCAATTGTGAAACTCGATGCAAAATGCAAGATATTGCCACGTCAAAGACACATTTAATAGGTCTAAATTTGCAGTGAGCACAAGGTTTAATAAAAATTTATCCATATTTCAAGGTGCATTATTTCTTACCTTGCTCACTTTTTTTCTTTTCAGTTTGTTCTTTCTTCAAAATTAAAAAATTATTTGTTTGTATCTATTTCAGAACTGTACTGGAGCGATAGATGGTACACATATACCAGCAACCGTTGTTGGACGTGAGGTGGCAAGCTATCGTAATTGTAAAAGAATAATATCACAAAATGTTTTATCTGTATGTAACTTTGATATGGAGTTCATCTATGTTTTGAATAGATGGGAGAGCGCAGCTCATGATTCAAGAGTGTTAAGTGATGCAACTAGAAGAGTAAAAAAATTCCAAGTACCAGAAGGTAAAACAATTACATATTTTTGATATATCAAATGCCTTGTAGTAACATATACTATACAAAATTTTCAGGAAACTACTATCTAGCTGATTGGTGGATTTTCAAATTATTTCAACTTTTTAGCTCCATGTCATGATGTTAGATATCATCTTAAGGAATTTTCTGGTCAAGGGCGTCATCCTGACACTCCACTTCGTCATTCTTCTATGAGAAACTTGATTGAAAGGATTTTTGGAATCTTTAAATCACGCTTTGCTATTTTTAAATCTGCTCCCCCTTTTTCTTATAAGAAACAAGTTGGGTTAGTCTTAGCTTGTGCAGCATTGTATAACTTTCTTCATCGAGAATGTCGATCAGATGAAGGTGTTTACCTGATGAAGTGGAAAATGAAGGTACAGCAAAAAAAATAATGAAGATAATGCTCCCATGTTCAATGGAAATGATGGAGAATAGGATGTTGAGACACAAGAGCAAGACAGAGAAAACACAAATATTTGGAGAAAATCTATGGCTGAAAACATGTGGAAAGATGCTATGAATTTGGAAATTCATTGACTTTTAAATTTTTAATTTTCAAATTTTGCATTAATAAAATTGGTACACTCTAGTCATTATTTTGTTTTTCAATTTCCTTTTATCTTTCGTTTGTGTAGTGTAACCAAGAAAAGTATCTGTGGGCCACACGTATGGGAACTTGAACCACAAAAAC
>NW_006238917.1:13023976-13035599 GCF_000375325.1 Capsella rubella | reverse complement strand
ATTCAAGGGTACTCAAAATAATTTGAAATTCGGTAGGAGTATCTTGAAGACGTGCAACAAAGTTCGAGACTATCAAATTTCATGTTTAGAAGGTCAAATGAATGATGTTGTTTCAGGTAGTCAGTTCATAGGCTTATGGAGATATATGTTTGGTTAAAGTTAGTAAGCTTTAATTCTTTACTATGTTTTTAACCACATAATAACAGATGTTTTACAATGTGTGAATGGGAATCCTGAGTAGCGGTGGCCCCGCAGATCCCACCTAATCAATAAGTCTCCCCATAGGTAGCCACGGATCAGGCCAAAACGAAATAGTTGCTCCATCATGCACCTCTACCCGTATGTAAGGTCAATTTCCGTCCCAAAGCTTAAGTATTTTCCGTCATGCCCATTGCTATTAGCGTGGACTGTAGAGCTGACTAGAAAGAGAGCCCCCTCATCAACTATCGTTTTGACCAAGCAACCCACAATGATCCTGAAAGACTAAACAACCTCCAAATAAGCCGATAAACAAAAGGTCTAGAAACCTCTTTCAGCTTCCTCAAGCCTAACCCACCCTCTGATTTTGGACGACAAATATCATCCCAAGCAACCTTTGAACATGAGGTGTTGTTTGGATTACCCGTCCATAAAAAAACACTACAAATGCTATCAATTTCACCAAAGCACCAAGAAATATGCTGGAGACGGCATGCATAAGATAAGTATTTTTTCGTCCATGAAAGAAGACGAGAACGAACCTTATCAATGAGGGGGCTGTAGTCGTGCACTGTCATGGACTTAGTGGTTAATGGCAGCCCTAGGTAACGAATAAGGAGAATCTCTACTTGTAGACCAAGCTCAAAGAGAGCCGCTAAGGTTGCTTAATGATCTCGACCTCCAACAAAATTCGTCGACTTGCTAGCATTAATACGTAACTCAAATAGTTTGGAAAAATCCTCAAAGACCTGTAATATAGTGCGGAAAGAGCTAGAAAGCTGTCCGTGAATACCAAAATATCATCCGCAAACTTAGATGAGAGTCATAAATCGGTCGCATCGCGGGTGCCGTCCAATGAACCCATTAGAACTGTTATGTTAATTAACTGAGAGAGAACATTCTGCACCATATCAAACAAGTATGGTGTGAGAGAGTAGTCTTGACAAACTCCTTCTGAGCTCCCGAAGAACCCCTCTAGATCTCCATTTACGACCACTTAAATATAAGCTGTAGAAACACAAGATAAAATTCAGTGAGTAAACAAAGTGGGAAAACCCAAAGCTCTGAAAATTGTCTCTATTAAAGACCACTGAACCGTGTCGAATGCCTTTGAAATATCAAATTTAATGGCACACAGACGGGAAATGGTATCCTTATGGTAATCCTTGACGATCTCAGTTGCCAATAACACATTCTCCAATAGCATACGACCTTTAATAAAAGCACTCTGATTTGGCTCAATAAAATCCGGCAAAAGCACTACAGTCGATTTGCCCAGATTTTAGAGATGACTTTATACAGCACATTACAGCAAGATATAAGTTGGTAGTCTCGCCTGGTGGCCGAAGTAGAATCCAGGTCCTTTGGAACAAGAGCGAGCAAAGTAGCAGTAACAACTTTCGGCATGAGGCCATACGCAAAGAAAGATTGCACCGCGACAATGACACCTGACCCTATAACACTCCAGAGAGCAATATATAACTTCTTAGTAAATCCATCAGGCCCAGAAGTCTTGCATAAAGGGGGGGGGGGAGAAAAGAGCTTGGCAGATTTCCTGTTCGAGAACATGAGACGTGAGCATGTTACAGGTTTCCGTTGAGCAGCGGTAGTCAAGAAGATCGAAGAGAACAACATGAGGAACATGTATGAAATATGCATCCTCTTGCTGAAGCAAGGTCAAAATAAGGTGGGCTACCTCTGCCTTTATATCCGCTGGTGTAGTTAAAACCTCACTAGTGGCTGTGGTAAGAGACCAAATGCCATTGCGAGAAGCATTGTCATAAGATACATGGTGAAAGAAACGCATGATTTTTGCTGAAAATATTGCTCTTCCAAAACTGCTAATTTTTGAAAAGCATATGAAGGTGCAGATAAATCCCGAAAATTTGCAGGGGTGGGGTCGGTAAAAGCTGCAGTTTGAATGGAACAATGGTTTTAAATCTGTCACTAAATAATTTGTCAAAATGGTAAATAACTACCAATGGTTTTAGATCTATCAGTAATTTATCAACGGATAAAAACATTTTTGTCAAAATTTGATCAGTTTTATGTCGGTAATTATCGACCAATTTAAAAACGTTGGTATTTCCGTCAGTTGTTTTCTGGTAGTGTGAATAAAACTAAACATGAGTAAAATTTATCACAAAACACCCTACAAAAAAAGGTGTACATAATGTCAACTAGTTAATTAATAACTGTATACGATAAAACAAAATATATAATGTTTGTTCCTTAGTTCGAATAATCTTGCTTAAAATATTTCTTCTGAGGTAAACTGCTCTATTCATAGCTCATTAATGTATTTTTTTCACTTCCCTATCCTTTGATGTGGTTAAATCACCTCGAAAATTTGATATTCCCTTTCTCCACCACCTCGTGAGACACATATTCATTTTCTTTAGTAATGGGCCTTTGAAATGGAATTCGAACCCATAAGGCCATCTTTTTTTTTTTTTTGGTCAAACATTTGTATTTCACTTAAAACCTTAAAAGAGGGAAGGTCATACAAAGGTGAAATGTAAATGGAAAGGAAGCAATACAATGAAAGTAAAGATAAGGGTTAGAAGATTTATCCCAAGGAGAGCTCCAAAAGTTTGAAAAGCTTGCAACCAAAAGAACAACTCTAATCACCAAGATGGACTCCACATGAAGACTAACTTCAGGATATCCAAGACCAACTCGTGGTCGCTAATAGCTTGTACGTCTAGCGCATCGGAGCTTTCAATAAGCACTCCACAAGGGAGGTAAAAGGCGTTCTGGGAGAGGTTCGCTTAAAAGCGTGAAGTAAAAGCTCGGATTCTTCCTTGAAATTTTCTTGATTTACTTCATAAACCCGGAAGGTTAACACTCGAATGAATTCTGAAACCAGCGGAGCAAACATAAGGATTAGGAGAAGCTTCGGTAACCCCTTCTCTTTGGATATGAGGGTCATAATGCCGTTCTTCATCCAACTTTTAAAAGTTTGAAACTTATCTTTAAAACTGTTGAAATTCAGATTGTTGAGCTTGGCAATCAGAGGAAACGGGTGTAGAAAGTTGACGAAGCTTCGGTAATCACCGCTCCGTAGAGACGGGATCATAATGTCGTTCTTCTTACAACTATTGGAAGATTGGCAAAGAGTGGGGAAAGGAGCTTCAGATAAAGTCCGATAACAACAAATTATCTTACCTCTAGAAAGGTAACCATCAGCCCAGCTTAGAGGGACTATTACTCTGCTGGCGTGGAGTCTTCGACCAGCCAAAACAGGGATAAAAGGTACCAAAAGAGTTGGGCTTAAAGGAATTTTCACAACAATAGATCTGGGCAATCAGACTCTAGGCGAGAGTGGAGCTAAACAAACATGCGTCGAGATTAGACTTGCATCGAAACCAACACAGACTTCTCTATCAACCAGGAATCGTGAAAGATTATGGTGTGTCCAAGTTAAATCCATCATTACCATCCTAGGAAAACGTCTTCTACAATCCTTAAAGAACGATACAAACTTCATTAAA
Organism: Capsella rubella; assembly: GCF_000375325.1. Taxonomy (NCBI): domain Eukaryota; kingdom Viridiplantae; phylum Streptophyta; class Magnoliopsida; order Brassicales; family Brassicaceae; genus Capsella; species Capsella rubella. The sequence goes on along the minus strand of NW_006238917.1, from coordinate 13,031,907 downwards.
CGTGGACTTGCCAATTTAAAATAAGATACGGACTTGGGCCTTAGAAGAATTTGGGCAATAATTTTCATGGGCTTTGATAGATTTGATAATGGGCTGAAAAGATAGTAGAGTTTTCTTAGACTCGGCCCAAAATAGAGCAACATTAGGTCAAGGGTTTTGATGCCTCCCTTCATCCCTGACGGCGGCGGCAAACCAGCGGCGAGAAGCTCAGGTACAACTGCTATATAAAACAGGTCTGTCAAGGATGGGTATCGATCTGTTTGGGTTGACTCTTCCGTCGTCGTGTGCTTCATCGGTTCCGGCGTCAAAGCAGAGCTCCGGTCCAACTGCAGCCAAGCAGAACACTTGGTGGGGGGATCGAAATCCCATTGAGAGGAGCCGTAAGATGCTGAACTTGACTTTAAGAGGATCCAATGAGCGGTTTACGGGTAACAACAGAGCTAATACCAACCATGCCAACAGTGAACAAGGTCACATAAGTGTTGGACTTAAAACTTTAGGATGTAAGGGACAAAGTGGAAAGAGCAAACAAGATGAAGGATGAAGATAAAAGGAACCAATCAAGAGAAACGATATAGAGGGAAAGGTGAGAAGAAGATAGATCCCTGCACCGGCGAGCAAGAACTCTACCGGTGCCGGAGAGGAGTTCTGTTGAGGTGACTTCGATAATGGTGCTTGGGAGCGTTTTTGGTCTTTTTTTTTACTACACCCCTTTACCCATAAGGTAAACTGAGGTAAACTGCTCTATTCATAGCTCATTAATGTATTTTTTTCACTTCCATATCCTTTGATGTGGTTAAATCACCTCGAAAATTTGATATTCCCTCTCTCCACCACCTCTTGAGACACATATTCATTTTCTTTAGTAATGGGCCTTTGAAATGGAATTCGAACCCATAAGGCCATCTTTAAAGGCATTTTTCAAGGTTCTTAGGACAATATTAAAATGCCAAAAATTCCAAATAGTACAATTGTAAGGTCCATCTGGTTCTTGGGTAAGAAGTTTTGAGAGAGGTGTCTTATGTCACGTGGCGTGTGCTGATAGGATAAAAAGGTTTTTTTTTTTGGAAATTATTTTTTGTAAAAAAACATTATTCTTTTTATGTTTTTCATTTTTATTTTCTTTGTTTTGGTGATTTGAATAAAATGTTCGTGTGTTTTAATTAATATGCTTGTGTCTTTCTATGTTTCTCATTTTAATTAATATGTTTGTATCTTTTTATGTTTCTTATTTTTTTCTTCTTTGTTTTATATTTGTTATTAATAATTTTGAATTCTTTTTCTTTTTCTTTTTATTTTCAAATCTGTTTTATATTTATTTTTATAAGTTTTCAATTTATTAATTGTTAATATAATTTTAAAATTTAAAATATATTTGACATTATTATATTATTTAAATTTTAAAATCCTAGAGTTTCAACCAATAATTGACTCTATATTTGTGGTTCTTAACTTCATCTCATACATTATTAATATTCTTAAAAATCACTAAGATACAACTTCCCACTTATATCTTTAAAGATGCTCTGAGAGCATCCTTAAGGGCACGCACATCGGCGCCTTTATAACAAGTCCTACTGCTTTTTTTTCCAAAAACAAAATAAAAAATAAAAAGGAAAAAGATGGACGTCAACTAAAACGGGACCGTCCCGTTTTTCTTCCTTCACTAATCGCGGGCTCCACTGACACGTGGCGGTCCGCGATTGGTTATCTTTGGTTTTTTTTTTAAAATCTAAAATTTTTTTAAAAAAAATTACCGATGCACATGGTCTAATGGCATAACCAAGAAGATGCAAGTTAGTGTATTTTTAATATATTAATAATGTAATAGTGTATTTTAAGAACCAAACAAAATTAGCTAGTTATTGGTTGAATCCTTAGTTTCTTACATTTATAATAATAAAATAATGTAAAACTTATTAATAATTTTATTAATTAATTTAAAAATTTTAAAAATGAAAAATTATATAAACTTATAAACTAGAACAATAAAGATAGAAACATATAAATATAAACAAAACATAAACAAACTTTATAAACCTTTTTAAACAAAACACAAACAAACTTTATAAAACAAAATATAAACAAATTAAAAAAAAATAAAGATAAAAATTAGAAACATAAAAGATAGAAACATATAAATTAAAAAAATAAACTTAAAAAGATACAAACATTAAAATGAAAGCACAAAACATTTTGTTAAATGAATACCATATATTCTCAATCAAATTCTCTTTCAATTGGTGATGTGCTTGTTTATCACGTAGTCTTCTTCGACGATCACCTATGGGTCTAAACACAGAATCATCAAAAGTTTATAAGCTACTTAGAATAGGTCGACAAAATTTTAAAAGCTACACAGAATCATCAATCGTCAAAATCGCCTTCTAGGGTTCAAGAGTGAAAGAGAGTCGATTTGGGGATTTTAGTTTTTTTCGACAAAAGAAAAACCTTTTCTTTACCCAAAAATGGATCGAATCACAGTCGGGGACGTGGCATAAGACTCGGATACAAACGAGTCTTGCCCAGCATACAGATGTGTCTTACAAGTTCATTGTTTGGATTTCAATCCATTAAATTATTGCCCGAAGGCCCGATCGGTTGGCCCGTTAAAGTTGCTTTAAGGGAGGAGATTTTGGGCCCAACATATTTGGTATCACATATGGTAAATATTCTAGACACATGATAGAAATAATGTATGATCGCAACATATTTAAGAAGTCCGTAACATATATTAATCGTTCAAATTTTTTTTAAAAACTTTCTATTTATATTTTATATTTCCAAATTGTTTCTCTTCAGTTAAATAAATATACCAAATTAGTAAATGTAATAATATGTTTTCTACATATTTTCCTAAATTATATGCAGAGTTATTTGATACTAAATTACTAAAGGTATTTGAAACTTTTTTTAAAAAATAATAACTTTACATGTTAAAAAAAAAATTTGGTCAACAATATAGAAAATAACATATGGAATCTAAATAAGTTATAAAACCTTTGACCAAAGTTCTAGTCTATATTTAATTATATTACAGAAAGTTCATTATTAATATTCATTATTTTCAAAATATGGAATATCATTAAATTTACATATTTACAATTATATCATTATATATGTATATATATATATATATATATATATATATATATATATGTTTATGTATATAAATATAGAAAAGACCAATACAAACAGAACTATGGCATCGTACCAGTTAGAGTCGGAACTTTGCCCTCATCCCAGATGTCTTGCCAATTATGCTTCTCAACCTATATCTCTCTAAATTAATAGTTCTCACCTATTTCACCATAAATCTCAATTTCATCAGTTGACAGACTTAACCCGATATATCACTGGTCATACCAAATACAATACCAAAATTAAAACTTGATAAATGATTTTCAACCCGATCTGAACTGATCCCACTAAAAATCCCCAAATACTCAAATTTTCAAATCAATTCTAAAAATTTGAATAGCATAGGATGCCTAATTCGAATTTGATATTTGTATGTCAATCATGAGCAATGTTGTTGGACCTTCAAGTGGTTCATCAAAGTCGTGAGAAAGAAGTTTTGTCGTCGGTGTGCCCAAGAGATGTTGGTGTGGGGAACAAATCATGGCAAAAGAACCCAATCCAAGCCAATTATTGGTTGACGATATTTGTTATGCAGAAGAAAATCAAGTATCAGATGATTTGTTTGATGTTGATTTTGTTATATTCTAATTCTCATTGTTTTGTACGATTACTTGTAGCTTAAGAATGAAAATCACACATTTAATTGTGGTGTTTAAGGAATGTTGGATGAGGTAGCAACATTAAGTGTTAAATTGGGAATTTAAAAGAAGAGATGAATGATACAATAAAGAACCGGAAGATGTTATTTGAGAAGATGCAAAAGGAGTTTGAAAAAGAGCTATGTGAGAGGGTGGGAGAAGTGATGGTGGAAGCAAAAACTGAATTCAAATCTACACTGCGAGGATTAAGATTATAATACTGTTTGTTTTCTATTTTATGATCTTCTTTCCTTTAGTTAAGTTTGTTTGTAATTTTTTGGTCATGTTATTTAGAGTTGTAGGTTCTTTTTATGAACATTAGGTTTGAATCCATGGTGAACCCGTGTTTTTTTTTTCTTCGATTAATACTACTTTATATTTGATAATGTACATATGTTTCATAAGGTGTTTTGTGTTAAATTTGAATGTTGATTAGTTTTAGTCATCGTTGTTTTACATTATATTTATTTATATTGATATTTACACCGTCACGATAAGTGTGTGTTCAATTTTGGACTGTGTATCATATTAGAAAGGGTTGGTTTATGGTTATTTTAGTTAGAAATGGTTAGATATTTGTATTATAGATATAGTATATTTATGCTAAAGAATATAAGTTATTATCAGTATACTTAGGTAATAAAATTCTCTCTTAGAGTGTTTTTATTTATTTGGCAAAAATATACCGTATTAAAACAATTTTATATGATTATGACTGGTTGTCATTTTACGTAATAATTTTTTGAAATATAACTTATAATGCTAGTTTCAATCAGACTGTGTCTATTTATAACTTTTGTTTAGGTTCGGTTAGGGTCCTTATAGGTTCAGGTTGGTCGTGTATTAACCGCTAAAATCCGAAATTTTCGGGTACACAAATACCCGACATTTTACCCGAATACCTGAAAATTATCAGGTAAATACCAATTTTTTAGGGTAAGAGTTTCAGGTAAAAGTTTGGATATTTCTAATAAATAATCAGTAGTCATGTCCAAAATTATTTATATGATTTTATATTTCGGGTTTTTCAAGTTTGAGTTTGGGTTAGGTTCGGTTTCAGATCTTTGGGTTTAGGTGTTTAGTACCCAATAGAGTAAATCTAAAATTTTTAGTTCGGATTAGGGTCAAATTTTTCAAAGGGGTTTTGGGTTTTTTGTCCATGCCTAGTCCAAATCTAAACTGTAGTTTTTTTTTCTTTCTAAACTGGGACAAAAAGAAAATCATAAACAATATCTTATTTTACAAAAATAAAAATCTCTGGACTCTATTTTTTTTTGTTGAGCTCTTGAAACTGTCTCTTTGATTCATGTTCTTAAGAGAGTCAATTGAATTTTAATGCGAAAGATATGTAAAATTCCGATTCTAATCCTTTTCCAAATTCATCTCTTTATGTTTTTGTGTTTTCTATGATTGCTGATTGATTTCTTGCTTCTATGCTTGTTTCCTATGTTTTGGTGCCTATGTACGCCCCTTTGGAAAGTCATTATCGGCTGTGGAGTGCAAGGAGAAGGAGATCTGTCGATGATGCGACTGGAGTGATGTTAAGATTTCTAAGTCTCGATCGACACCAACATTATGTGTCGCAAGGATAGTCGCGAGTGTCAATCGACACCAGTGGTGAGTGTTGATCGACATTGCTCATTATTATAGGTTTTCAGCAGCGAGTATCGACCGACACTAGTTCTCAGCAGTGGCTAAGTTTGTTATGTTTTGTTATTTTGATTGTGTTATTGCCTGAATATGATTGATACTGCTTGTGTGTATAGCCTAGTAGATGGGATGAGTGCCTCACTAAGTATTTCTGGAAATACTTATACATCTCTTTTTGTGGTATAGGTAAAAACAAAGTGTGGTCGTGGAAGATGAGGAGAGAAGAATGATATAGGGGATCGCTAGATGTTTATGATGTTTATGTTATGACATTGCTAGGAATGTTAATTCTGGGAGCCAGAAGCCTGTTAGGATGATATGCTATTTCTGGATGAATGTTGGTTTGGTTATGGATATTAGCTAGATTGGTGGTTTAATGCATTAGGTTTATTTGGATTGTTGCTTAATTGTCTTCCGCTGGTTGTTGCCTGGTTTTATTGGTTTAGATTGGAATTTTCTGGTTTAATTGGTTTAAATTGGTTGTTTCCTGGTTTAATTGGTTTAAATTGATCTAGTCTGGTTTAGTTGGTTAGTTGGTTAAATCTGGTTAACTATGTATTAAAAAAAGCGGCCAGTCCTTTCACTCTTTGACAAATACCATCCATGTTACTTCCACAAGCTAAGGAACAAGTTCTTCTGCCCAATTGTGAAACTCGATGCAAAATGCAAGATATTGTCACGTCAAAGACACATTTAATAGGTCTAAGTTTGCAGTGAGCACAAGGTTTAATAAAAATTTATCCATATTTCAAGGTGCATTATTTCTTACCTTGCTCAGTTTTTTTTTTCAGTTTGTTCTTTCTTCAAAATTAAAAAATTATTTGTTTATATCTATTTCAGAACTGTACTGGAGCGATAGATGGTACACATATACCAGCAACCGTTGTTGGACGTGAGGTGGCAAGCTATCGTAATTGTAAAAGAATAATATCACAAAATGTTTTATCTGTATGTAACTTTGATATGGAGTTCATCTATGTTTTGAATAGATGGGAGAGCGCAGCTCATGATTCAAGAGTGTTAAGTGATGCAACTAGAAGAGTAAAAAAATTCCAAGTACCAGAAGGTAAAACAATTACATATTTTTGATATATCAAATGCCTTGTAGTAACATATACTATACAAAATTTTCAGGAAACTACTATCTAGCTGATTGGTGGATTTTCAAATTATTTCAACTTTTTAGCTCCATGTCATGATGTTAGATATCATCTTAAGGAATTTTCTGGTCAAGGGCGTCATCCTGACACTCCACTTCGTCATTCTTCTATGAGAAACTTGATTGAAAGGATTTTTGGAATCTTTAAATCACGCTTTGCTATTTTTAAATCTGCTCCCCCTTTTTCTTATAAGAAACAAGTTGGGTTAGTCTTAGCTTGTGCAGCATTGCATAACTTTCTTCATCGAGAATGTCGATCAGATGAAGGTGAGTTACCTGATGAAGTGGAAAATGAAGGTATAGCAAAAACATAATGAAGACAATGCTCCCATGTTCAATGGAAATGATGGAGAATAGGATGTTGAGACACAAGAGCAAGACAGAGAAAACACAAATATTTGGAGAAAATCTATGGCTGAAAACATGTGGAAAGATGCTATGAATTTGGAAATTCATTGACTTTTAAATTTTTAATTTTCAAATTTTGCATTAATAAAATTGGTATACTCTAGTCATTATTTTGTTTTTCAGTTTCCTTTTATCTTTCGTTTGGTATGTAACCAAGAAAAGACTATGAAATACATGGGTTACAATTTTATCTTTAGCATCAAAAGATCACGGATTGTTTAGACTTAAGGTTCGAATTCATCTTTGTCTAATGAAACATGCCATGAATTTGAAGTCTTTGTAATTGGTTCGGTAACAGATAGCAGCACAAAAACGCACACATGTTACCCATATATGAATTTCGTTTTAGGTTATTAGAGAAACCTCTTAGATGTACTTTTGTGATATCTGATATAACTACTCCAACAGAATCTGGTTATAGATGGTTTAAGAAGTTAGATAACCTGACAGAGGTTCTAATCGAGTACAAGATAACAATGCAGAAAAAGTAAAAGCAAGGATCATATAGAAAGAGATACCTTACAGATCAATTTCAATGTTCTCACCAGCTTTAGTTAGCTCCAGGAAGTCTTTCACAGTATCTTGATCATATAACTGCAAAGATTAGGCTTTAACGCCATTAACAACAGTAGGTTTGGACCCACGCTACAGCGCAGGGGAAATATTTACATATATATGACCTTTAACACACTAAAATATGTTACATTTTAATTTTATTGTAGTGCAGTCGATTACGGTAAATCATATATTTGTGTAGTAAGTATAAATAAAATAATAAACGAAAAAGCGAGTAAATGATAATATATTGAGTTTTGATACAATAAAGGAAAAATAAAAACAGTGAAAATTTAACATCAAGATATAATATTTGTCGATAAATTATTCAATTAAACCATTTTTGTAGTAGAAGTAGGAAAATACGTAAAAGTTACATA
>NW_006238917.1:13021461-13023070 GCF_000375325.1 Capsella rubella | reverse complement strand
GAGAGAGAGAGAGAGAGAGAGAGAGAGAGAGAGAGAGAGAGAGAGAGAGAGAGAGAGAGAGAGAGAGAGAGAGAGAGAGAGAGAGAGAGAGAGAGAGAGAGAGAGAGAGAGAGAGAGAGAGAGAGAGAGAGAGAGAGAGAGAGAGAGAGAGAGAGAGAGAGAGAGAGAGAGAGAGAGAGAAAGTGATACAAGATTGGACTAACTCCATCTTATGATCGCTTGATGATCAAGAGATTCCAAGCTTAGCTTGCGGAAGGTGGAATGCATGAGCTGGCTCTGAAGCACACTCTCGTGAATCAAGGGGTGGTAGGGGATAGTTCAGGTGATTGACTCCCTCAATAGGTGGGATAATCGACTCACTCGATCAATGGACGAATGAAGGATGTTTAATCACACAACAAACTTAATCCCCAGGTTTCTAAAGCACTAAGTGACTCACTCACAAAGAATTAAAGAACAACAATGACAAAGACTCAAACTTTGACTAGAAGAATACTTTCTATTACTTTAAATTGATCAATGGTGTGTTTACAATGAACATGCTAATGAGCTTATATAGGCTAAGCTACACGTTCTAATAATGTAAAACAAGAAACAAATTGCACAAAATTAAATATACTAGCCGTTGGAACTTTATGAACCAAATCGGCAATAAGGCAAGTAGATAGATGCCTTGAGTCTTGAAAGCTTGGATGCGAATCCATGACTCCGTGGAGTGTCTAGGTTTATTTTAGGAAGCTTCAAGACGTGCATAAGTGAATAAGGAATGAGTCTTTGCAGCTTTATCTCTTTTTGCTCCATGTATGGTAAGTAGTGACCCGTCGGGTTCTTGTGTGGTAAGGTGTACCAAATGTCGTGTTGTACAAGTCTTGTGTAGTTTACATATTCACCTGGTTTCCATATATGGATTTGAGTCACGTCCAAATGAAAGTAAAGGATAATTTCCTTATCTCGCTCCAAGTAGATCAACGACCTTGATTCAAAGGGTGGTTTGGACTTGGGTCTTCTCTTGAGTTGTTGTCCATGGGTTGGGGCATGTGGTGAATCAAATGAGTGTGGGGGATCCCTTCATGGCTTATCCAAGTGTCGAAATACTTAAATTCTTTACTGCTTGCAATCTAGTGTAGTTCAGCAAGTCTGTCAGCGAGTAGTTCAGCATGCTTGTCAGCGAGTAGTTCCGCATGCTTGTCAGTGGTAGATCAGAATGTACATTAGCTATCATCTTTGAATCATATGGATGGTGAATGATTCCTTGATGGCTTGGTGTTGCCTCATTAAAAACCTTTCTAGGTAAACACTTTGGGAAAAACCCTAGACAAGGGAAAAAGAGTACAACAGTCATATCCCAACAATAATGTGAGTTGACTTGCTGATTTTTGATCCTTCTTGAACCAGTCCCTTCACCTTGTACTTGATCAAAACTCCATTTAGGCAAATATTCTCTAAAATTCTCCATTAGACCGGTTTGGTGTGCTCCCGGTTTGATCTAATTCTGATGTCCGCATCAGAGAGAGAGAGAGAGAGAGAGAGAGAGAGAGAGAGAGAGAGAGAGAGAAGTAAGTAGAGAGAGAGAGAGAGAGAGAGAGAGAGAGAGAGAGAGAGAGAGAGT
>NW_006238917.1:13005219-13019557 GCF_000375325.1 Capsella rubella | reverse complement strand
TTTTTTGTGTGTATTTTAAGCTTCTTCAAATTCTTACCAGTCCCGTGGAGAAAACAAACGAACATTCAAGGGTACTCAAAATAATTTGAAATTCGGTAGGAGTATCTTGAAGACGTGCAACAAAGTTCGAGACTATCAAATTTCATGTTTAGAAGGTCAAATGAATGATGTTGTTTCAGGTAGTCAGTTCATAGGCTTATGGAGATATATGTTTGGTTAAAGTTAGTAAGCTTTAATTCTTTACTATGTTTTTAACCACATAATAACAGATGTTTTACAATGTGTGAATGGGAATCCTGAGTAGCGGTGGCCCCGCAGATCCCACCTAATCAATAAGTCTCCCCATAGGTAGCCACTGATCAGGCCCGTATGTAAGGTCAATTTCCGTCCCAAAGCTTACATATTTTCCGTCATGCCCATGCTTCTAGCGTGGACTGTAGAGCTGACTAGAAAGAGAGCCCCCTCATCAACTATCGTTTAGACCAAGCAACCCACAATGATCCTGAAAGACTAAACAACCTCCAAATAAGCCGATAAACAAAAGGTCTAGAAACCTCTTTCAGCTTCCTCAAGCCTAACCCACCCTCTGATTTTGGACGACAAATATCATCCCATGCAACCTTTGAACATGAGGTGTTGTTTGGATTACCCGTCCATAAAAAACACTACAAATGCTATCAATTTCACCAAAGCACCAAGAAATATGTTGGAGACGCCATGCATAAGATAAGTATTTTTTCGTCCATGAAAGAAGACGAGAACGAACCTTATCAATGAGGGGGCTGTAGTCGTGCACTGTCATGGACTTAGTGGTTAATGGCAGCCCTAGGTAACGAATAAGGAGAATCTCTACTTGTAGACCAAGCTCAAAGATAGCCGCTAAGGTTGCTTAATGATCTCGACCTCCAACAAAATTCGTCGACTTGCTAGCATTAATACGTAACTCAAATATTTTGGAAAAATCCTCAAAGACCTGTAATATAGTGCGGAAAGAGCTAGAAAGCTGTCCGTGAATACCAAAATATCATCCGCAAACTTAGATGAGAGAAATAAATCGGTCGCATCACGGGTGCCGTCCAATGAACCCATTAGAACTGTTATGTTAATTAACTGAGAGAGAACATTCTGCACCATAGCAAACAAGTATGGTGTGAGAGAGTATTCTTGACAAACTCCTTTTGAGCTCCCGAAGAACCCCTCTAGATCTCCATTTACGACCACTTAAATATAAGCTGTAGAAACACAAGATAAAATTCAGTGAGTAAACAAAGTGGGAAAACCCAAAGCTCTGAAAATTGTCTCTATTAAAGACCACTGAACCGTGTCGAATGCCTTTGAAATATCAAATTTAATGGCACACAGACGGGAAATGGTATCCTTATGGTAATCCTTGACGATCTCAGTTGCCAATAACACATTCTCCAATAGCATACGACCTTTAAGAAAAGCACTCTGATTTGGCTCAATAAAATCCGGCAAAAGTACTACAGACGATTTGCCCAGATTTTAGAGATGACTTTATACAGCACATTACAGCAAGATATAAGTCGGTAGTCTCGCCAGGTGGCCGAAGTAGAATCCAGGTCCTTTGGAACGAGAGCGAGCAAAGTAGCAGTAACAGCTTTCGGCATGAGGCCATACGCAAAGAAAGATTGCACCGCGACAATGACACCTGACCCTATAACACTCCAGAGAGCAATATATAACTTCTTAGTAAATCCATCGGGCCCAGAAGTCTTGCATAAAGGGGGGGGGAGAAAAGAGCTTGGCAGATCTCCTGTTCGAGAACATGAGACGTGAGCATGTTACAGGTTTCCGTTGAGCAGCGGTAGTCAAGAAGATCGAAGATAACAACATGAGGAACATGTATGAAATATGCATCCTCTTGCTGAAGCAAGGTCAAAATAAGGTGGGCTACCTCTGCCTTTATATCCGCTGGTGTAGTTAAAACCTCACTAGTGGCTGTGGTAAGAGACCAAATGCCATTGCGAGAAGCATTGTCATAAGATACATGGTGAAAGAAACGCATGATTTTTGCTGAAAATATTGCTCTTCCAAAACTGCTAATTTTTGAAAAGCATATGAAGGTGCAGATAAATCCCGAAAATTTGCAGGGGTGGGGTCGGTAAAAGCTGCAGTTTGAATGAAACAATGGTTTTAAATCTGTCAGTAAATAATTTGTCAAAATGGTAAATAACTACCAATGGTTTTAGATCTATCAGTAATTTATCAACGGATAAAAACATTTTTGTCAAAATTTGATGAGTTTTATGTCGGTAATTATCGACCAATTTAAAAACGTTGGTATTTCCGTCAGTTGTTTTCTGGTAGTGTGAATAAAACTAAACATGAGTAAAATTTATCACAAAACACCCTACAAAAAAAGGTGTACATAATGTCAACTACTTAATTAATAACTGTATACGATAAAACAAAATATATAATGTTTGTTCCTTAATTCGAATAATCTTCCTTAAAATATTTCTTCTGAGGTAAACTGCTCTATTCATAGCTCATAATGTATTTTTTTCACTTCCGTATCCTTTGATGTGGTTAAATCACCTCGAAAATTTGATATTCCCTTTCTCCACCACCTCGTGAGACACATATTCATTTTCTTTAGTAATGGGCCTTTGAAATGGAATTCGAACCCATAAGGCCATCTTTTTTTTTTTTTTGGTCAAACATTTGTATTTCACTTAAAACCTTAAAAGAGGGAAGGTCATACAAAGGTGAAATGGAAATGGAAAGGAAGCAATACAATGAAAGTAAAGATAAGGGTTAGAAGATTTATCCCAAGGAGAGCTCCAAAAGTTTGAAAAGCTTGCAACCAAAAGAACAACTCTAATCACCAAGATGGACTCCACATGAAGACTAACTTCAGGATATCCAAGACCAACTCGTGGTCGCTAATAGCTTGTACGTCTAGCGCATCGGAGCTTTCAATAAGCACTCCACAAGGGAGGTAAAAGGCGTTCTGGGAGAGGTTCGCTTAAAAGCGTGAAGTAAAAGCTCGGATTCTTCCTTGAAATTTTCTTGATTTACTTCATAAACCCGGAAGGTTAATACTCGAATGAATTCTGAAACCAGCGGAGAAAACATAAGGATTAGGAGAAGCTTCGGTAACCCCTTCTCTTTGGATATGAGGGTCATAATGCCGTTCTTCATCCAACTTTTAAAAGTTTGAAACTTATCTTTAAAACTGTTGAAATTCAGATTGTTGAGCTTGACAATCAGAGGAAACGGGTGTAGAAAGTTGACGAAGCTTCGGTAATCACCGCTCCGTAGAGACGGGATCATAATGTCGTTCTTCTTACAACTATTGGAAGATTGGCAAAGAGTGGGGAAAGGAGCTTTAGATAAAGTCCGATAACAACAAATTATCTTACCTCTAGAAAGGTAATCATCAGCCCAGCTTAGAGGGACTATTACTCTGCTGGCGTGGAGTCTTCGACCAGCCAAAACTGGGATAAAAGGTACCAAAAGAGTTGGGCTTAAAGGAATTTTCACAACAACAGATCTGGGCAATCAGACTCTAGGCGAGAGTGGAGCTAAACAAACATGCGTCGAGATTAGACTTGCATCGAAACCAACATAGACTTCTCTATCAACCAGGAATCGTGAAAGATTATGGTGTGTCCAAGTTAAATCCATCATTACCATCCTAGGAAAACATCTTCTACAATCCTTAAAGAACGATACAAACTTCATTAAACGTGGACTTGCCAATTTAAAATAAGATACATACTTGGGCCTTAGAAGAATTTGGGCAATAATTTTCATGGGCTTTGATAGATTTGATAATGGGCTGAAAAGATAGTAGAGTTTTCTTGGACTCGGCCCAAAATAGAGCAACATTAGGTCAAGGGTTTTGATGCCTCCCTTCATCCCTGACGGCAGCGGCAAACCAGCGGCGAGAAGCTCAGGTACAACTGCTATATAAAACAGGTCTGTCAAGGATGGGTACCGATCTGTTTGGGTTGACTCTTCCGTCGTCGTGTGCTTCATCGGTTCCGGCGTCAAAGCAGAGCTCCGGTCCAACCGCAGCCAAGCAGAACACTTGGTGGGGGGATCAAAATCCCATTGAGAGGAGCCGTAAGATGCTGAACTTGACTTTAAGAGGATCCAATGAGAGGTTTACGGGTAACAACAGAGCTAATACCAACCATGCCAACAGTGAACAAGGTCACATAAGTGTTGGACTTAAAACTTTTGGATGTAAGGGACAAAGTGGAAAGAGCAAACAAGATGAAGGATGAAGATAAAAGGAACCAATCAAGAGAAACGATATAGAGGGAAAGGTGAGAAGAAGATAGATCCCTGCACCGGCGAGCAAGAACTCTACCGGTGCCGGAGAGGAGTTCTGTTGAGGTGACTTCGATAATGGTGCTTGGGAGCGTTTTTGGTCTTTTTTTTTACTACACCCCTTTACCCATAAGGTAAACTGAGGTAAACTGCTCTATTCATAGCTCATTAATGTATTTTTTTCACTTCCCTATCCTTTGATGTGGTTAAATCACCTCGAAAATTTGATATTCCCTCTCTCCACCACCTCTTGAGACACATATTCATTTTCTTTAGTAATGGGCCTTTGAAATGGAATTCGAACCCATAAGGCCATCTTTAAAGGCATTTTTCAAGGGTCTTAGGACAATATTAAAATGCCAAAAATTCGAAATAGTACAATTGTAAGGTCCATCTGGTTCTTGGGTAAGAAGTTTTGAGAGAGGTGTCTTATGTCACGTGGCGTGTGCTGATAGGATAAAAAGGTTTTTTTTTTTGGAAATTATTTTTTTCTTTTTTTTTAAGGATATTATTTTTCGTAAAAAAAACATTATTCTTTTTATGTTTTTCATTTTTATTTTCATTGTTTTGGTGATTTGAATAAAATGTTCGTGTGTTTTAATTAATATGCTTGTATTTTATTATGTTTCTCATTTTAATTAATATGTTTGTATCTTTTTATGTTTCTTATTTTTTTCTTCTTTGTTTTATATTTGTTATTAATAATTTTGAATTATTTTTCTTTTTCTTTTTATTTTCAAATCTGTTTTATATTTATTTGTATAAGTTTTCAATTTATTAATTGTTAATATAATTTAAAAAATTTAAAATATATTTGACATTATTATATTATTTAAATTTTAAGATCCTAGAGTTTCAACCAATAATTGACTCTAAATTTGTGGTTCTTAACTTCACCTCATACATTATTAATATTCTTAAAAATCACTAAGATACAACTTCCCACTTATACTTTTAAAGATGCTCTAAGAGCATCCTTAAGGGCACGCACATCGGCGCATTTATAACAAGTCCTACTGCTTTTTTCCAAAAATAAATAAATAAAAAAAGCAAAAAGAGGGACGTCAACTAAAACGGGACCGTCCCGTTTTTCTTCCTTCACTAATCGCGGGCTCCACTGACACGTGGCGGTCCGCGATTGGTTATCTTTGGTTTTTTTTTTTTAAATCTAAAAATTAAAAAAAAAAAAGGAAAAGTTTTGTTTGGGGGATGAAATTTACCGGTGCACATGGTCTAATGGCATAACCAAGAAGATGCAACTTAGTGTATTTTTAATATATTAATAATGTAATAGTGTATTTTAAGAACCAAACAAAATTAGCTAGTTATTGGTTGAATCCTTAGTTTCTTACATTTATAATAATAAAATAATGTAAAACTTACTAATAATTTTATTAATTAATTTTAAAATTTAAAAAATGAAAAATTATATAAACTTATAAATTAGAACAATTAAGATAGAAACATATAAATATAAAAAAAACATAAACAAACTTTATAAACCTTTTTAAACAAAACACAAACAAACTTTATAAAACAAAATATAAACAAATAATAACAAATTAAAAATAATAAAGATAAAAATTAGAAACATATAAGATAGAAACATATAAATTAAAAACATAAACTTAAAAAGATACAAACATTAAAATGAAAGCACAAAACATTTTATTAAATGAATACCATATATTCTCAATCAAATCCTCTTTCAACTGATGATATGTTTGTTTATCACGGAGTCTTCTTCGACGATCACCTATGGGTCTAAACACAGAATCATCAAAATTTTATAAGCTACTTAGAATAGTTCGACAAAATTTTAAAAGCTACACAGAATCATCAATCGTCAAAATCGCCTTCTAGGGTTCGAGAGAGACAGAGAGTCGATTTGGGGATTTTAGTTTTTTTCGACAAAAGAAAAACCTTTTCTTTACCCAAAAATGGATCGAATCACAGTCGGGGACGTGGCATAAGACTCGGATACAAACGAGTCTTGCCCAGCATACAGATCTGTCTTACAAGTTCATTGTTTGGATTTCAATCCATTAAATTATTGCCCGAAGGCCCGATCGGTGGCCCGTTAAAGTTGCTCTAAGGGAGGAGATTTTGGGCCCAACATATTTGGTAGCATATATGGTAAATATTCTAGACACATGATAGAAATAATGTATGATCGCAACATATTTAAGAGGTCCGTAACATATATTAATCGTTCAAATTTTTTTTTAAAACTTTCTATTTATATTTTATATTTCAAAATTGTTTCTCTTCAGTTAAATAAATATAACAAATTAGTAAATGTAATAATATGTTTTCTACATATTTTCCTAAATTATATGCAGAGCTATTTGATACTAAATTACTAAAGGTATTTGAAACTTTTTTAAAAAAATAATAACTTTACATGTTAAAAAAAAAAAATTTGGTCAACAATATAGAAAATAACATATGGAATCTAAATAAGTTATAAAACCTTTGATCAAAGTTCTAGTCTATATTTAATTATATTACAGAAAGTTCATTATTAATATTCATTATTTTCAAAATATGGAATATCATTAAATTTACATATTTACAATTATATCATTATATATGTATGTATATATATATATATATATGTTTATGTATATAAATATAGAAAAGACCAATACAAACAGAATAAATATATCATATAGAAGAAAGGTAAATCAAATTATTAATATGTCAAATACCATAAGTTAAAGATTTCTGTCGAAAGACATCATATGTTTTTATGTTCCAAATTTTGTAATGTGAAATAAAATTTTGAATCTAACTTTCTTAAGGGATTGTTTTTTTTTTTTAAATGTGAAACTTGAAGGCAATTCTTAAGAGATTTTGTTTTCTGTTTTTTTTTTCAGAAACATAAATAATGGCAACCAAGAAATTTTCATCTCTTATATTACCTTTATTGATGGTTCTTACTCTTGTTCTATTGCCCATCATATCAGGTAACAAAATTATTTATTCAATGCCGATTTTTCTTAATTTTTATGATTGGAGTATCTCGGATAGTTTCGTCAAAGTTAGTAGACTCAATCCACCGGGAAAAAAAATCTTTTGAACTCAAGATAATTGTATTAGTGTTTGTCATCAATACTAAATTTTAAAATTAAAATATTTATGTACTTAGATTATTGCAATTTTTTTGTTTATAAACATATATAACAGGAAAACGTAGGCCATGTCAGGATTGGCGATATGGATGCAGCAGCAGAGTTGCATGTAATGCAAAATGCTTATCTCTGGGTTACAAAGGAGGAGATTGTGTAATGTTTGCATTTCCTGTGTGTTGTTGCAAAATCAATCAACAATTGCAAGATGATTCGCCTACTTCTAGTCCTAACATGACAGATTGATATTTAATTAGTTGTACTGAAAAAAATGAATAAAGCTATATATTTAAACATTACATTCTCATATTATGGCAATTATTAGCTTATTATATTTACTCTCTCTATTTTATGGCTAACACTTTCGGAATCACTCAAGTTTTGAAATTGGGTTCAATTTTCATACATGTCTAATATCTGCATTATCGTATCGAGGCAAGGGAGAGTTTTTTACTATATTGATGATTACACCAAGGACTATAATTTATTAATTATATAGTCCACAAGATATTAATTCTTTGAATAATCCACCATAACGTAGTTTTGTGTATAATTCTTCAATAATGATGTAAGACAGAATTTACAGCAGTCACAAAAAGTTGTTTCATATCAATTTAAGTAAAAAAAAAAAAATAGAAGTACCTTTGATACAAAATTAAAGATAATCTATGTATTTTGAAACGTAACATATTCATTATTCACAATTGTTAAAAAAGTGTGGTAATAAAAAGGAATAGAAGATAACCACTTACAATAATTATAACATAATACATGACCACATATCTCAACTATCGAAATGTATAACTAACTACATTTTAACTCGCTGTACAATGCGGTTCAAAATATTTCTTTTTAAATTCAGATTTTTTGGAATTTAAATAATTTTGGGGGAATTTCAAAAATACCCTTTTTCATATACCTCTTTTTTAAAAACCCCATTTTCAAACTTTATCAAAAAAACCCACTAAAAATGTTGAAATTTATCCAATTGTGTGTGTAGGCTATACACAAGTTACCTTTATATGTGTATAAAACTTTATATACCTTTCATAAATAGCGTAAAAAATAAATTATAAAAACCTTATAAAAACCTTATAAAAACCGTATAAACCCTTTTAAAACCTTTTAAAAACCTTATAAAACTTATAAAAACGATTTAAAACTATTTAAAACATTTTAAAATATTTGTATCGAATCTCACAGTAGTAGTTATTATATAGAAGTACCTTATAAACTACATGAAACTTTATAATTTTTTATATTTAAAAAGGGTATTTTTGAAAATGGATAGATAAAGGGGGTATTTTTAAAAAGGGGTACACCAAAAGGGGTATTTCTCAAAAATTCTCAATAATTTTTTGTTTAATAATTATTGAAATTGCATAATACTAATACCAATTTTTAATTTTGATTATAAATGTCCTATATTATTATTAATGAAGAAGTAGTGAAATGAAGATTTTACCTGTAATGAAATATGAAATTAATGATATTTTAATTTTTAGCCTCATCAATTCAAACCCGTCCCGTCTTACAACATGTCTTGTATTACAACCCATCCCGTCATATAAACCGTCCATGTTAAACGTTTAATTAATTTAAAATATGAAAAATATTAATTTAAGTAATTTTTTACAACTTAAAAGTTCCAATATTGATAATATTTTGTATTTTTAAAAGTTTTCATAGGTAAATATTTTGAAATTTATTTTGAACTGGATTAAACCGAATAAAGCTTTCTATCTGATGTGAGACATTTACATATACTTAAAAAAAATCAATTAAGCACGTTAAAAAAAATTCAAATTGCAACATACGGTATGTGAAAAACTGTATTTTTATTATTTCATATGCTTAATTTAATAAATTTAATTTAAAACAAATAAAATATCATATAAAGATTAAAAGAAAGAATGAAACTGGAAAATGATATTAAATTTTTATTCCAGAGATTTTAGAAAAATGATAAATATTGTTTATAAATTATTTAAATATATAATTAAAGCCAATGACATGAATGGTAAATAGTTTCAAAGTACATGATTTATTTCAAAAAGTGTTGACAAAATGTTAATACAGATTACACAAACTATATGTATTCCACGCCCACATATATCAACTATATGTCAACATGTGTTCAACATCACAATCATTTTATTATTTCGGTCAAAAAAATATTTGCTTAGTTTTCTTTTTTAAAATATATAATATTATATTTAATCTCTTATGGTAGTATATAGTTAAAAAAAATCATTCTAATGCATTTATTTTTATAATTCGATATTTTCAATTTCAAAACTAATATTAAAGTGAAAATAAAATCATTAATTATGTTTTGAAATATAAAATTTAAAATTAACCAAAAATTTATTATCTTATTCAATCGGTTATAGTGTTAGATAATTAACAAAACACTTTCTAATAAATTGATTCTTATAATTAATTATTTTTCAAATATATAACTAAAATACATATTTTCCAAAAATACCACTAAAGTAAAACTAATTTTTTCACAATAGAAAATAATTTTACAATTTTAAACAATAAACACTTAGTACAAAAACTATACGTTCAATATAAATAGTCAGCCCAAACATAAACAAAAAATTCTACAGTTTCTAAAATCAATTATTATGTTTATTGTATATTTGGAAAAATAAAATTTTGAAATTTTTTAAATTTAAAAAAAAAACAAATGTTGGTATTTTTCGAAAATAACTAAAAATGTGGGTATTAAGTTATACTTTGTGTAGGTGGCTATTTTTTCCTAATAAAAAATAGAGGAAAATGTCAAAAAGGCTGAATTTTCAATTATAAGCAGAAAAGGCCTCAATTTCCAAAATCTCATTTTAATAGTTAAGTTATTGTTCATTTTGATATATGGTGTTAATTAAGGATTTAATTGCTAGTTTCTGTAATGGGTATAAAAACCCAAAAGACCTATTTTTCACTTTAGGCTTTCTCTTCCAGCAGTTTTCTGAGCAACTGCTATTTTTCATTTGTAAGCAACAATTTGGGGATTAGAGATTCATCATTTTCTAAACCCTATTCTCATTTTAATCTATCGAATCATGTTTTCTTTCATGTCTTTTTGTTTTGCTTCAATTACTATGTGTTAGTAGTTTCTCAATTGGGTTTTAGGGTTCTAAGTAGAATTCATTGAATTAGTGTCATTGAATTAGTGGATTGATAGTTTTAATGGATTCTTTATCTTATGGTTCCTAAATTTATATGTTCTCGATGCTATAATGGGATTGATCACCCTCTCTTAGAAGTTAGGCTTTTATATGTTTTAGAGATGTTCGATAAAATGCATGAATGAATGTAAATTGAGCATTGTATTTCTAACATGTGAGAGTTGATGTTAGAATGCCTTGTGAACCAAATGAACTTGTTTGATATTGCGAATTTGACTAGGAAATACAAATGAGAGTTTAGTAATTGAATAGTTGAATTTAGTGATTAATGTCTTGAGAGATAATTAATATAGATTTATGTTCATGTTCATGAACGGTTCTTTATGTCTGAATCATTGTTGCGTTTATTCACTAGTCATTGTTCTTTGAAATACTCTGCTACCAACGTATTTAAATCATAAATTTAATCTAAATTTATTTGCATTTTTATTTACAAGTCTGAAAACCAAACAAACAAATCCTTTTTCGCTTTCGCTTCGAATGAGTTTCGCAAGTCTTTAACCTTGCTCCTTGTGATTGATCCCGCATATACTGCCTTTCGGTTAAGTTATCGAGATAAATACTCGAGCAATCAAATTTCTTAAGAAAATGGTTAACTTTTTTTTACTTGGTTATTTGATGCACATCGTTAAATCGAGAGACGAATTACACTTAATGAGTTGATTCAAGAGCTTATGGCCAAAGAGAACATGGGGATGTCTATTGGAGCTGATGTCTATCAAGTCCAGCCCAGTTTAAGCCTAATTCAAGTCTAGGAAAGTCAAAGTAATTTATTTATTTTGTGGTCAAAGAGGGATGATGAAAATAGAGTACAAGAGTCATATTTCAAGAGTTATTTAACTCTGTTCTTTATTTCATCTTAGTCTTCCACAACATTAAATACTTGGCTTTGTTTCCAAATAATTTATTTTCCTTTATAAACTCATTTAAGAGAAGTGAAATAAACAACCAACTTTTTATATAACTTTGGAAGTGAATCCTCTTATGTTACTTGTGAACAAAACCGATTGCTTGGTGCGTATATCTAAACAGTCAAACTCGATCTTCTTAGTGCGTATTTGAGAGATCAAACTGGTATATCAAGAGCTTTTCTCCAACTCTTGTGCGACCACTCGTTCCATTATCCTTATTCTTGTAGCTTCATCGTTTTTAGAATCAATTTTTATCTATCAACTAACTCGTAGGTGCCAAATCCTTGGGAAATTCATATAACATGTATCTATTACAAATATTATTTGTTTATCAAATTTATAAAATGGCCACTTTGAACCTCTATCTTCAAATTCTTCAGATTCTTCAGTGATACACTGGTTAGTCAATATATTCTATACAAAATACTTGTTGACTTCATTAAGATATTGTTGGTGCTCTTTCAGTTGGTTGTGTTAAAAAAATGGATATTGGTTTTAACGTGAGAGATTCATACACTCGAAGAAGATATCTATCATTTTGATTGCCATACCAAATTCTTGCAATGTATCGCTTTCTCTCTTCCTCCTCAAAAACATCCTCAATCCATAATATATATTGTTTTAATCCTCGTGGTATTACTATTATCATCAATTTCTTTGTTTCTCGCTCAGATATACTAATATTAAGATATGATAAAATGGATGATTGGTAAGATCTTATTAGCTACTTGGAAGACTATAAACAAAACTTTTATTGCTTTTGTTGATGGCTGTTACGGTAGACTTTATCAATTCCATTGAGTTTTCTTCGTTTTCATTTGATCGGAATTAGCTAATTCCGCTACATAATATCTTATAATGTTTTTCATAAAACTGTATTGTATTTTTCATCTAACCTCTTCTAATATGTTTACAACAAGCCTATATGTGACCTTTAGATGCAAGAACAAATCACACATAGATGTTACAATCGACCACATGTTACTCTAATCAATTATTTTTGGAAAACGACCTATTTTCCGACGAGAACTATGGCATCGACCTATTTGGACATGACTACTGATTTCAGATCTTTGGGTTTAGGTGTTTAGTACCCAATAGAGTAAATCTAAAAGTTTTAGTTTGGATTAGGGTCAAATTTTTCAAAGGGGTTTTGGGTTTTTTGTCCATGCCTAGTCCAAATCTAAACTGTAGTTTTTTTTTCTTTCTAAACTGGGACAAAAAGAAAATCATAAACAATATCTTATTTTACAAAAATAAAAATCTCTGGACTCTATTTTTTTTTGTTGAGCTCTTGAAACAGTCTCTTTGATTCATGTTCTTAAGAGAGTCAATTGAATTTTAATGCGAAAGATATGTAAAATTCCGATTCTAATCCTTTTCCAAATTCATCTCTTTATGTTTTTGTGTTTTCTATGATTGATGATTGATTTCTTGCTTCTATGCTTGTTTCCTATGTTTTGGTGCCTATGTACGCCCCTTTGGAAAGTCATTATCGGCTGTGGAGTGCAAGGAGAAGGAGATCTGTCGATGATGCGACTGGAGTGATGTTAAGATTTCTAAGTCTCGATCGACACCAACATTATGTGTCGCAAGGATAGTCGCGAGTGTCAATCGACACCAGTGGTGAGTGTTGATCGACATTGCTCATTATTATAGGTTTTCAGCAGCGAGTATCGACCGACACTAGTCCTCAGCAGTGGCTAAGTTTGTTATGTTTTGTTATTTTGATTGTGTTATTGCCTGAATATGATTGATACTGCTTGTGTGTATAGCCCAGTACATGGGCTGAGTGCCTCACTAAGTATTTCTGAAAATACTTATACATCTCTTTTTGTGGTATAGGTAATTACAAAGTGTGGTCGTGGAAGGTGAGGAGAGAAGAATGATATAGGGGCTCGCTAGATGTTTCTGATGTTTATGTTATGACATTGCTAGGAATGTTAATTCTGGGAGCCAGAAGCATGTTAGGATGATATGCTATTTCTGGATGAATGTTGGTTTGGTTTTGGATATTAGCTAGATTGGTGGTTTAATGCATTAGGTTTATTTGGATTGTTGCTTAATTGTCTTCCGCTGGTTGTTGCCTGGTTTTATTGGTTTAGATTGGAATTTTCTGGTTTAATTGGTTTAGATTGGAATTTTCTGGTTTAATTGGTTTAAATTGGTTGTTTCCTGGTTTAATTGGTTTAAATTGATCTAGTCTGGTTTAGTTGGTTAGTTGGTTAAATCCGGTTAACTATGTATTAAAAAAAGCGGCCAGTCCTTTCACTCTTTGACAAATACCATCCATGTTACTTCCACAAGCTAAGGAACAAGTTCTTCTGCCCAATTGTGAAACTCGATGCAAAATGCAAGATATTGCCACGTCAAAGACACATTTAATAGGTCTAAGTTTGCAGTGAGCACAAGGTCTAATAAAAATTTATCCATATTTCAAGGTGCATTATTTCTTCCCTTGCTCAGTTTTTTTTTTTGAGTTTGTTCTTTCTTCAAAATTAGAAAATTATTTGTTTGTATCTATTTCAGAACTGTACTGGAGCGATAGATGGTACACATATACCAGCAACCGTTGTTGGACGTGAGGTGGCAAGCTATCGTAATCGTAAAAGAATAATATCACAAAATGTTTTAGCTGTATGTAACTTTGATATGGAGTTCATCTATGTTTTGAATAGATGGGAGGGCGCAGCTCATGATTCAAGAGTGTTAAGTGATGCAACTAGAAGAGTAAGAAAATTCCAAGTACCAGGAGGTAAAACAATTACATATTTTCGATATATCAAATGTCTTG
>NW_006238917.1:13002073-13004921 GCF_000375325.1 Capsella rubella | reverse complement strand
TCGAGAATGTCGATCAGATGAAGGTGTTTACCTGATGAAGTGGAAAATGAAGGTACAGCAAAAAAAATAATGAAGATAATGCTCCCATGTTCAATGGAAATGATGGAGAATAGGATGTTGAGACACAAGAGCAAGACAGAGAAAACACAAATATTTGGAGAAAATCTATGGCTGAAAACATGTGGAAAGATGCTATGAATTTGGAAATTCATTGACTTTTAAATTTTTAATTTTCAAATTTTGCATTAATAAAATTGGTACACTCTAGTCATTATTTTGTTTTTCAATTTCCTTTTATCTTTCGTTTGGTATGTAACCAAGAAAAGACTATGAAATACATGGGTTAAAATTTTATCTTTAGCATCAAAAGATCACAGATTGTTTAGACTTAAGGTTCAAATTCATCTTTGTCTAATGAAACATGCCATGGATTTGAAGTCTTTGTAATTGGTTCGGTAACAGATAGCAGCACAAAAACGCACACATGTTACCCATATATGAATTTCGTTTTAGGTTATTAGAGAAACCTCTTAGATGTACTTTTGTGATATCTGATATAACTACTCCAACAGAATCTGGTTATAGATGGTTTAAGAAGTTAGATAACCTGACAGAGGTTCTAATCGAGTACAGGATAACAATGCAGAAAAAGTAAAAGCAAGGATCATATAGAAAGAGATACCTTACAGATCAATTTCAATGTTCTCACCAGCTTTAGGTAGCTCCAGGAAGTCTTTCACAGTATCTTAATCATATAACTGCAAAATAGGCTTTAACGCCATTAACAACACTAGGTTTGGACCCACGCTACAGCGCAGGGGAAATATTTACATATATATGACCTTTAACACACTAAAATATGTTACATTTTAATTTTATTGTAGTGCAGTCGATTACGGTAAATCATATATTTGTGTAGTAAGTATAAATAAAATAATAAACGAAAAAGCGAGTAAATGATAATATATTGAGTTTTGATACAATAAAGGAAAAATAAAAACAGTGAAAATTTAACATCAAGATATAATATTTGTCGATAAATTATTCAATTAAACCATTTTTGTAGTAGAAGTAGGAAAATACGTAAAAGTTACATACTTACAGTATATATTTTGAACCGTAACATAATTCATTTCGTAAAAACATTATTCATAACTCGCTCCACTATTATAATTGTGAGTTGTGTGGTACTCTATAACAAATTATTTGAATGATTATTTAGTGGTTCAACGAGTGCATCATTAGTTTTGTGTGCCTTATAAGTGTCTAATGTTAATAACTCTAAGGAAATGGTGTGCGAGTGAGAGTTTTGAAACATATATGTCGTGTATGTATTATAATGAAAACTGTTCACGTTAAACTACAAGTTAATGCACTTGTGTCAAGTAATGAGAGAGTGAGAGAGAGAGAGAGAGAGAGAGAGAGAGAGAGAGAGAGAGAGAGAGAGAGAGAGAGAGAGAGAGAGAGAGAGAGAGAGAGAGAGAGAGAGAGAAAGTGATACAAGATTGGACTAACTCCATCTTATGATCGCTTGATGATCAAGAGATTCCAAGCTTAGCTTGCGGAAGGTGGAATGCATGAGCTGGATCTGAAGCACAGTCTCTTGAATCAAGGGGTGGTAGGGGATAGTTCAGGTGATTGACTCCCTCAATAGGTGGGATAATCGACTCACTCGATCAATGGACGAATGAAGGATGTTTAATCACACAACAAACTTAATCCCCAGGTTTCTAAAGCACTAAGTGACTCACTCACAAAGAATTAAAGAACAACAATGACAAAGACTCAAACTTTGACTAGAAGAATACTTTCTATTACTTTAAATTGATCAATGGTGTGTTTACAATGAACATGCTAATGAGCTTATATAGGCTAAGCTACACGTCCTAATAATGTAAAACAAGAAACAAATTGCACAAAATTAAATATACTAGCCGTTGGAACTTTATGAACCAAATCGGCAATAAGGCAAGTAGATAGATGCCTTGAGTCTTGAAAGCTTGGATGCGAATCCATGACTCCGTGGAGTGTCTAGGTTTATTTTAGGAAGCTTCAAGACGTGCATAAGTGAATAAGGAATGAGTCTTTGCAGCTTTATCTCTTTTTGCTCCATGTATGGTAAGTAGTGACCCGTCGGGTTCTTGTGTGGTAAGGTGTACCAAATGTCGTGTTGTACAAGTCTTGTGTAGTCTACATATTCACCTGGTTTCCATATATGGATTTGAGTCACGTCCAAATGAAAAGTAAAGGATAATTTCCTTATCTCGCTCCAAGTAGATCAACGACCTTGATTCAAAGGGTGGTTTGGACTTGGGTCTTCTCTTGGGTTGTTGTCCATGGGTTGGGGCATGTGGTGAATCAAATGAGTGTGGGGGATCCCTTCATGGCTTATCCAAGTGTCGAAATATTTAAAGTCTTTACTGCTTGCAATCTAGTGTAGTTCAGCAAGTCTGTCAGCGAGTAGTTCAGCATGCTTGTCAGCGAGTAGTTCAGCATGCTTGTCAGTGGTAGATCAGAATGTACATTAGCTATCATCTTTGAATCATATGGATGGTGAATGATTCCTTGATGGCTTGGTGTTGCCTCATTAAAAACCTTTCTAGGTAAACCCTTTGGGAAAAAACCCTAGACAAGGGAAAAAGAGTACAACAGTCATATCCCAACAATAATGTGAGTTGACTTGCTGATTTTTGATCCTTCTTGAACCAGTCCCTTCACCTTGTACTTGATCAAAACTCCATTTAGGCAAATATTCTCTAAAATTCTCCATTAGACCGGTTTGGTGTGCTCCCGGTTTGATCTAGTTCTGATGTCCGCATCAGAGAGAGAGAGAGAGAGAGAGAGAGCA
>NW_006238917.1:12998157-13001973 GCF_000375325.1 Capsella rubella | reverse complement strand
GATATTATTATAGGTTAAAAGGTGTTACATAAATTTAAAGATTTTTTGTGTGTCTTTTAAGCTTCTTCAAATTCTTACCAGTCCCGTGGAGACAACAAACGAACATTCAAGGGTACTCAAAATAATTTGAAATTTGGTAGGAGTATCTTGAAGACGTGCAACAAAGTTCCAGACTATCAAATTTCATGTTTAGAAGGTCAAATGAATGATGTTGTTTCAGGTAGTCAGTTCATAGGCTTATGGAGATATATGTTTGGTTAAAGTTAGTAAGCTTTAATTCTTTACTATGTTTTTAACCACATAATAACAGATGTTTTACAATGTGTGAATGGGAATCCTGAGTAGCGGTGGCCCCGCAGATCCCACCTAATCAATAAGTCTCCCCATAGGTAGCCAGTGATCAGGCCAAAACGAAATAGTTGCTCCATCATGCACCTCTACCCGTATGTAAGGTCAATTTCCGTCCCAAAGTTTAAGTATTTTCCGTCATGCCCATGCTTCTAGCGTGGACTGTAGAGCTGACTAGAAAGAGAGCCCCCTCATCAACTATCGTTTTGACCAAGCAACCCTCAATGAACCTGAAAGACTAAACAACCTCCAAATAAGCAGATAAACAAAAGGTCTAGAAACCTCTTTCAGCTTCCTCAAGCCTAACCCACCCTCTGATTTTGGACGACAAATATCATCCCAAGCAACCTTTGAACATGAGGTGTTGTTTGGATTACCCGTCCATACAAAAACACTACAAATGCTATCAATTTCACCAAAGCACCAAGAAATATGCTGGAGACGGCATGCATAAGATAAGTATTTTTTCGTCCATGAAAGAAGACGAGAACGAACCTTATCAATGAGGGGGCTGTAGTCGTGCACTGTCATGGACTTAGTGGTTAATGGCATCCCTAGGTAACAAATAAGGAGAATCTCTACTTGTAGACCAAGCTCAAAGATAGCCGCTAAGGTTGCTTAATGATCTCGACCTCCAACAAAATTCGTCGACTTGCTAGCATTAATACGTAACTCAAATATTTTGGAAAAATCCTCAAAGACCTGTAATATAGTGCGGAAAGAGCTAGAAAGCTGTCCGTGAATACCAAAATATCATCCGCAAACTTAGATGAGAGACATAAATCGGTCGCATCGCGGGTGCCGTCCAATGAACCCATTAGAACTGTTATGTTAATCAACTGAGAGAGAACATTCTGCACCATAGCAAACAAGTATGGTGTGAGAGAGTAGTCTTGACAAACTCCTTTTGAGCTCCCGAAGAACCCCTCTAGATCTCCATTTACGACCACTTAAATATAAGCTGTAGAAACACAAGATAAAATTCAGTGAGTAAACAAAGTGGGAAAACCCAAAGCTCTGAAAATTGTCTCTATTAAAGACCACTGAACCGTGTCGAATGCCTTTGAAATATCAAATTTAATGGCACACGGACGGGAAATGGTATCCTTATGGTAATCCTTGACGAGCTCAGTTGCCAATAACACATTCTCCAATAGCATACGACCTTTAACAAAAGCACTATGATTTGGCTCAATAAAATCCGGCAAAAGCACTACAGACGATTTGCCCAGATTTTAGAGATGACTTTATACAGCACATTACAGCAAGATATAAGTTGGTAGTCTCGCCTGGTGGCCGAAGTAGAATCCGGGTCCTTTGGAACGAGAGCGAGCAAAGTAGCAGTAACAGCTTTCGGTATGAGGCCGTACGCAAAGAAAGATTGCACCGCGACAATGAGACCTGAGCCTATAACACTCCAGACAGCAATATATAACTTCTTAGTAAATCTATCGGGCCCAGAAGTCTTGCATAAAGGGGGGGGGAGAAAAGAGCTTGGCAGATCTTCTGTTCAAGAATAGGAGACGTGAGCATGTTACAGGTTTCCGTTGAGCAGCGGTAGTCAAGAAGATCAAAGAGAACAACATGAGGAACCCGTATGAAATATGCATCCTCTTGCTGTAGCAAGGTCCAAAAAAGGTGGGCTGCCTCTGCCTTTATATCCTCTGGTGTAGTTAAAATCTCACCAGTGGCTGTGGTAAGAGACCAGATGTCGTTGCGAGAAGCATTGTCTTAAGATACCCGGTGAAAGAAAGAATTGTTCTTATCTCCACACCGCAGCCAAGTAACGCATGATTTTTGCTCAAAATATTGCTCTTCCAAAACTGCTAATTTTGTCAAGCATATGAAGGTGCAGATAAATCCCGAAGATTTGCAAGATTGGGGTCGGTAAAAGCTGCAGTTTGAATGGAATAATGGTTTTAAATCTGTAAGTAAATAATTTGTCAAAATGGTAAATAATTAGCAATGGTTTTATATATATCAGTAATTTATCAACGGATAAAAAATATTTTCGTCAAAAATTGATCAGTTTTATGTCGGTAAATATCGGTGAATTTAAAAACGTTGGTGTTTTTGTCAGTTGTTTTCTGGTAGTGTGAATAAAACTAAGCAGGAGTAAAATTTAACACAAAACACCCTACAAAAAAAGGTGTACATAATGTCAACTACTTAATTAATAACTGTATACGATAAAACAAAACATATAATGTTTGTCCCTTAGTTCGAATAATCTTCCTTAAAATATTTCTTCTAAGGTAAACTGCTCTATTCGGAGCTCATTAATGTATTTTTCACTTTCCTATCCTTTGATGTGGTTAAATACGTTGAAAATTTGATATTCCCTTTCTCCAACACCTCGCGAGACACATATTCATTTTCTTTAGTAATGGACCTTTGAAATGGAATTCGAGCCCCAAGGGAGGAGATTTTGGGCCCAACATATTTGGTAGCACATATGGTAGATATTCTAGACACATGATATAAATAATGTATGATCGCAACATATTTAAGAAGTCCGTAACATATATTAATCGTTGAAATTTTTAAAACAGAATTTTTATTTATATTTTATATACGAAATTAGTAAATGTAATAATATGTTTTCTACATATTTTACGAAATTATATGCAGAGCTATTTGATACGAAATTACTAAAGGTATTTGAAACTTTTTTAAAAAAATAATAACTTTATATGTTAAAAAAAAAATTTGGTCAACAATATAGAAAATAACATATGGAATCTAAATAAGTTATAAAACCTTTGACCAAAGTTCTAGTCTATATTTAATTATCTTACAGAAAGTTCATTATTAATATTCACTAGGTAATGTCCCGCGCATATGCGCGGGTTGTTGTATATTTATTTAATTATTTTAATTTATTTATTACATATAAAAAATAGATTAAATAAATTTAAATGCTTATGATTTTTTTACATGTTATTTATTTAAATCATACAATAGAAGCATACATCCATATCTTTTGAATTTATTCGTTGATTAATTGTTCAATTAACCAATTTTGATAGTTTTCTTTAGTACTTTTAAGTATTTTTTGATAAAACAATAATATTGTTAATGATAAAAATAGGAATGATATTGGGAGAATTTAAAAAATACCCCTTTAAAAATATCACTTTCTAAATTTACCCCCTTTTCAAACTTTATCAAAACAACCACTAAAAATATTGAAATTTATCCAAATATGTGTGTAAACTTATAAATATACACAAAAATTACCTTTATTTGTGTATAAAATTTTATTTATTTCAATGTCTTACAAATTGGTTTGAATATAACAAAAAATATTTTGTTAAAATAATTACATACTTTGAAAATAAAATAAATATACATGAATATGTGAGAAAGAAAAAAACATATAAAACAATGAAAAGTTTATTTAGCTTGATTTTCTTATGGTGCGATGGTCAGAAGTCAATATTTTTGAATCCCATCGATAAAGTAATT
>NW_006238917.1:12996819-12998008 GCF_000375325.1 Capsella rubella | reverse complement strand
ATATCTTAATTGAGCTTTCAACCCATGCAAGAACATTAAAAATTAAACAAAGAAAATATTGAGAATATTAGATATGGTGGAGGAGGATGTAAAAATGAGTATTTATAGGATAAAATATAATGTAAGTTACAATTCTAAAATAATTAAATCAGAGGACTTGTAATTATATTTTATAGTGTGTTAATTGAAGTTAAATGGAGGAAACAAATAGTCAATTGAAAGGTTATATAATTTAAGTTACAATTTAATAGTAAAGTGTGGATTTGAAGTATGAATTAAAGTATATGACTAAATGTGTTAGATATTTGGTTTAATTAAAAATAAATATTATAATTAAAAATAAATGCTAAATGGACCAATAAGGAGAGAGTGAAACCTTAAAAATTCCCAAGAAATATTTTTATTTTTAATCTCTTTTTATATTCCTCTTAATTTAAGTTATATTTCTAGGTTTAATTATATTTTTCATCCTTGTAGTATATATAATAGATAGAAAATGGAATATCAAATTGTTTTTTAGATAGGAAATCAAGTATAAAATTCAAAGTTAAAACAAATTATAATATTCTTTGTATTATTACATGTTGAATCACAAACTAAATATAAGGATCATTATTCTTAAAAGAATGTCTTACAAATTGGTTTGATAATTATATAACAAAAAGTTTATTTTGTTAAAAAATTACATACTTTTGAAAATAAATTAAATATACATGAATATGTGAGAAAGAAACAAACATCCAAAGTAATTTCTTTAGCTTGATTTTCTTATAACCATGAAATATTATTATACATATGTATTACATTTAAAAATATAAAAAACAATGAAGACATAAAGAAATACATAAAAACAAAAAATAAATAAAATTAAAAACAAAAGTTTAAACTAAATAATTAATCAAACTCTTACAATGATATTTTAAATGAGTTTTCACCCAATGCAAGAACTTTAAAAAAAACAAAGAGAATAATGAAGATATGAGATATGGTAGAGAAGGATGTGAGAATGGCTATTTATATGATATGAAGTGATGTAAGTTACATTTTTAAAATAATTAAATTAGAGGAGTTATAATTATAATTTATAGTGTGTTTAATTGGAATTCAATAAAGAAAACCAATAGTCTTTGGAAATTTATATAATTTTCAGTTTCATTTTAGTAATAAAGTGTGAATTTAAAGTATGAAT
>NW_006238917.1:12869614-12996719 GCF_000375325.1 Capsella rubella | reverse complement strand
GTGTTTTTTTGGTTAAAAATAAATATTATATTTTAAAAATAAATACAAAATGGAACAATAAAGAGAGTGAAACCTTACTTTTATATATATGATTTTAAATAATTTTCCACCAATAAGGCTTATAAAATTTGTTGTATGATATATGATTAAGTCCTATCATTTTCTTTGCCATTTAATTATAACTTATAGTGTAATTAAATTTTGTATTGAATGATTGTCATAAACATTTATTTATTTATTTATTTTGTTGAATGATATATGATTAAGTCCTTTCATTTTCTTTGCCATTTTATTATAACTTATATTGTAATTAAATTTTGTATTGAATGATTGTCATAAACATTTTTTATTTTTTTAAAATTAAAACCTTAAATATTTTTCCACCAATAAGGAGAGAGTGAAACCTTACTTTTATATATATGATTAATTTCAAAATATGGAAATAATGAATATTAATTTGGTCAATAATATAGAAAATAACATATGGAATCTAGATAAGTTATAAAACCTTTGACCAAAGTTCTAGTCTATATTTAATTATATTACAGAAAGTTCATTATTAATATTCATTATTTTCAAAATATGGAATATCATTAAATTTACATATTTACAATTATATCATTATATATCTATCTATATATATATATATATATATATATATATATATATATTTATATGTTTATGTATATAAATCTAGAAAAGACCAGTACAAACAGAATAAATATATCATATAGAAGAAAGGTAAATCAAATTATTAATATGTCAAATACCATAAGTTAAAGATTTATGTCGAAGGACATTATATATTTTTATGTTCCAAATTTTGTAATGTGAAATATAATTTTGAATCAAACTTTCTTAAGGGATTGTTTTTTTTTTAATGTGAAACTTGAAGGAAATTCTTAAGAGATTTTGTTTTATGTTTTTTTTCAGAAACATACATAATGGCAACCAAGAAATTTTCATCTCTTATATTACCTTTATTGATGGTTCTTACTCTTGTCCTATTGCCCATCATATCAGGTAACAAAATTATTTATTCAATGCCGTTTTGTCTTAATTTTTATGATTGGAGTATCTCGAATAGTTTCGTCAAAGTTAGTGGACTCAATCCACCGGAAAAAAATAAATCTTTTGAACTCAAGATAATTGTATTAGTTTTTGTCATCAATACTAAATTTTAAAATTAAAATATTTATGTACTTAGATTATTGCAATTTTTTTGTTTATAAACATATATAACAGGAAAACGTAGGCCATGTCAGGATTGGCGATATGGATGCAGCAGCAGAGTTGCATGTAATGCAAAATGCTTATCGCTGGGCTACAAAGGAGGAGATTGTGTAATGTTTGCATTTCCTGTGTGTTGTTGCAAAATCAATCAACAATTGCAAGATGATACGCCTACTTCTAGTCCTAACATGGCAGATTGATATTTAATTAACTATACTTAAATAAATGAATAAAACTATATATTTAAACATTAATTTCTAATATTATGGCAATTATCAATACTATTAAAGTAAAAGCGATTTAACCCTGAAGCCAACAAAAACATTACATTTTCGTATTAATACTATAGTCTAAAAAATCTTTAAAATGTTGCCAAATAACTCAAAATATGGATAAACGTGCGGATCTTTTCACCCGCTAATCGTACCCGGAAATTAAATGTTTTAATCTTAGCCGTTCCTTTATAAGTGTAAGCTTCTATTCCTCACCGTCTGATTTTCTGGCCATAAATTTGATGTTTTGATCTCAGTCGTTCATTGTAAGAGGAAGCTTCTAATCCTCACCGTTTAAATTAATAAATAACCATACAATTGTTTGGGCTTTAGTTATAATTTTTGGCCAGGTAAGAACTTATAAGCGCAACACATACATGGCCCTATATTCCTATAATCTAATGGATTTTAATCTCAACACTAAAATCATATATTCTCAATATGGTTGCTAACGAATACTAATATCTTAAATTAAGGAATAGATACCATAACTACCCTATTATTGATGAGCACAATATACTATTTTTTATTTTTATCCTAAACCATAACAAACTTTGTAAGAAAGTTTATTTTATTTCTTATTTTGAATATATTCGTAATAAAATAAAATAAAATTCGCTAATCTTGAAGGGATTCGAAATCTTCTCTAACCTAAATTTCAATGACGATATCATAACACTATAAATAAACCAATTCTTATTTATACCTATCATAACTAAACGATTAACTAAAACTAGAGAAACATAAGATGTTAGCCGCTACACTCCCATCATTTCTCTTAATGCGCTAAAACCATACAAAGTTAATTGGCGTATTCAAGTGAAGGTTTTGCATCGTTGGAAGCAGTATTCCACCAAAATTGGTGAAACAAACGAGATGTTTTTGGTCGACATTTATGAAAGTTACAATTATAACAATTGTTCATTATAATAGTATTGATTTTAATTAAATAAGTTTGATACTAAAGTTTATTTGCTTTGAATTTTTCATTGGGTCATAAGATTCCTGCTAACGTCAAAAATGAGCATATAAAAAAAGTTTGAAATTTTTTTAATCCCAAATTCTTGGATCATTATTTCTATTTTTGGTTTAACTCCTTTTTATGGTGCATTGAAAATATTGGACATAAATTTTAAGATTGGTTTCATGTCGAAAACAATTGTCACCGCTTCTGAAAACATTTCTGATGATAGGTTTCTTCAATTGGCCAATTATGATGACGTTCTTAATGGGAAACAAAACATGATTTATTTCTTCGGTTAGTTATGTTTTTATTAGTTTTAAATCAAATTAAATGTTTAGTTAAAATCTATAGCTAATTTTCATTACTTTTCACATGCAAGACTTTTTGGGCCAAGTCAATGATTGTGGTGAGATTCAAGATATTCCTACTTCTACTAAGCCTACCAAGAAGATCGACTTTCACTTGAGAAACAAAGAGTAAGCTTACAAATTTTCAAGTTTAAATTAACAATTCATGAAAATACTTGGTAGGAAATTTCTATTATTTTCAAATATTAATTATTCGCTATAATAGGGGTACTCGGGTGTTATGTACACTGTGGGGAAAATTTTCTGAATCACTAAGTCAAGCATGTCAAGAATCGACGGATGGTATTGTATTTTGTTTGATACGATTTGCCAAAGTCAATGTTTTCAACGGTAACATAACAATTTACGTGACATATGGTTTTACATCAAAATATATCATGTATATAGACTAAAAGACTTTCGCAATTACAATCATATATATTTATTCACTACTTCAGATGTTTGGAGTGTTTCTAATTCTTATGACTCATCACAATTGCTTACTAATATGGCCATACCTATGTTTGAAGACACTAAGAAAAGGTATGTTTCCGAAAAAGATTAATATTAGTAATTATCTACTCGATAAATGTTACAACTAATATCATTTTATTTTGAATATTATGTAAACAGCCTTACCAGTGATGGTGTGGAATTGACGGTCGTGGTTAACTTACAGACAACTGTCTTTTTTGGTCGTACTGAAAAAGAAGACATGGTTGAGTATCCTATCATGACTATTGAGGAACTGTTGCAAGCAACTGAGGTGGTTTCATATTTTTGTTTACTTATTTTAAGAAGATGTTTTATCTTACAATCCATTCCACTCACATGTCCTTTTACACGATTTTAGGTAGGATCGTGTCGCACTCTTTGTACGGTTAAAGAAAATGATACCGACTATTCTTGGTTCTATTATGCATGTCAAAAATGCAACAAAAAACCATCAAGGAGGATGTCATTAAGCTGGAAGATGTTAAAACAAAATCTATACCAAAATTCTGGTGTGAGGTCTGTAAAAATTACGCTAAAGGCGTCTCTCCAAAGTGAGTTTTTTTAAAACAAAATCTTTTTATATTCTGATGAAAGTTGATTCATTTTATTTAGTATTGATATGTGTTGTCATTTTCATATAATAAGGTTCTGGATCCACCTTAATGTCATGGACCATACTGGTGACACAAGAATTATGTTGTTTGACAGTTTTGCTAAAGAAATAGTTGGGACGGCTGCAACTGAAATCATATCTAAAGGGTCATTTGATCTGGTATATTATTTATTATTATTATACTAAATAAGAATTTCATCAGAATACATTACTAACTCAATGATTATATAGTTTGAAGATCCCACAGATTTGCCAGATCCGATCAAAGCTTTAGTTGGGAAATCATTTGATTTCCTTCTTTGCATCGCGCCCAAACATATTCATGGTAAATGTGACATTTATAGGATTGCACAAGTTTCTGATGGGAAAATTTCATCAGTCCCTGAAATTTCCTTATCAGATACATATGTTGATCAATCATCATTTTACTCGGCTGATCAGGTTAATAGTTTTAAAATGTTTATTTATCAATAATAAGGATTAGGATTTATATATCATCTCTCACATATTTAAATTTTATAAGGGTTCTCTGATGATAAGCGATGGTGCTGAGACCTCTGAAGTTGGTATCTCTACTTCCTCAACTCCATCATCAAAAAGGGATTCGAATAACCTGGAAGAAGGAGATGTCCAGTCATCAACATCCAAAAAGCAATGTTCGAAGATGGGTGGACTAGATGATGTCAAAGTTGCTACAAAGGATGAGAAGGAAAAACATAAACTTGACTAATTTTCTGTCTCGGTTTTACAAACATTCTAAGCTTTTTTTATTCTTTTCTTTCAGAACTATTTCCTTGTTTGGTTTAATTTATTTAGTTTGGATTATCTATTGCTTTTATATATTTTGATCGGTTTTAATATTTTTTAATTTTTTAAAGTAATGGGTTTAACTGAAATTAAACCAAAAACGTAGGCCCAAGATTAGCCCAAATTTTTATATGATTAGATTATACAATTATTACATAAAATGGGTTAAAATAACATACAAAGGAAAAAACCAAGTTCCAATAAATGTTTTGCATAGGAAAAATAATATTACTCATGATTATCATTACTCTATCCTATACATAGATCAGCTTTTCGATTGAATACATCTTTTAAAAATTCACAATTGACGAAAAATCATGAGGAGAATAATTGAAAATTGTAGTTATGTAGTGTAATTTGTATTTCTTTGTAAATCCTCATTACTGAATACATCATTTTATGATATATTACTATTATACTTACCAAATATTCTTATGTTTTGAAAATCACTTTCATGCACACCCTTATATATATTTATCAGACATCTCATAGATCATTGAAAAAATTAAACTGATATAAACTTATCTTACATATGTATACCAAATAGTCAACATTTATACAAAAGCTAAAGTCTATGATGTGATTGATATGGAAACTAGAAGACACTAATATCTTTTATATTGATCTCAATTGACTCTAAAATCTTATATAATAAAACAAGGTTTCTTCTAACTTTGCCTCACAAAGCGACATTTTTGACTCTATATTCTTGACATGTGTCACTTTTATTAATTTCTAATTTAACATTTTTAAATTATGTATTTGTGATATTGTATTGTAAGTTATAAGATATGTATTGTTTGATTTTTTTAAAAGTGTCATTGTTGCAAAAAAATATTTTCCCTAATTTTAGTTTCAATTTAAATTAAATATCATATAAGGTAAACATAAAATGGAGTAGTTAAAAAAAATTTTCTTTGTATTCAAAGAAAATTGGTATGAGTTTTTTTCCTTAAGATTTAAAGTTCAAAAATCACATAAAAATTTCCTCCTCCTTTTAAAGTATTTTTCTTAAAGTTACTAATATGGGTAATAAATTATTTATAACATAGTTTCAATTTAAATTAAATATCATATAAGCTAAACATAAAATGGAGTAGTTAAAATGTTTTTCTTTGTATTCAAAGAAAATTGATATGAGTTTTTTTCCTTAAGATTTAAAGTTCAAAAATCACATAAATATTTCCTCCTCCTTTTAAAGTATTTTACCTAAAGTTACTAATATAGGTAATAAATTATTTATAACATATTTTCATAATTTTTGAAAACTAAGTTTATAATAAAATAATAAAAGAGATTTTTTTTTTTACTTTAGCATGGTGAAATCTATGGTAAATAATGAAATTAAAGAAATTTTGATTGTTTTCAGTATAATAAATTAGTACGTCTAAAATATTTAAATAAAGTAACTATTTAACCAAAAAATATTCTATTAGTTAATTTACTATTATTTAATTTAGAAAACAAAAATTATTTAATTTACTATTATTAAACAGTTAAGAGAGGAAACACAGTCTAATAGAATATAATTCATGAAATTTAATCAAAAAATAATTATCATATTATTCAGAAATTATATATATAAAAAGAAAGTTTCACTCTCTTCTTATTGGTTCACTTGGCATGTAACTTAAAAAGAATATTATGTATTATCATATATATATATGATTCACAATTTAATATAAAACGGAAAAACAAATAAAACACAAAACACATTTAGTCATAAACATTAAACTCACACTTTAATATAAAAACTGAAATAATATAAATTTGCATTAACTATATTTTACATTGAATTTTTCAGCAGACAATAAATTATAATTAATTCCCATAATTCTTTTTGTGAAATTGTAACTACCATCACCTCTCTTCCTATATATTCTCATTTTCTCAGTTACCATTCCCTCATTCTCCATCCTCTAATTCTCTATCTCAATTATTATCTCAATTTTTTTTTTTGGTATGAGTTTTAGAAAACAATTAAAATATTCTTTTATAAAAGCTCAATTGTAAAAAAAAAAAAAATAGAGACTATATGGTATACATCTTATGTTATTATAATTTTTGTATTTTGAAAATTCATCTCTATTTTATTTTCTATCCATCTATCCAATTTCAAAAATACCTCTGTTTAAATATTAAAAATTATAAAATTTTATATAGTTTATAATAACTACTACTGAGAGATTCCATACAAATATTTTAAAATGATTTAAATGGTTTTAAATCATTTTTATAAGTTGTATAAGGTTTTTAAATGTTTTTAAAAGGGTTTTAAGGTTTTTAAAAGGTTTTTAAAAGGTTTTTAAAAGGTTATATGATCATAGTACAATAGAAGAACTTTACATTGACCACTATTTTTGTATCTAAACATACAAAGAAATCAAAACTTTGGTAGATAAATTAGAGAACTTACCTGGTACTAACCTAATATATCTTCTTTCAAATTTTAATATTTTCCATTTCTTCACTAAAATTTTGTTTTTTTATTATTTTCATTATTGTCCTATAATTTATCTATGTATAAATTCCCAAGATGTTATTGTTACATTAGTTTAATTTTCATTTAAATTGAGATGTATTATTTTTTCTCGGAAATCGTGGTAGAGAGCAAAGCGGCTATGGTAAATTATATGTGTCTTTTCTTTTTAATTAACATAACCTATTTTTAAGAATACATATGCTTTAGTTTTTTATTTTATATGTAATTAATATTAGGCTATTTTGATGCTCTGGATTAATATAAGGTTGTTGACAAAACAAAAATTGAAATATTAATGTGTCATTATATAATATTATCCTATATGAAATATTAGAAGATACGATTTTTTGAAAGACCGAAGAAAAAAGTAATCAACATTTCATAAGCAATGACTGCTAGTGCTTTTTACTTTTATTTAGTTCAACAGAACAAATATATAATCTTACAACTATATGATCCTTACAATTAATAGCACTTAGTCAAAAGATTGTATTTTGGGTTTATGTTAGATTTCTATAGCTGCATTGTTGATGTTGGTCAAGTAAAAGAAGAGGATTTTACTAATAGTAAAAATGAGACAACTTCAAGGATCAATGGATTAGTAATAAAATTGATCAATGGGAGGTTAGTTTTGTAGTAACTTGTTGATAACCTTATATTTTTATACTCTTAAGCATATGTTTTGTGCATTATTTGCATGATTAGGTCTCTACTTCTTAGGGTTTCTAGTCCCTTTGCATTATATTTCGCATCTAGGATCTTTAGCATAGGGATTTGCATATCATCTGCATTTTAGAGCAAAAACAGGTACACTCGGACACTGCAAAGCATGGACCCGATCGAGTGTGTGCAGCCCGACCAAGCGAGCACGATCGAGCACCCGGACTCACAAGAGGAAGCTGAACACGGACGAGCCGAGAGAGGACCCGAACGGGCCCAACAAGCACCCGACCGAGCTCTCTTTAAACCGACTTTGTAATTTGTCTTTTGGTGTTTTAGGGCTTCCTGCCCTTAGTATAAATAGACCCCTTGGGTCATTAAGCTAAAAAACGAGTTTTCATAAGGGTTTTTCTCTGTAGCCACCAAACATTTCCAGAAACTTGTAATATTTATATCTTTTGATTTATTGAGAATTTGGAGTTGTTTCTTTACAATATCTTGCTCCTTAGATCATTATCTATCTATTTATGCAAGATTCAAAGATTTCTGGGTTTGTGTTCTTCATGATGAACTCCAGATCTGAGTAGTCTTTCTAGGGTTTATAGGATGGGTTAGGTGATGAGGAATCTTAGTTTCTAGGGTTGCATAAGTATAGATTTAGTTAGATACCTTCTGGATTAGGAGATCTTAATGCTATCTTAGCATTAACCATGTGGGATTAGATCTTAGACATTCCAGCACTCAAAAAGTGTTCAAATGGAATGTCTGACTAACTAATGCCAGAGATCTATTTACTTACCCAAGAGATTAGTTGTTAAGGAGTAAATTGACATTAATGAGCTTGTTCTTTATGCCTATTTGATTTTCTGATTCTCGAGATGGAAAGGGAACCTCAGTATCAACTAATTCTAGGAAGACCATTTCTAGCCTCAGCAGGGGTTAACGCGAGGAAATTGTGATGTTGAAGAAGAAGAAAGACATCTTGACTTCTAGGAAAGCAAAGAGGGTATTTACTTTGAAGAAGAGACATGCTGCAAGGAAGAGGTATCAGATACATTGGTCATTGGCATTGGAGAGAATCGTTGAACCTCTCCATTGTTCAACCACTTCGTGAGGACTATACCAAGTCAAGCTTAGCGACTATAAACAAGCTCACTTGGGAGGAAGTCCCAATGGTATCCCTGTACATATTTCTTTACGTTTTTTTAAAAAAATTTGATGTTCTTTTTAGTTTGATGTGTTTTCAGGTTTGAATGTGAGTGAAGAAAGGTGTTATTGGGTCAAGATAAGGGAAGAAGAAGTCAATTTGAGCCTTAAAAGCCCAATTTCACAAGCCCATTCGGTCGAGTCAACACCCACACGGTCGGATCAACACGATTCGATCGGGTCAATCTCGACCGTCCGATCGAGTCAATCTGAGCCACCCGATCGGGTTCATCTCAGCCGTCCGATCGGGTCAAAGGTAACGGTCGGGTCAATGGTCAGCTCGATCTGAAATTTAAATTTTGAACCAAGCCCGACCAAAAACGCTCCTCTTTCAGATTCTTGTCCCCTCTCACCCTCTTAATAACACCTAAACTCGACCAAAAACTCTCTCACTCTCTCATTTTGCTAAAAATTCATTTATCTCTCTAGAATTCTCTCTTCCTTCTCTCTAGATTCTTGGTTGATAGAATTTCTGGGTTTGATTTCGTTTGCCCCTTGTTTCTCTCATTCTCTGGTTTGTTGATAAACTTGCTTTCGATTCTTCACATTTTCTGGGTTTGTTTGTGTAATTGAACCTTGTGTTCTTATTTTCTGGGTTTATTCTCAAGAATGTTCTTGGTGTTCTTATTTTTTGGGTTACTAACCTATTAAATTTGAGTTTTGAGTTTCCCATTCCCAGAAAAATAAAGATGTCGTCAAGGATTCCTCAACCCAGAAGGAAGAGCCACTCAAGATCACAACGAGAAGCTCATCACAGCCAATCCGCTGAAGACATTGCAAGAAATTTCTTGACAATCCAAGCCACGGGAACCGGACTCGATCGGGTCAGAAGCATAAGAAGAGAAGCCCGAGCACGAACCCGATCACCCGATCGGGATAGTCGATCGGGTCAGATCCACCCGATTTCCAGAGAAGAAGTTTCGATGGGGAAGAAACCTGCAAAGAGGATGTTGATGAACCGATGGTGGATATGGAGCCTAGGAGGGTAGTTGCTCCAAGGAAGACCAAGAACTTGCCCCCTCCAGAAGAGCTTTATGCAATGTTTAAGCGCCAAAAGTTTGTTGGAACTCGCTATCCTCACCGGCAAACGATGAAGGAGCTGGCATAGCAAGAGATGTCGAGTTTCTGTTCCAGAAAAGCGGCCTTGGCTCATTCATGACCAAAAACTTGGAAACCTACGACGAGGAGACGTGCTACGTGTTAGCTTCACTTCAGCTCCATTTCTACGAGGATGAAACCGAGTTTCACTCAGATGAGTGCCTTAGATACATCACCTTCAGCGTGAGGGGCATTACCTATTCTCTCACGGTTAAGGAAGTTGAGAACCTCTATGGGTTCTTGCAAGCAAGCGGGATGAGCCAAGATGTTCTTAAGGAGGAGATCAAGTCTGTTTGGAAAACAATTGGAGATGGGGAGGAGTACACCTCTTCGAAATCCAAGAGCGCCCAAATCCGAAACCCAGCTGTGAGGTATTTCCATAAGTCCTTGGCTAGTACGATTTTTGCTAGAAAGGAAACCAGGAATGTGAATGAGAGTGAGATCCAGCTCATACATATAGCACTGAGTGGTGTATTGCCAAGTACTAGTGATGGTAGAGGACTAGTAGGAGATAGAAAGGATGGTAGCATGGTCTCGGTTCTGTTAGACCAGCTGATGTATTGCAAGGATTGGGTATTAAAGGCTGTTAGGAGAGGTGTGCAAGGAGATTTCAGTATTGGTGGACTAGTCACCCCGTTATTGGTAGCTTGTGATGTTGAATTACGGGAGAAAGTCTACAACGCTCGCTGGATTGACATTGACACTTTAACAAGGACGCACTTCCTTGATAGTGAGCGTCCCAACGGGTTTTACCTTTATAAGTTCACTCACCCTTCACTTGGAGCAGCAAGAAATGTATTACCTAACACCGAGCTTACAAAGATCAGATTGGGCGCTAATATCGACTTTTGGCCACCCGTCTCAGCGTTATATGACCCGAGCTCAGTCCAAGATCCAGTTCCTAGCTTCGAGCCAGTCCAACAAACCAATTGATAACCCCATATTTTACCCAATTTAGGCATACTTTTATTGCATGTTTTTCATAGTTTGAGTCTTGTTTCATATGCATTAGAGTTTCTTTTCCTTCATTTTGCACTCTTAGGTTGTTTTTGCATTAGCATTGCATATTTTGTGAAGTTCGAGCATTATTAGTTGTTTTGGAGCTCTAAAAGAGAAAGAAGGTATTGTTTTCATTTTTGGGACTAAACAAGAGAATTGGAAGCATAAAGAATGAAAAAAGGAGGCACTCGACCAGCCAACTCGACCGCGTCAACAATCATCTGACCGGATGCAGTATACGTCCCTACAAGATTGACTCGAATGAAGATCTTGACTTGGGTTTTAGCTTCCGAAGTCTTCCTCAAACCTGTTGGAAATTGAGTTATCTTTCCACTTCCGGTGATTTGAAGCCAATCCGAGTTGCGGTTCAAGAGTTATCACTGTTTTAGTGAAAGTATATACATCCAGATTGAAGACAGAAGCTGACCCGACCAAGCCACTATCTGACCCGATCGGATGGAGTGAATTACCAGATTTTCTGTTTTAGGGCTTTCTGCCTTTAGTATAAATAGACCTTTTAGGTCATTAAGCCAAAAACGAGTTTTCATTAGGGTTTTTCTCTGTACCACCAAACATTTCCAGAAACTTGTAATCTTTATATCTTTTGATCTATTGAGAATTTGAGTTGTTTCTTTACAATATCTTGCTCCTTATATCATTATCTATCTAGTTATGAAAGATTCAAGGATTTCT
Organism: Capsella rubella; assembly: GCF_000375325.1. Taxonomy (NCBI): domain Eukaryota; kingdom Viridiplantae; phylum Streptophyta; class Magnoliopsida; order Brassicales; family Brassicaceae; genus Capsella; species Capsella rubella. The sequence continues at coordinate 12,984,850 of NW_006238917.1, read as the reverse complement.
GGGTTTGTGTTCTTCATGATGAACTCCAGATCTGAGTAGTCTATCTAGGGTTTATAGGATGTGTTAGGTGATGAGGAATCTTAGTTTCTAGGGTTACTTAAGTATAGATTTAAGTAGATAACTTCTGAATTAGGAGATCTTAATGCTATCTTAGCATTAACCACGCAGGATTAGATCTTAGACATTCCAGCACTCAAAAAGTGTTCAAATGGAATGTCTGATCAACTCATGCCAGAGATCTATTTGCTTACCCAAGAGATTGGTTGTTAAGGAGTAAATTGACATTAATGAGCTTGTTCTTTATGCCTATTTATAGTATGTTTCATCAATGAAAGTGCTATAGATTTGATAATCTTTGCCAAGAGATTGGACTGATTAGGTTAAGTGGTTCATTCTCTAGGATTAGATCTATCTGATCATGTTAAGCATCCCAAAGATACTAAGAGGATTCATCACCCCATTAGCCCATCCTGAAGACCCTTTGTTTATCTGATTGATTCTCTGTTTTATTTACTGCTTTAAATTATGCTTCTTTAGTTACTTTATTGCTTTTGAGTTTGTTAAACCAACCCCTGAACTGATTGGTTTGACTTGATTAGATCTGTTTTATCTTAATTGTTTGCAATTCATTCATCTGGATCGATACCTCTTATGCTGCAACGCTAAAGGGAATTAAACTCCAAGGGTACAAAAATACCTGTTTCAATTTGGCACGCTGCCATTTGGATGTTAATTGTTCCATTTAGGATCCCAGTTTTATCTAGATAAAGTTCGTTTACTTTCTTTCCTATTCACTTACTGATTTCTACCTTTGCTGCTTGTCTGTTTTGAACCTCTGGTACACAACTACTCGAGCCCGACCAACCAACCCGATCGACTTATACCAAACCAGATCGAGTCTGCTCTCAACTCGACCGTGTCTCACCTCTGCTCATGAATCCGGTGGACCATTTCATGATGAATTTCCACTACAAGCACCACCCAATGCAAGTCACTTCACCTTCTTATCAGTTTCAAGATGTCTATCATCAACCTTTCGCTCCACAACATGATTTTCAACATCCAGCACCTAGGATAGCCACTGCTAAAGATTTTCAGTTGAAGAACATGTTGCAGCAATTTCTACAGCTGCAAGCTGATGATCAATTGGAAATGACTAGGATGTTCGATGAGCTCTCCAACTATATGACTTCCTCATTCAATGATCTGTCCCAAAAGTTTGACGCTTTAAGCAACATGATCATGTATTTATAAGCCAAGGAGTTTGCACCTCAACAAGCTATTCAACCTCAACAACACTCCCAAGCACGGGACGTCCAAGCAATTGTCAACAAAATCCTACAAAGTCAAACCGACAGCGATCAACAATACAGCAAACTACTGATGGAGTTCCGCAACGAAATGACTCAATCTTTCACCGCGCTAACTGATAAGTTCACTAACCTCTCCCAACGTATTCTCAAACTAGAGGAGCAAGCAACTACTGCATCCCCGTCCACACACTGTACCAAACCGCATAATCCAACACCGAACAAATTTGCCAATGTCCTTATCCTCCGTAGTGGCCGTGTTCTACCACCTCGTGAAGGAGTCCAACCAATCCCTGCGGATAGTGATGAACAGGAGGGGGATAATTTCTGTCGAAATGAGTTTCAGGCTGCAAAAATAACACAAGGGAATAGACCCGACCAACCCACCCGGTCGGACACTGGAGTGACTGACAGTGTCAAGATCAGAACAGTTGAAAAGCAAGTTTTATCAAAGCAGAAGGAACCACACTACATCCCTCCAACCTACAAGCCTCCATTGCCATTCCCTGGAAAATTTAAGAAAAAAATCAAGGAGGAGTATAGAGGAATACTCAATAAGTTTAAAGGGACTGAACTAAAAGTGGCTTTGTTAGATGCTTTTGCCAATATTCCTTCCTACAACGTGATCCTGAAAGAGGTACTAATGGAAAGGAATCAAGTGAAGAAGGCTGCTCAGGAAAAATCTAAGGAAGATGAGAGAAAAAAAGCACTTAGCCATGAGTGTAATGCCATCATCAAGAAGAAGATTGTCCCAAAGAAGCTAGAAGATCCCGATGAAAATGTTCGAATGCCAAAAGGAATAATGGAGGATGTTCCAGTAAAGCTTAGTGAGATAGAGGTACCAACTGTCTTAGTTGTTTTGGAAATGGACAAAGAGCCTCAAGATCCATTGATCATTCGAAGACCATTCTTAGCTACTGCTGGAGCAATAATAGATGTTAGGAGAGGGATAATTGACCTCAATTTGGGTGTCAACTTCAAGATGAAGAATCACATCAAGAATGCTATAAGGAAGCAAATAATTGATACCGAGACCTTCTGGAATGAAGAAAGCAATCATCACACTAAGACATCAGTTTCTAAGGGTGTAAATGGGAATAGCACAAATTTTTTGGAAACAAATGAAGGCAGCTTAAGGGGAGCTCGACCTCGTCAATCGATTTCCCACTCGAGTCCCCACTTGAGTCAAGTTCCACCTCGTCCTATGTGTCTAGACTTACTCCCCAAGCCTCTCCAACTGCTTGAGTCAATGAAGCCTACATCTGGTGGTTTATCAATATTTCAATCTGTCAACGTTCAAGAGGATCCAGTGAGGGAGTTAACACCTACAATGAAGGAGATGAGTGAGCAAATCAATAAGCTCGAGGGGCATTACAGTAGTTCTTCTCCAAAGAAATCCAGAGAAGGTCTACGTCTAAGGGAGAGGAGTAGTTCTTTTGGCATTGATCCAGGAATAAGCGGAGAAATGCAATTTCAAACTTCTTTGGGTTTAAGAAAAGGAGCATAGGGAGCAGATACTTCTAGCGCGACCGGGTTCGTTAACCTGACCCGACCGGGTCAGTGAAATTGACCCGACCACGCCAGCACCGTTAGCCAAATCCGGGTAACTCTATCACTTTTCTTTGTACATACCAGTTTACATTTTGTTTTTTGTTGCTTTTTGATTCCTCAATCTTTCTTCATATTTTTATTACACAAGGGACTGTGTAATTTAAGTTTGGGGGAAGATTTGGGATATGCATTATACATGTTTTCTGTTTTCTTATTTCGAATTTTTAGCATCTAGTCTTGCATTCATCTATGTGCATCAAAAACCCCTAAAAATTTGAAAAATTATCAGAAAATCCTTTAAAAAACAGAGTGTTCATATAGTTGCATTTGCATATTAGTCTTGCTTTAAGGTTGTTGCATTTAGGATCATTGCATTAGCATAGGGGATTATGATGATTATAACCAAAGAACTTGCTGTTTCATTAGATTTAACACCAATGCCCTCGTTCATAGTTGTTTAATGCTTTCATTTGAGCTTGAAATGAGATCGCACCATTCTTTGATCGCATGATTTGAATTCTAGTGTAAACTGAAGCTTGCTTTGATATGATGCCATCCTTTACTTATAAGAACCTTAACTTGAATTGATAATTATCTGGTTGTGATTTGTTTTAAACTCATGGATACCTTGTATACATATTTGGATATTCTTTCCCTCTTTTTACCACTCTCTTGTTGATCCAAGTAGCTGGTCATAACCTTGACCAATTAACCACACCCTAAAAACCTTAACCTTTCCTTCAAGCCTTTGTTTTAATTCTGAGTGGAAGGCCTTTTGGGATTGAGCTTTAAGAGAACGTGTTAGGTTTGAGCCGACAGGAATAGGGTCTTGAATAGTTCTGATTTGCATTTTTTGGATCCGATATGACTAGGATGGATTCTACTTGGGTTTTGGGATTATTTGGGATGGTGAAAAGAAAAGAAAAGAAAAGGGGAATAAGTTGAGTCTTTAGGAGAGTAAAAGTTTCAGAAAAGGTCAGGGTTCTAGTGAAAGATAAGTGGGGAATGCAAAGAATAGAAAAGAAATGGTTCTGGTTTTTAAAAGAAAGAGAGAAAAGTGTGAAGATAACAAAATGCTTTTATGTCTTAAGTATTAAGAAGAAAGAGAACCATAGTGTTTATAAAGAAAAGCCCCTATCCACTAGTTCATCATAAGAAACTCTTACTTAGACTTAGAACAAAAAGGGAAATTGGGATGAAAAGAGTTAAATGGTAGAATAGGATCATATGGGTTTAGATGATTAGGATATCACTTGGGTACTTTGGGTAGTCAAGATTTTATTCCTGTATGCATTTATTGGTCCTTACCTTTAGCATTCTCCCAAAAGCTCAATCTTGTTCATAGAGAGATCCCAGCACTTAAACGATTAAACCCTCACCAAAAGGAGACTCTCTTTATCTCTTAAACCTTTTACTTGCCTAGCCAAATGAGTTTAAATTCAAATTCACATCCAGATTCACTGTTGCTACTTAATGAATGTTAAAAAGGAAGGCTGACTTGATTGCTTGTCTAGGTTATGTGGCTGATGACATCTTGTGTTGAAATAGGAATGGCTAAAGTCTTCAGAGTACAGCCTTTTGATTTGTATTCTAGAATTACAAACTAGGACATTGATTTTAAACTCTTTTGCAGCAAGTTTTGGTTCTGAATCCTCACCTTCAAACCTCTCTTCCAACTTTGAATTTGCTTGAGGCCAAGCAAAGAATAAGTTTGGGGGAGTTGATAACCCCATATTTTACCCAATTTAGGCATAATTTTATTGCATGTTTTTCATAGTTTGAGTCTTGTTTCATATGCATTAGAGTTTCTTTTTCTTCATTTTGCACTCTTAGGTTGTTTTTGCATTAGCATTGCATATTTTGTGAAGTTCGAGCATTATTAGGTGTTTTGGAGCTCTAAAAGAGAGAGAAGGTGTTGTTTTAATTTTTGAGACTAAACAAGAGAATCGGAAGCATAAAGAATGAAAAAAGGATGCACTCGACCAGCCAACTCGACCGCGTCAACAATCATCCGATCGGATGCAGTATACGTCCCTCAAAGATCGTCTCGAATGAAGATCTTGAGTTGAGTTTTAGCTTCCAAAGTCTTCATAAAACATGTTGGAAATTTAGTTATCTTTCCACTGCCGGTGATTTGAAGCCAATCTGAGTTGCGGTTCAAGAGTTACTACTGTTTTAGTGAAGGTATATACATCCAGATTGAAGACTGAAGCTGACTCGACCAAGCCACTATCTGACCCGATCGGATGGAGTGAATTACCAGATTTTCAACTAAGCAATGGACCCGACCGAGTCTTGGATGGACCCGAACGAGCCCAACATGTACCCGACCGAGCTCACCTCAAACCGACTTTGTAATTTGTCTTTTTCTGTTTTAGGGCTTCCTGCCTTTAGTATAAATAGACCTCTTAGGTCATTAAGCCAAAAACGAGTTTTCATTAGGGTTTTTCTCTGAAGCCACCAAACACTTACAGAAACTTGTAATCTTTATATCTTTTGATCTATTGAAAATTTGGAGTTGTTTCTTTACAATATCTTGCTCCTTAGATCATTATCTATCTAGTTATGAAAGATTCAAGGATTTCTGGGTTTGTGTTCTTCATGATGAACTCCAGATCTGAGTAGTCTTTCTAGGGTTTATAGGATGGGTTAGGTGATGAGAAATCTTAGTTTCTAGGGTTGCTTAAGTATATATTTAGGTAGATACCTTATGGATTAGGAGATCTTAATGCTATCTTAGCATTAACCATGCAAGATTAGATCTTAGACATTCTAGCACTCAAAAAGTGTTCAAATGGAATGTCTAATCAACTAATGCCAGAGATCTATTTGCTTACCCAAGAGATTGATTGTTAAGGAGTAGATTGACGTTAATGAGCTTGTTCTTTATGCCTATTTATAGTATGTTTCATCAATGAAAGTTGAGATTAGGAACTGCTATAGATTTGATAATCTTTGCCAAGAGATTGGACTGATTAGGTTAAGTGGTTCATTGTCTAGGATTAGATCTATCTGAGCATGTTAAGCATCCCAAAGATACTAAGAGGATTCATCACCCCATTAGCCCATCCTTAAGACCCTTTGTTTATCTGATTGATTCTCTGTTTTATTTACTGCTTTAAATTCTGCTTCTTTAGTTACTTTATTGCTTTTGAGTTTGTTAAACCAACCCCTGAACTGCTTGGCTTTACTTGATTAGGTCTGTTTTATATTAAGTGTTTGCAATTCATTCATCTGGATCGATACCTCTTATGCTGCAACGCTAAGGGGAATTAAACTCCAAGGGTACAAAAATACCTGTTTCACCTATGCACCTGAAATCAGAGAAGAAAAACCTGCTAGGGAAGAAGAGGAAGAGGATTTCTATTTTGATGAGTGGGAAGAGTCCTCTAGGCAGTCAAGGGGGGTAAAGGAAGCTTATAAAAAGATTAGCATCCTTCAGAAATGGAACAAGTTCCAAAGCAAGACTATCAAGGCATTGAAAAACACTGTGAAGGATCTTGCTGGAACTGTTAAGGATATGGGGGAGCAGATTAAGGAGCTTCAGAACAAGGTTGGATGCTCACCTCCACTACAGCCATGCCTAGTGGTTTGGGGAGGAGTGCATCAGTGAGGACACCTACCAAGTCCAACCTACCAGTTAGCCCGCCTAGAGCCTCATTTGATCCAAGGAGAAGTCTGTTCAGAACCAGAAGGGAACCGGGAGCTGACACGAGCACCTCACCCGAACGCACACCCGATCGGGCCGGTTCATCACGCCCGGTCGAGTCAGCCTATCACCTCGCAGTCGACGCTGAAAACGTCCAAACCGAGCATGTAACAGCAGGCCTCGACGTCATGAGCTCGTGGTTTGGACCGCCCAAGAGGTAATTCTATTACCCTCAACTTTGTAAATACAACCTTGCATTTTATACTTTCTTTTTGATCCTAAGCCTTCCTTCAGATTTTAATTACACAAGGGACTGTGTAATTTAAGTTTGGGGGAGAGCTTAGGATAGCATTTGACATGTTTTCTATTTTCTTATTTTGAATTTTTAGCATCTAGTTTTGCATTCATCTATGTGCATAAAAAAAACCCCTAAAAATTTGAAAAATTTCAGAAAATTCTTTAAAAAATAGAGTGCTCATATAGTTACATTTGCATTCTAGTCTTGCTTTAAGGTTGTTGCATTTAGGATCATTGTATTAGCATAGGAGATTATGATGATTATAACCAAAGAACTTGATGTTTCATTAGATTTAACATCAATGCCCTCGTTCATAGTTGTTTAATGCTTTCATTTGAGCTTGAAATGAGACCGCACCATTCTTAGATCGCATGATTTGAATTCTAGTCTAAACTGAAGCTTGCTTTGATATGATGCCATCCTTTACTTATAAGAACCTTAACTTGAATTGATAATTATCTGGTTGTGATTTGTTTTAAACTCATGGATACCTTGTATACATACTTGGATCTTCTTCCCCTCTTTTTACCATCCTCTTGTTGATCCAAGTAGCTGGTCATAACCTTTACCAGTTAACTACACCCTAAAAACCTTAACCTTTCCTTCAAGCCTTTGTTTTAATTCTGAGAGGAAGGCCTATTTTTTAGGATTGAGCTTTAAGAGAACGTGTTAGGTTTGAGCCGACAGGAATAGGGTCTTGAGTAGTTCTGATTTGCATCTTTCGGATCAGTTAGGACTAGGATTGATTCTACTTGGGTTTTTAGATTTGTTGGGATGGTGAAAAGAAAGGAAAAGAAAAGAATAAGGGAATGAGTTGAGTCTTTAGGAGAGTAAAAGTTTCTGAAAAGTTCAAGGTTCTAGTGAAAGATAAGTGGGAAATGCAAAGTATAGAAAAGAAATGGTTCTGGTTTTTAACAGAAAGAGAGAAAAGTGTGAAGATAGCAAAATGCTTCTATGTCTTAAAGTATTAAGAAGAAAGAGAACCATAGTGTTTATAAAGAAAACCCCCTATCCACTAGTTTATCATAAGAAACTCTCCTTAGACTTAGAACAAAAAGGGAAATTGGGATGAAAAGAGTTAAAGGGTAGAATAGGATCATATGGGTTTAGATGATTAGGATATCACTTGGGTACTTTGGGTAGTCAAGATGTTATTCTTGTATGCATTTGTTGGTCCTTACCTTTAGCATTCTCCCAAAAGCTCAATCTTGTTCATAGAGAGATCCCAGCACTTAAATGATTAAATCCTCACCAAAAAGAGACTCTATTGATCCTATGCCATATGATTGGCGGTGTTGTTCAATACTTCAACAACCTTTGGCAAGAAGGTGGGTACCATCTGACATACAAAACGGATCATGTGTTTTGTATCTTTCGTTTCTGGCGAGTGTCTAAGTATGAAGTGTTAACACACAAGGCCTATCAACATATTTTAAAGATCCAAAATAGGCTACTTATATAATAATCATTTATAGATTCTAATTGGGCATCCAAAATGACAATAAATACTATTTGGGCTTCTATAAATGTAATCATTTGCGAAACTAACAAAATACAAAAGTAAAAGATGACAATTCAAAGAACTATAATTCATCCCAAACCCTCATTGTTCATTGAGAAATTATAAAATGTGTGAATTTGCTAACCATCATTAGTCATTTAAAGTTTAAAAAAACTTTGGTCATGTAAAGAACCAAAATATGAGATTTTGTCCCTTTAAAATATAGATGGCCTTATATAAACTTTACGTTCAACTAAAGTGTTCAACGAACAAGGCCCGACTACTTATTTTATAAATACTAATTGTGCTACCTATATAAAAATCCAATAAATACTAATTGAAAAACTATATACTGGGCCATTATATATGTAATCATTTTCGAAGCTAACAAAATATATGGTTAAGATATGACAATTCAAATAATTATAATTTGATCCTAAGCCAAATTTTTAGCTACCTACTATATCGATAAACGTAATTGCCGTTTTCCAAATATGAAATGATTTTCCTCTCAACTTTTTAGTTTTATCTAATTCATTTAACTTAAACAAAAAAAATAAAGGATCTTGTTTTATGTACTTCCATTAACATAACTTTCCTGAAACGAAAGAATTTGAAACAATATAATCTTCAAACTCTTTATCTGTTGGAAGTAACTACTATACAACCATGCCAAGAGTTTATGTGTCCGATCTAACTCCAAAAAGAAACGATTGGGGGATAAAGGTCAAGTTTTTGAGTACTTGGATAACTTATGATGACATGAAGAAGAGGATACTTATTCTGGCTGGCGATAAGGTATATTTGTTAAATCTTTTATCTACAAATTAATTTTTTATTTATTTATTTGACTCGAATTATGTTCAATTATTTACTGGAGTTTTGTATATAGGGGATAGAATCGAAATGACTATACCTTCTGATCTGAAGACCCTGATATCATTAGAGACATATGTGATGGAGACTGGTTAGACATATGGAATTTCAGATTAATCACTCATGTGTTGAGACAGAGAAACACCAACCATTGTTATCAAATCAAGACCACAACCAAAACTCAAATGATGTGGGAACTATCACGTGAAGATAAACCCTACTTAAGGTTTGAAGATTTCACCCATGTTGTTAAAGAGTTGCTACCATCAAACAACTCTCATACGGTATGTTTTTGTGACCAATACGTTTTGTTTCACATTCTGCATACTTTACAATGTCATATTTAACAGAGCAAAATGATTAGTTAATTTGTCCTCTTTTATAGATTTTTATGGCTGTATAGTTCACATTGGTGAACTTAATCATCGAAATTTTGTTGTCAATGTCTATAGACAGATTTTTAATGTCACTGGTTTAGTTTTCAAAATGATAAAGAGGAGGTTAGTAAGCAATGTCTAAATTTATTCCTAAGAAGTTCATAATGTTTTACTTGAAGAATGTGATAATCTCTTACACAAATACATCTCTATGCATGATTGAATTACTTCTTTGTCATTTAATTGGAGAGTTTGCTGGGTATTTTATGAACTATTGGGAGTTAAAAGGATACCATCTCACATATAAATCAGATCCTTTGTTTTGTGTTTTGTGGTTTTGGAGAGTTTCTAAATACCGAGGTAAGTAACTTTTCCTTACACTTGAATTTTGCAGCTCCAGTAAATAGGTAGTCAATATATAAATAGGGTAGATTTGGATCCATGTATATATTATTATACATTATAAATCTTAATTGATCGGGAATGGAACCATGTAGGTATTCCTTGCATTATAAATGATACTCCTAATGGATTTGGAGCTACTAGGATATATGCGGTCACAAACAATGGTTCACTCAGAAACCATAAGTCAATGTGAGTGTTTACTTTTTAATTGATAAGTAATTTACTATTTTTTTAAAAGTTTGGACTGCATATCAAAATTATATCTCAGATCCGAGTTCGCTGCAAGGTATTATTTCAGAAACAACCATGACGAATAAGCAAGGTCAAAATAAGAACTTATCAAGTTCATTAACTACTTATCAATATTTTACTATGAAATTTTGTTTATTTTGAACTGCATTAAACCGAATAAAGTTTTTAAATTTGGTCGGGTGAGAAATCAAACTTTTTGCTCCTTCATATTTGTTGTTGGAAGCATATTAGTCTTAATTCATAATGGTTTTCAAACACGGTTTACAATTTTCTATGTGATGTGAGACATTTACATATACATGTTTGAAAAATCAATTAAGTAATATAAGTCCGTTTAAAAAAAAATCAAATTGCAACATACAGTATGTGAAAAAACTGTATTTTTATTATTTCATATGCTTAATTTAATAAAAGAATTTAGAAACAAATAAAATATCATATAAAGATTAAAAGAAAGAATGAAACTGAAAAATGATATTAAATTTTTATTAGAGAGATTTTAAGAAAAATGATAAATATTGGTTATAAATTATTTAAATATATAACTAATGCCAATGGCATGAATGGTAAATAGTTTCAAAGTACATGATTTATTTCAAAAAGTGTTGCCAAAATGTTAATATAGATTACACAAATTATATGTATTCCATGCCCACATATATCAACTATATGTCAATATGTGTTCAACATCACAATCATTTTATTTCGGTACACCGTTAGTCATAATCTGGCGTTGACCACCGTTGATCGATGTTGGCTGGCGTTGACTAAAAAATATATATTTGCTTAATTTTCTTTTTTTTAAATATTAAATATTCTATTTATTCTCTTATGGTATTTTATAGTTAAAAAATACATATTAATGCATTTATTTTTATAATTCAATATTTTTCAATTTCATAATTAATATTAAAGTGAAAATAAAATCATTAATTATTTTTTGAAATATGAAATTTTAAACAACCAAAATTTTATTATCTTATTCAATCGGTTATGGTGTTCGATAATTAACAAAACACTTTCTAATAAACTGATTCTTATAATTAGTTACTTTTCAAATATATCACTAAAATACATATTTTCCAAAACTACCACCAAAGTAAAACTAATTTTTTAAAAATAGGAAAAAAAATAAAAATTTTAAACACTAAAAATTACTCCAAAACTATACTTTCAATATAAATAGTCAACCAAATCATAAAAAAACAAAATCTACAGTTTCTAAAATCAAATTTTATGTTTATTGTATATTTGGAAAAATAAAATTTTTGTGATTTTGAATTTTTTTTTAAAAAACAAATGTTGGCATTTTTAGAAAAATAACTAAAAATGTGGGTATTATGTTATACTTCGTGTATGTGGCTATTTTTTTCCTAATAAAAAATGGAGGAAAATGTCGAAAAGGCTGAATTTTCAATTATAAGCAGAAAATGCCTCAATTTCCAAAATCTCATTTTAATACTTAAGTTATTGTTCATTTTGATATTTGGTGTTTTAAAGTCTTTCATCATTTCTTTAATGTCCAGTTCGAGTCGTTTGTCGTGTTTTTGTCCGTCTTTTGTGTCTTTCGAGTAATGAACATGTGCTAGGCAGTTGGAGCGGAGTTAGCCCATTTTTGACCAGTTTCGAGCAAAGAAGTACAAGATTAGCAGATGCAAAGTAAGGACCGATCGGTCCCCAAATTAGACTGATCGACCCCCGCGTGAAGATAGACGACACATTCATGAGGCGAAGGACTGATCAATCCTATCCCATGATCGATCGGTCCCCATACCCGGACCAGACCAAAAGCGAAGGGACCGATCGATCCCAACCTTGGATTACTCGATTGACGCGCACTGGCCAGACTTGAGACCAAACGATCGACCAGTCCAGCTCCAGACCGATCGGTCCATCTGCCCGACGACCAAATTCGGTTTCCTAAACCGGATTTAATTGCTTTTTCTGTAATGGGTATAAAAACCCAAGAGACCTATTTTTCACTTTACGGTTTCTCTTCCAGCAGTTTTCTAAGCAACTGCTATTTTTCATTTGTAAGCAACAATTTGGGGATTAGAGATTCATCCTTTTCTAAACCATATTCTCATTTTAATCTATCAAATCATGTTTTCTTTCATATCTATTTTTTTTTGCTTCAATTACTATGTGTGAGTAGTTTCTCAATTGGGTTTTAGGGTTCTAAGTATAAGATTCATTGAATTAGTGGATTGATAGCTTTTTTGGATTCTTTATCTTATGGTTCTTCGATTTATATGTTCTCAATGCTATAATAGGATTGATCACCTTGTCTTAGAAGTTAGGTTTTTATATGTTTTAAAGATATTCGATAAAATGCATGAATGAATGTAAATTTGAGCATTTTATTTCTAACATGTGAGAGTTGATGTTAGAATGCCTTGTGAACCAATTGAACTTGTTCGATAATGCGAATTTGACTAGGAAATACAAATGAGAGTTTAGTAATTGAATAGTTGAATTTTGTGATTAATGTCTTGAGAGCGAATTAATCTTGATTTATGTTCATGTTCATGAACGGTTCTTTATGTCTGAAATCCTTGCCGCGTTTATTCACTAGTCATTATTCTTTGAAATACTCTGATATCCAATGTATTTAATTCATAAATTTAATCTAAATTAATTTGCATTTTTATTTACAAGTCTGAAAACCAAACAAACATATCCTTTTTTGCTTTAGCTACGAATGATTTTCGCAAGTCTTTAGTGTAACCTTGCTCCTTGTGATTGATCCTGCATATACTGCCTTTCGGTTAAGTTATCGAGTTAAATACTCGAGTTATCAAATTTCTTAAGAAAATGGTTAACTTTTTTTACTTGGTTATTTGATGCACGTCGTTAAATCGAGAGACGGATTACACGTAATGAGCTGATTCAAGAGCTTATGGCCAAAGAGAACATGGGGATGTCTATTGGAGCTGATGTCTATCAAGTCCAGCCCAGTTTAAGCGTAATTCAAGTCTAAGAAAGCCAAAGTAATTAATTTATTTTGTGGTCAAAAGAGGGATGACAAAAATAGAGTTCAAGAGTCATATTTCAAGAGTTATTTAACTCTCTTCTTTATTTCATCTTAGTCTTCCACAACATTAAATACTTGGCTTTGTTTTCAAATAATTTATTTTCCTTTATAAACTCATTTAAGAGAAATGAAATAAACAACCAACTTTTTATCTAACTTTGGAAGTGAATCCTCTTCTGTTACTTGTAAACAAAACCGATTGCTTGGTGCGTATATCCAAACAGTCAAACTCGATCTTCTTAGTGTGTATTTGAGAGATCAAACCGGTATATCAAGAGCTTTCGTGCATTTCTTGTGCGACCACTCGTTCCATTATCTTTATTCTTGTAGCTTCATCGTTTTTTGAAACAAGATTTATCTATCAACCAACTCGTAGGTGCCAAATCATTGGGAGATTCATATAATATGTATCTATTACAAATATTATTTGTTTATCAAATTTATAAAATGGCCACTTTGAACCTCTATCTTCAAATTCTTCAGTGATACATAGGTTAGTCAATATATTCTATACAACATACTTGTTGACTTCATTAAGGTATTGTAGATGCTCTTTCAGTTGGTTGTGTTCAAAAAAATGGATATTGGTTTTAACGTGAGAGATTCATACACTCGAAGAAGATATCTATTATTTTGATTGCCATACCAAATTCTTGCAATGTATCGCTTTCTCTCTTCCTCCTCAAAAACATCCTCAAGCCATAATATATATTGTTTTAATCCTTCACCAATTTCATTGTTTTCTCGCTCAGATATACTAATGTTAAGATATGATAAATGGATGATTGATAAGATCTAATGAGCTACTTGGAAGACTATAAAAAAAAATTATTGCTTTTGTTGATGGCTGTTACAGTAGACTTTATCAATTCCATTGAGTTTTCTTCGTTTTCATTTTTTCATAAAACTGTATTGTATTTCCATGTAACCTCTTTTAAAATGTTTACAACGAAAGCCTATTTGTGACCCTTAGATGCAAGAACAAATCACACAAAGATGTTACAATCGACCACATGTTACTCTAATCAATTGTTTTTGGAAAACAACCTATTTCACAACGAGAACTATGACATCGTACCAATTAGAGCCGGAACTTTGCCCTCATCCCAGATGTCTTGCCAATTATACTTCGTAACCTATATCTCTCTAAATTAACAGTTCTCACCTATTTCACCATAAATCTCAGTTTCATCAGTTGACAGACTTAACCCGATAGAAAACTGGTCATACCAAATACGATACCAAAATTAAAATTCGACAGATGATTTTCAACCCGATCTAAACTGATCCCACTAAATTTGACTGTTGATTAGTTTTAGTCATCGTTGTTTTACATTATTTTTATTTATATTTATATTTACACCGTCACGATAAGTGTGTGTTCAATTTCGGACTGTAGAAAGGGTTGGTTTATGGTTAGTTTAGTTAGAAATTGTTAGATATTAGTATTATAGATATAGTATATTTATGCTACAGAATATAAGTTATTATCAGTTAATTAGGTAATAAAATTCTCTCTCAGAGTGTTTCTATTTATTTGGCAAAAATATACCGTATTAAAACAATTTTATATGATTATGACTGGTTGTCATTTTACCTAATAATTTTTTAAAATATAACTTATAATGCTTCTATCAGACTGTGTCTATTTATAATTTTTGTTTAGGTTTGGTTAGGGTCCTTATAGGTTCGGTTGGTCGTGTATAAACCGCTAAAATCCGATATTTTCGGGTACACAAATACCCGACATTTTACATGAATACCTGAAATTATCGGGTAAATACCAAATTTTTAGGGTAAGAGTTTCAGGTAAAAGTTTGGATATTTCGAATAAATAATCAGGTATTCATGTCCAAAATAATTTATATGTATTTATATTTCGGGCTTTTCAAGTTCGAGTTTGGGTTAGGTTCGGTTTCGGATCTTTGGGTTTAGGTGTTTAGTACCCAATCAAGTAAAAGTTTTGGTTTGGCTTAGGGTCAAATTTTTCAAATGGGTTTCGGGTTTTTTTGTCCATGGCTAGTCCAATCTAAACTGTAGTTTTTTTTTTTCTAAATTGAGACAAAAAAAAAATCATAAACAATATCTGATTATACAAAAATAAAAATCTCTGGACTATATTTTTTTTTTGTTCAGCTCTTGAAACTGTCTCTTTGATTCATGTTCTTAAGGGAGTCGATTGAATTTTAATGCGAAAGATATGTAAAATTTCGATTCTAGTATTTTTTCATCTCTTTATGTTATTGTGTTTTCTATGATTGCTGATTGATTTCCTTGCTTGTATGCTTTTTTCCTGTGTTTTGGTGCCTATGTACGCCCCTTTGGAGAGTCATTACTGGATGTGGAGTGCAAGGAGAAGGAGATCTTTCGATGAGAAACGACTGGAGTGATGTTAAGGTTTCTAAGTGTCGATCGACACCAATATTATGTGTCGCGAGGATAGTCGCGAGTGTCAATCGACACCAGTAGCGAGTATCGACGGACACTTCTCCTTAACACCGGCTAAGTTTTTCATATACTGTTATTTTGATTGTGTTATTGCCTGAATATGATTGATACTGCTTGTGTGCATAGCCTAGTAGATGGAATTAGTGTCTCACTAAGTATTTCTGGAAATATTTATACATCTCTTTTTGTGGTATAGGTAAAAACAAAGTGTGGTCGTGGAAGGCGAGGAGAGAAGAACGATCTAGGGGCTCGCTAGATCTTTCTGATGTTTATATTATGACATTGCTAGGAATGTTAAGTCTGGGATCTAGAAGCATGTTAGGATGATATGCTTTTTCTGGATGAATGTTGGTTTGGTTTTGGATATTAGCTAGATTGCTGGTTTAATGCATTAGGTTTATTTAGATTGTTGCTTAAATTTCTTCTGCTGGTTGTTGCCTGGTTTTATTGGTTTAGATTGGAATTTTCTGGTTTAATTGGTTTAAATTGGTTGTTTCATGGTTTAATTTGTTTAGATTGAACTAGCTCGGTTTAGTTGGTTAGTTGGTTAAATCTGGTTAACTATGTATTAAAAAAAGCGGCCAGTCCTGGCACTCTTCGACAAGTACCATCCAGGTTACTTCCACAAGCTAAAGAACAAGTTCTTCTGCCCAATCGTGAAACTCGATGCAAAATGCAAGATATTGCTACGTCAAAGACACATTTAATAGGTCTAAGTTTGCAGTGAGCACAAGCTTTCATAAAAATTTATCCATATTTCAAGGTGCATTATTTCTTACCTTGCTCAGTTTTTTTTTTCCAGTTTGTTCTTTCTTCAAAATTAAAAAATTATTTGTTTGTATCTATTTCATAACTATACTGGAGCGATAGATGGTACACAAATACCAGCAACCTTTGTTGGACGTGAGGTGGCAAGCTATCGTAATCGTAAGAGAATAATATCAAAAAATGTTTTAGCTGTATGTAACTTTGATCTGGAGTTCATCTATGTTTTGAGTAGATGGGAGGGCGCGGCTCATGATTCAAGAGGGTGCGGCTCATGATTCATGCATTAACTAGCAGAGTAAAAAAATTCCAAGTACCAGAACGTAAAACAGTTACATATTTTTGATATATCAAATGTCTTGTAGTAACATATACTATACAAATTTTTCAGGAAAATACTATTTAGATGATTGTGGATTTGCAAATCGTTTCAACTTTTTAGCTCCATTTGTGGTGTTAGATATCATCTTCAGGAATTTTCTGGTCAAGGGCGTCATCCTGACACTCCACTTCGTCATGCTTCTATGAGAAACGTGATTAAAAGGATTTTTGGAATCTTTAAATCACGATTTGCTGTTTTTAAATGGGAAAAATGTCAAAAAAAATCTCCAACTTTCAAATTGTGGACGTAAAAAGCATGAAACTTCCAAAATGTCATTTAAATCTTAAAGTTTTGTTTGACTTTCGGATAAAAGTGTGCAAAGATCATGAGTTCAACCCTTCATGAGCTCACTTAGTTCATATTTTTAATGAAACGACGTCGTTTTGGTTGAACGGAAACTCTAACAGAAAGTTAACTCAGTTAACGGAAATTTAACATTATGTCCGAAATGGCCAGGTCAATGAAACTTCACCATTTTATCCAAAAGTCAAATAAAACTTTAGGATTTAAATGATATTTCAAAAGTTTATGATTTATTCGTCCACAATTTGAAAGTTGGAGATTTTTTTGACATTTTTTCCATTTTTAAATCTACTCCCCCTTTTTCTTATAAATTTCTTATTTATTCGTCCACAATGTGCAGCGTTGCATAAATTTCTTCGTCGAGAATGTCGATCAGATGAAGGTGAGTTTCCTGATGAAGTGGAAAATAAAGGTTTAGCAAAAAATAATGAAGGTAATACTCCCATGTTCAATGGAATTGATGGAGAAGAGCATGTCGAGACACAAGAGCAAGACAGAGAAAACACAAATATTTGGATAAAATCTATGGCTGAAAACATGTGGAAAGATGCTATGAATTCGGAAATTCAATGACTTTTAAATTTTTAATTTTCAAATTTTGCATTAATAAAATTGCTACACTCTAGTCATTATTTTTTTCAATTTCCTTTTATCTTTCGTTTGGTATGTAACCAAGAAAAGACTATGAAATACATGGGTTAACATTTTATCTTTAGCATCAAAAGATCACGGATTGTTTAGACTGAAGGTTCGAATTCATCTTTGGCTAATGAAACATGCCATGGATTTGAAGTCTTTGTAATTGGTTCGGTAACAGATAGTAGCACAAAAACGCACACACGTTACCCATATATGAATTTCGTTTTAGGTTATTAGAGAAACCCCTTAGATGTACTTTTGTGATATTTGATATAACTACTCCAACAGAATCTGGTTATAGATGGTTTAAGAAGTTAGGTAACCTGACAGAGGTTCTAATCGAGTACAAGATAACAATGCAGAAAAACTAAAAGCAAGGATCACATAGTAAGAGATACCTTACAGATCAATTTCAATGTTCTCACCAGCTCTAGTTAGCTCCAGGAAGTCTTTCACAATATCTTGATCATATGAAAACTTCTAAATACCACAAGGAGTTCACTGCCACCGAAGAGAACCGTGTAACTGCAAATGCCATTAACAACACTAGGTTTGGACCCGCGCTACAGCGTAGGGGAGATATTTACATATATATATGACCTTTAACACACTAAAATATGTTACATTTTAATTTTATTGTAGTGCAGTCGATTACGGTAAATCATATATTTGTGTAATAAGTATAAATAAAATAGAAAAGCGAAAAATGATAATATATTGAGTTTTGATACAACAAAGGAAAAATAAAAACAGTGAAAATTTAACATCAAGAAATAATATTTGTCGATAAATTATTCAATTTAACCATTTTGTAGTAGAAGTAGGAAAATACGTAAAAATTACATACTTACAGTATATATTTTTAAGGACCAACCCGTAACATAATTCATTTCGTAAAAACATTATTCATAACTCGCTCCACCATTATAATTGTGAGTTGTGTGGTACTCTCTAACAAATTATTTGAATGATTATTTAGTGGTTTCGCGAGTGCATCAATAGTTGTGTGTGCCTTATATGTGTCACATGTTAATAACTCTAAGGAAATGGTGTCCGAGTGAGAGTTTAGGAACATATATGTCGTGTATGTATTATAGTGAAAATTGTTCACGTTAAACTACAAGTTAATGCACCTGTGTCGGGTAATGAGAGAGAGAGAGAGAGAGAGAGAGAGAGAGAGAGAGAGAGAGAGAGAGAGAGAGAGAGAGAGAGAGAGAGAGAGAGAGAGAGAGGAGAGATAGAGAGAGAGAGGGAGAGAGAGAGAGTGAGTGAAACAAGAATGGACTAACTCCATCTTATGATTGCTTGATGATCAAGAGATTCCAAGCTTAGCTTGCGGAAGGTGGAATTCATTAGCTGGCTCTGAAGCACTCTCTCGGGAATCAAGGGGTGGTAGGGGATAGTTTAGGTGATTGACTCCCTCAATCGGTGGGATAATCGACTCACTCGATCAATGGACGAATGAAATATGTTTAATCACACAAAAAAAATAATCCCCAGGTTTCTAAAGCACTAAGTGACTCACTCATAAATAATTAAAGAGCAACAATGACAAAGACTCAAACTTTGCCAAGAATAATACTTTCTATTACTTTAAATTGATCAATGGTGTGTTTACAATGAACATGATAACGAGCTTATATAGGCTCAGCTACACGTCCTAATAATGTAAAACAAGAAACAAATCGCACAAAATTAAATACACTAGCCGTTGAAACTTTATGAACCAAAGCGGCAAAATAAGGCAAGTAGAGAGATGCCTTGAGTCTTGAAAGCTTGGGTGCAAATCCGTGACACCTTGGAGTCTCTAAGTTTATTTTAGGAAGCTTCCAAACATGCACAAGTGAATAAATAAGGATTTTTGCAGCTTGATCTCTTTTGGCTCCATGTATGGTAAGTAGTGACCCGTTGGGTTCTTGTGTGGCAAGGTGTACCAAATGTCGTGTTGTACAAGTCTTGTGTGGTCTAAATATTCACATGCTTTCCATATATGGATTTGGGGCACATCCAAATGAAAGCAAAGGATAATTTCCTTATCTTGCTCCAAGTAGATCAACGGCCCTGTATCAAAGGGTGGTTTGGACTTGGGTCTTCTCTTGGGTTGTTGTCCATGGGTTGGGGCTTTGTGGTGAATCAAATAAAGTGTGGGGGATCCATTCATGGCTTATCCAAGTGTCGAAATACTTAAAATCCTTACTGCTTGCAATCTAGTGTAGTTCAGCAAGTCTGTCACCGAGTAGTCCAGCATGCTTGTCACCAAATAGTTCAGCGTGCTTGTCAGCGAGTAGTTCAGCATGCTTATCAGTGAGTAGATCAGAATGTACATTAGCTATCATCTTTGAATCATATGGATGGTGAATGATTCCTTGATGACTTGGTGTTGCCTTATTAAAAACCTTTCTAGGGAAACCCATTGAGAAAAATCCTAGACAAGGGAAAAAGAGTGCAACAGTCATATCCCGACAATAATGTGAGTTGACTTGCTGACTTTTGATCCTTCTTGAACCAGTCCCTTCGCCTTGTACTTGATCAAAACTCCATTTCGGCAAATACTCTCTAAAATTCTCCATTAGACCGGTTTGGTGTGCTCCCGGTTATATCTAGTTTTGATGTCCGCATCACAGAGAGAGAGAGAGAGAGAGAGAGAGAGAGAGAGAGAGAGAAATTGATTAGCATATATGGGAAAGAAAACTGAGAAACAAGTAATGACATGACCTCTTTAAGGAAACCTTTAGTTTATATATAACTAAAGATGACATGTTTTTGATATTACTATAGGTTAAAAGGTGTTACATAAATTTAAACATTTTTGTGTGTATTTTAAGCTTCTTTAACTTCTTACCAGTCCCGTGGAGACAACAAATGAACATTCAAGGGTACTCGAAATAATTTGAAATTTGGTAGGAGTATCTTGAAGACGTGCAACAAAGTTCGAGACTATCAAATTTCAAGTTTAGAAGGTCAAATGAATGAAGTTGTTTCAGGTAGTCAGTTCATAGACTTATGGAGATATATGTTTGGTTAAAGTTAGTAAGCTTTAATTCTTTACTATGTTTTTAACCACATAATAACAAATGTTATACATAAAAGGAAATGGAAAGTATGAGGAGGAAAGTGAGGAAGATGATTAGGAAGAGGAAGAATCAGAATATAATGAAGAAGTATACTTTCAACTATCCATTTTTTCACTAATATCACAACTTATATTTTGAGGATACGTACCATACACTTGCAGCTAGTGATGTTAATATGGGTAACAAAGCTATTAATTAGGTTAGGTGCCAGGTGTCAGCCACCACATCTCAGTTAGCTTCAAACCTTGTTTGGCTATTTCGGGCATGACGTTAAACATTCGCAATAATGGCATATATAGTTTGGTACCTAATAAATGTAATCTCTCTTAGTTTTTTTATTTATTAGTAGTAAAATATCACTCATTGCTTTATTTAATAATTTTATTTTTGTAATCCATACTTGTCTTAGTTTTGTTATTTTATGTAATAATAATTATTTAATATTAGTATTAGTTTTATATTTAATAATCATCATTGTATTTTATCATAATTATTGAACTTGATATTCTTTTAGTTGTATATCTAATCATAAATATTATATATATATATATACATGTTTATGTGTATATATCTGTAGATGTATTGTTTGTTTGTAATAATTCAACATCATGACCGAAATGGTCATGTCAATGAAACTTGACCATTTGATCTGAAAGTCAAACCAAACTTTAAAATTAAATGACATTTCAAAAGTTCATGCTTTTTTCATCTATAATTTGAAAGTTGGGGATTTTTTGACATTTTTCCCATTTATCATCTTTATTTCAACTCATTTAAATTATCTTTACTCAGCTAAACCCATTTAGACCCATACAATATTTCATTGCAAACTTAAAATATAACTAATAATTATTTAAAATCACTAATTATTAAGAGCACATACATAATAAGTATTATATCATTAGTTCTCTCTCATTAATTAGACGAATATGCATATTAGTTTATTTAAAAAATATCAGAATTTAGAAATAAAATTTAATTCAAATTAGTTCTCGAGCCATTTGTACCCAAAGGCATATTCCAGAGATTCACCATTTGAACTATTAGCATATTGATATCGATATCCTTCATGGAGGCATATTCTGCAGATATACTTATCTGCAGTTAATGTTGTTAATAAATTAGAGCGATTTATGAATATTTGACTGACACTAATTTGGAGGTAAGAATTTTAAGGCTAACATTTTTTGTTTGATATCAGAGATTTTTAAAACTTTTGGAATGAAGTTAATATTTTGGTAGTTATTTATGCGATTGTAATTATGATTGTATGTAAATTAGGAGATATAGTCGGCGTATATAGAGGAGAATTAAGGAATAACTAATGATCATATATTCGAAGACTAAGGCAGTAATTAATGTTCGGGTTTGTGCAATTAGGAAATTTTTATTGTTTGGATAAACCTACCGAGTATTATAATGACATATTTAGCCTTAAGAGTCAACATTGATTAACAACATGCGAAGGGCATTCGATTGTAGATACACATTTGTATCCGATTTATGCAATTGGGTTATAAATTGATGTAAAGAACCGACCCGACTTCACTAATTACTCAATTAACCTTAATGATATTACACATATTAGGATAAATTAGAGGGCATTCGTTGGAAAACAAATTAAAACATTGGTGGTCACAAAAATGTACTTCAAAAGTAACAATATAGAGTAATAATATAGATATAATCTATACTATAGAAAAGTTGATGCTATAAGCTTTTGAAGGTGGCTACATAGGATTTTAAACGACCAATAATAATTAGACATCTCATTAGTTAACTTTTTTAAATTACAATAATTTCTTTATTAAGTTTTTAATGTAAAAAGGAAAATAATAAGATTATGGACATAAAAGATATATTATAAAATATGGAGATATTTCTAAATTTAATATTTCATTTTCATAATATATAAATGATATAAAAATAATCAAAATGCATATTGTGTTTGAGTAAATTTCTATCTTAAAAAGTAAAATCGAGTTGGATAATTATACTGGTTAGCCCTAACAGTTCAACTATAAATATAGAGTCTCGACCTCTAATTTAGTACTTGGTTCCATTAGTTTCGTAGTTCTGACTTTTTTTTAAATTCTTTTTTTTTTGGGTCTAATTCATATTTTGATAATATGATTATCTTTGTATTTGCGTTTTTCGAATAGTTTCTATTATTCGAGTTGCTTATCACCCATTTATGAGTTTGTAATTCTATTCGAGGTTATAATATATAATTGTGTTTTAATGTTGTATTATTTTTGCCGTGTTTTGATTGTTAATTGCAATTCTAATTTTTTTAATGGTTTATGTAAGGACTATTGTCTATATTAGGATATTCGATCGGGAAATTTTTTTTTAAATGAAGAAATTGGAGATGATGCTAGGAAGATATATTTATTTGTTTGTTTGTTTGTTTATTATTTATTGATATCTTGGTTAGTTAGTTTGTCTTTTGTTTATGAAATTTTGTATGAGTATTCTTAAAACATAAAACTAAGTTATGTTAGAAAGGCATCTAACTTTGAGTTTAGGAGTTTAGGAGTGTAGATGGACGACGTTGTTTCGAGTAGTTAATTAATAAATCGTTAATCATAAAAAATAAATGATATAAAACTAATCGAAATATATAACTGAACTTTTATTGATTTTAAAAACGAAATACTTAATTTTTTGTTAATTTTTATGTTCAAATATTTCAAAATCTATTGTGAGTATTGTGTTTGATTAAAATTTTCTATTTTTAAAAAGTAAAACTAAGTTGGATAATTATGCAGTTAGCCCTAACTCTTTTTATTTCCTTTACCTTTTCTTTTGTGAGAAAAGTTTCTCACAATTTCAATAATAAATATAGAGTCTCGACCTCTACATGAGTATATGGTTCCATTAGTTTCGTATTCTGATTTTTTTTGTTCTTGGTATAGCTCATATTTTTTATAATATGATTTTCTTTGTATTTTGTGTTTTTTGAATTGTTTGTATTATTTGAATTTCTTATCATTTGTTTTTTTTCCATTCGAGATTATATTTGTGTTTTTAATAGTGTTGCATTATTTTTCTGTGTTTTAATTGTTTAGTGCAATTGTAACTTTTTTCTCTTTTATGATTTATTTAATAGGAGTATTGTCTATATTGGCATAAAAAGGAAAAAAAAAGATATACATAACAATAACAAAATAACCAGATTTAACCGTATATGTACCATTCTTCGTGAAATGCCAGCCATAGGAATCTGGGATAGGGCAATTACCAACCGGAAGAGCATTTATCAAAGAGACATCCTCCGGAGAAAAATGGTCGTGTAACACATCAAGATTCCAAGAATTTGTTTGATGATCAATTAACTGTCAAAAATGAAGTGAAGGATCCATAATCAATCCATTACTCATAGCTGGTCTCGAGAATTGAGCTAGAATTCAAGGGTCCGTCCAAACGGATAGAGAGTCCCCTGTTCCTACTCTTTTGATGAGTCCTTTCATAACAAGAGATCTAGCTGATATCATACTTCTCCATCCATACGAAGGAGAATATGATTTAACCTGTTCTAATGGGGAAGCATTTCTATAATATCTTCCCTTAAAAACCTTTGCGAATAGGGAATCCGGACAATCAACCAGTCTCCAAAGTTGTTTCGCCAGAAGGGCTTTATTGAAATCATTTACATCACGAAATCCTAAGCCACTATCACTCTTACTAGAGCATAGTTTATCCCAAGCGCGCCAATGCATTCCTCCAGATTGACCATTTGTGCTCCAACAAAACTTTGCCACCGCACAAGTCAGTTTGGCTGTTATCGACTTTGGGAGCCGAAGACAAGACATCACATAGGTTGGTAAAGCTGCTGCTACCGACTTAATCATAACCTCCTTACCTCCTTTGGACAAGAATTTGGCTGACCACCCATTTATATGAGTCTGTAGCCTATCCCGTACAAAGGAAAAAAACTGCGTTTTAGCTCCGCCAAAACTTTCTGGTAAACCAAGATATAAACCCATGGCCCCTATCTTGACAATTCCAAGAGTTTTCTGTATCTCAATTTTTCTCAATTCATCCACTTTATGACCATATTGTAACGACGATTTTTGAAAATTTATTTTCTGTCTTGACATTGTTTCATAAACGTTGAGAATCCCCAAAACAACCATGCATTCCTGTTTAGTTGCTTTGCAAAAAAAAAAAGCCTATCATCCGCAAATAACAAGTGAGAAATTGGCGGACACTTATTTGCAACCTTAATCCCCGTTAGAAGTTTATCTTGCTCCGCCTTCCGGATATTAGCAATTAATACCTCCGTGCAAAGAATGAAAAGGTATGGTGATAGCGGATCACCTTGTCTCAACCCTCTCCCCAGATGAATGAAACCTTGCGGCTGACCATTGATAAGGACGCGATATTCTACCGAGGTGACACAATACATAATCCACGCAATCCATTTCTTCGAAAATCGGAACTATCTGAGTAGGCGTTCAATAAAAATCCACTACACCCTGTCGTATGCCTTGCTCATATCCGTTTTAATTGCTACAACCTGCTCTTACATGAAACATCTCCTGAGCTATTAATATGTTATCTGAAATCAGCCGACCTGGAACAAAGGCGGATTGGGTCTCCAAAATAAGTGTTGGGAGTACCGTTTTCAACCTTTGACACAACACCTTCGAAATTATTTTATAACCGACATTGCACATGCTAATCGGGTCGCAATTCTGCCGTTAGAAGTTTATCTTGCTCTGCCTTCCGGATATTAGCAATTAGTACCTCCGTGCAAAGAATGAAAAGGTATGGTGATAGCGGATCACCTTGTCTCAACCCTCTCCCCAGATGAATGAAACCTTGCGGCTGACCATTGATAAGGACGCGATATTCTACCGAGGTGACACAATACATAATCCACGCAATCCATTTCTTAGAAAATCCGAACTATCTGAGTAGGCGTTCAATAAAAATCCACTACACCCTGTCGTATGCCTTGCTCAAATCCGTTTTAATTGCTACAACCTGCTCTTACATGAAACATCTCCTGAGCTATTAATATGTTATCTGAAATCAGCCGACCTGGAACAAAGGCGGATTGGGTCTCCAAAATAAGGGCTGGGAGTACCGTTTTCAACCTTTGACACAACACCTTCGAAATTATTTTATAACCGACATTGCACAAGCTAATCGGACGCAATTCTGCCATCTTAGTTGGTCTGTCCACTTTAGGAATAAGACATATATTTGTCTGATTTAACCGTTTGTCAAAAACCCCTGACGTCAGGAACAAATCAACCAAATTCACCAGGTCCTCCTTTATCACACTCTATGCTTTCCGAAAGAACAAAGCTGTCATCCCATCTGGCCCTGGTGCCTTATCATGAAACATCATGAACACCACATTATGAATTTCATTCTCTGTAGCTGGGGCCATTAAAAAATTATTAATATCATTCGTGATACCTGCCGCCACCTCATGAAGATAATCCTCAAAATCTTGGGGATTAGTCGAAATAAAAAGATCTTCAAAATAAGATATAGCCACACCACTTATATCCTTATCCTCGGTAACACATTTATCATACTTATCGAATCAACCTACAATCCGATTTCTAGCCCGTCGATTTTTTGTTTACGCGTGGAAAAATTTAGTATTTTTATCGCCCACCCGCATCCACCGATTTCGGCTCTTTTGATACCAGTATACCTCCTCCTCCTCATATGACTCACGCAACCTACTCAACAAAACATATATATCCGATGGTAAACTCGTATCATCTGCCTGTGCAGCTGCCAATTTACCTTTTAATTATTCAATCATATCCCTACCAAAATCTTTCTGGTTACTCCTCTAGTGAGAAATTGAACGATGACAGTTTATCACTTTGTCCATAAAAGTTCTGGATCTCCTACCCGGAACATCAGTCCAACCTTCATCTATTGCCTCCATAAGTCCCTCTTTACCTAACCAACGTTTATCAAACATAAAACTCCGCTTCCTTCTAACCTGCTTTTCCGCTATGAATGCTACTATTGGTTTATGATCCGACCCAATCATGGGCAAGTATTCCACAATAGTATCAGAAAATATTTCATGCCAATCTTCGTTACCAAGTGTCCTATCTAACCGACACCGAATATGTATTTTGTCCCGCCAACCCCGCCATGATAACCAGTCTCCAATATATGGAAAATCAATAAATCCGCAATTTCTTATCATCGAGTTAAAATATAGAAAAGAAGATGCATGTCGTAATTTACCCCCCCCCCTCCCCCCCCCCCGTTTCTCATGACTCCCAGTGAGTTCATTTAAATCACCAATCACAAACCACGGGGTGGACCTGTTTAAACCCATACGAGTTAACCGTTCCCAAACCATATCCCTCATGTTCGGGACAGGATCACCATAGACAAAAGATAAGTGAAATAAAATGACAACTTTAGTAAAATTATTTTTATAAAAAAGAGCTAAACCCCCACTACAACCTAGAGGATCAACCATAACTAAATTATTATAACCAAAATGACTTTGAAAATTTTCAATAAAATGTGACAATTGTTTTGTTTCCGAAAGAAAAAGAAAATCCGGTTTATGACGCTTCCACAAATCCCGGAGATAACCAATAGTTGGCTTATTCCCTAATCCTTGGCAATTCAAACTCAAAACCTTCATTTAACATTATTTGGCTTTGGTTGTTTTGGTCCACCTTGTCCCCCTTTAAAATTATTTGGCTTTGGTGGACTTTGGGTTATCTCCTCCTCCGGGAGGTGCTGCGCTCTTCGGTGCCACGCGTTTCCAAGGTGAGATGATTAACTGTGCTAGACACTTCTTGGAGCTCGCCCCCACAAGAGGAGCTGGTCGACCACGCCGTGTTCTGTCACCCTTCATTTCCCCGTGATTGCACAAAATGGATATCTCATGTCCCTCTTTTGGCCCGTTGACATTTTCCTCAACATAAACTAGCCCACCAGCAACCGGCCGAGCAGAAGCATTTCCTTCCAAATCAGGCCCGTCTAGATCCCTCTCCTGAACCTGAAGTCCAGAAAAAATAGGCCCATTAAATAGCCCATCCGCAACACCGACGCACCCCCACCTTCTAAAGAATTCTGAAACAGTGATTTGCGAACCGATTTGGAAGAGTGACTATCTTGCCTCTGGGGGCTCAACAATCGTCTCCTCTCTTGTTTCCTCATCATACGTAACCTGCTGGTGGTCAATGAGCTGAGAGTAGCTTGTGTAACGTCGAGCCCAATAGGATGGTTCACCAAGGTAATGGCCAGATCGCACCTTACTCCCTTCTCCCCAATGTCCATGCTCACTCCCTTTGCCTTTGTCCGAACCTCTCTTCTTAGTATCCAAATCCGAGCCCCTCCTCGGTTCAGCCCAGCAGCACCTTTATAACTTATGTTATAGCGATCTCTCTCATCCCCAGGACGATCACTTCCCGGTCCCGACGGATTCACCTTACCAAAAGTCATCTTGGTACAAATCGACTCATCATGGCAGCGTCTAAAACATGAGCTATAGAATCCGAAAATCCTTTCGCATCTTAGCTGCACCAGGATCTCCACGCCAGCACCAAACTCTAACTCCGTTTCAAAGCATAACGGTTTTAAACCGTTAAGAGTCACCTTCACCTGACCACCGTGAATATCGATCTCTTCAAACGCACCCAACTCCTCACCAATGCTCCTAAACGTCGGGTCTGCCCAGAATTGGAGAGGGATTCTCAGTACACGATTCCAAAAAGTGATGTCCGAGCGAAACTACGGATCGACTGGCAGCGGCCATCTCATTTTTGCCACCATAGAATGATCGAAATGGAACTGCTACATGTTAAGCACTTTGGTGATATCCTCCTCATTTTCAAAGTTAAACTGGAACTTGCCCAAACCTAGATCCGCTCTATAACGCCCCCGAACCGTTTCTAAGGCCGGACAAGCCGAGAGACGACTCAGACACGTTACTGAGGGCATGGCCGGATACGAACGACCGAGGTTCCCACGGTGGAGTACGGGAAAGGCAGGATCCCCGAGTCAGCACGCATCCAAACCAACCGTCCCTCTTCATCCGGTTGTCGAGTCCGAGGCTTTGCAACCCCTTTCCCGGACGACACGAACGAGGAGTTGTGCACACCCATCGAACCGGACAAAGCCGACGGGGGTGGAGTTATATCAGCTCGAAAACGCCATGGTTTTTCCCCAAAAACTTCCTTTGATTACTTATAATAAAGTTTTACAAAACAAGTTTACAAAAGCATTTTAATCATGGATACATCGAGAAAATTATACATAATAGAAAAGTAATATCTTTGCAAAAACATGAAAAATATCCTATCTCCGGCTCCTAATGTTTGCTACGGTCTAGACTCCTTATAAGAATAAACCTGTAAAAAAATTGAGCTTTGAGTATTCTATTAATACTCAGTGAGCCGGATACCCCCAAATCTATCATGCAATTTCCCCCCCCCCCCCAAAACCCCAAACAAACAAGCAAGAATCAGAGAAAGCGTTAGCAGAAGCATAAAAATCGAACAAGCAAAGCAAGAAAGACAACTAAGACTCGACTAGCCTAAATCTAGACTCGACTTAGCCTAAATCTAGACTCGCTAGACTCCTCCCTATCCTATCGATAATCTGATCCGTTCCCTCATCCTTTACCTTTCTTTACAAATCGCTCGGGACGAAACCACGAAGGCATTCGGTCCGGAGGATACATCTGGTTGCATCGTCATGCAACATCTTGGGCTAGTCGCGAGCTAGGAACCAAGCATCCTTGTCAAGACCTGAGAAACCACAAAGGTTACCTCTTCGAGACCCCATCACCAGCATCAAGGAAACAGATTATCGAACCTAAGAATCAAATCTACCGATCGGAAACTAAGGACTCTCTAAAAGCAAGAAATTCTACAAGGAGAAGATCAGTACTAGAAGAGACAACAAACAGCAAGCAAACAAGCAAACCAAGCAACCATCAAGTAACAAGCAAGCAAAGCAAAGCGAACAAGCAAGTGTGATCCTAATCTAGGTGATAGTTCTCGGTGATTACTAAGAAACTAGCCTAGCCGGATTATCATGTGGGTTCAGTTTAGTTGGTCATACTAGCAAGCACTATCTTGTAATTAAGCCGGATTGTTTAAGCATGCGGGATCATTTTTGCAGAATTTAAAGGCTATCATACAGGTTCTACAAAAAGAAAAGCAAGCAAAACACTAAATAGGTACGTACACAAGTCCGGACACTTATGCAGCACCCCACACAATTTGTATCCAACTCACAGTGTTTTTATCGGCGTTTTCCTTCTTCTCTCACCGAGGCAGGCACGCGAGGTCTTCTTCTTCTCGGATCTACTTCGGCAACAGACTTCTCGATCCTTCGGCAACTAGTCTCTCGATCCTTCGGCTGCAACGATCGATCGGAGGGGCAAGTTTCTCGAACAAAACTTTCAAGAGCGAGAGAGAAATTCTTTTAGAGTGAGAAACTTGTGTCGTTTGGGTTAACAACACAAATGACGCTTCACTGCCTCTATTTATAGAGTGTAGCTTCGGAAAAATAGCCAGCTTCGGAAATCGCATGCATTGGCCAGGTTTAGGTTCGGATTTGGCAGAACATGCCATCTCTGGCTGCCAAACACGTGCCAGTCATGGAGAAGAAAAAGGATTCTGTCCGATTGCATCCATTGAATCTTCTCCCATATCTTCGCAAGATATTTTCTCGGATTTTCTCTGACTTTTCTTGTCGAAATTGCCATGTGGCAAAGCTGTCGAGTGCAGATACATTGAATCGGGCAAGATCGGATTTTCTCGACCGGCCGTCAACAGAAATGATGAAGTCTCGACATTCTTCGTTCCTTCCTCGTTTCTTTGGTAATCCGTTTCGATAAACCTTCATACTTAGCCATTTTATGGCTTTGGGTCGAAATGCCTTGCTTTGATTTTGGTCCAAACTTCGCACGGTCGGTAATATACCTCTCCGGCTACGTTTCATCGCACATCTCTCGACCAAGTGACGTTCCCTTCGGTTATGCCTTGATCGAACTTTGTTTCTTTTGGTAAGGCTTCGATAGATCATTGTTTTTACTTCTTCCAATTCTCTCAGAGTTCTTTTCTCACCCGTTCATTGATGATTTTTCATCCGGCCACTAGGTCAGGGTGAGGGTCACTACATTCTCCCCTCCTTATAAGAATTTTTCCTCGAATTCATTCGCTGGTCTTCACTCCTTCGCTTGACGTCTTTAACTTCTTATAGGCTCCATCTTCTTGGGTCTTCGGATCTTCGCGGTCACCTCTATTGATTTTCGACAATTCGCCTTTCAGCCTCCTTTGATTACTCCTTCTTCTTTATAGCCTTTGGTTGGAACGGTTTTCCATTATCTCCTTAGGCCTTTACTCGACTCGATCTCCACCACTTAGATTTTGATCTTTCCTCCGGTAATCATCGTGAAAACTTGGTTTTTCTCCCTTGATCTTCTTTTCGGCTTCGACTTCCTTGAGATTTTACTTCTCCTTCATACTCGGCTTCAATGCTTTCTTCACTCACTAAAGATTTTCCGACTGGTTTTTCCTTAGTATTCTCTAATTCGATTCTCCGATTGAATCTTGTTAGCTCTCGGCCATCATAGGTTGAATTCCCCATTTTGAAATTTCTCTCGATCGTTTATCGTCTTCTTTTGGATTCGTCTCGGCTATCGACTTTTTCGATTGATTCTCAGATCCTTTTCGGTTGTCGAGGTCTTGTCACTTCGTTTTCCTTTCGGCCATCTTTCGTCCCTTTGCCTCGCTGCCTTATGCCCTTTTTCCCTCGGTGAGTCTTTTTAACTTGTTGTTAAACAACAACACAACATCCAGCATAGCCAACACTACTAGCAAGCAAGCAAGCTTAGCAAGCAAGCTTAGCAAGCTACTGATGAGGACATCCAACCCACATCATACGAGGATCAAACCAGACCAGCCGGTTCGAGCCTCAAACCAACCATACCGGACAAAAATGAAGGATTCTTGCCCAAATGGAGTTCAGATGAAGCACATGGCCTAGGATTCATTATTTACAGTAAAATCAGTCCTAAGAAGACTCACGGTTCAAGAGGAATCAGAAACCAACCGGCCAGAATGAAGACTGTCCACGACGACCCATCCGTACCGTACCATGTTCAATTTCATCGACCACATGAAGACTTTCTTCGACCTATATTGAAGATTCATCAGAAAATCACACATTTTAGGAAGATCTATCGAGACAGAATTGAAGAAGAACGACCAGAAATCAAGATGGTTCATGAAGACTCGTTTCAACCGTACCATGAGCAAGCGTATGGAACCACCGACCAAACCACACGTCCATTCAAGCTGGGATTCAAAATACATCCACAATATGGACATTTTAAGAGGAATGATCGAGAAACATCAGTCCATCATCGAGGTATTTTGAGAGATGGACATGAGAGCCTCCTCGGACATGTCCAATGGTGAGCTAAGCAACATTTTGGAGAATCCACTCGTGCATATGACCTCGGCTTCATTATTCACCACAAAACCAACCATATGGAGCATTATGATCGAGCCAAACCACCCCTGGTTCGAGTTGGATTTGCACTTACTCATTTGGCCTTACCTGAGGGCCATATGTCGCCGAAAATGGAACTTTCCGTATTTGGTTCCTTGGAGTCTTATTTTTGGAGAAAAGGAGAACTTATATACCATTCAGAGACTCTCCAATATGCCTCAATATGCACCAGCATCCAGAGGATTAGGCGAATCCTCTTTCACTCCAACTTTCCATTTCTAGGCGCATTCACAGTAGGAGTGTTTAGACATCAACGGCTCAATTTCTACCGAAGCTGCTGAATTTTAAAGACTCTAAAAACATCCCAGAATGTTCCAAGAAGTCACACATTTCTTCCCATGCTTTCAAGATACAAGAGAAGAGACTTTCCTTATTTTGGCCGAAATTGTCATCAAAGCTCCAACGGCCATATTATTTATGTTTTGCGATTTGTTTTCTTATTTTTTTTTTTTTTGGTGGAAGAAAGGGGAAATTTCCTAGAATTAAAAACAAAACAAAAAACTACACTCTAACAAAACGTGGATGCGCAGACCCAATAACATCCTCAAATAAAACAGAGCTAACATCCTCCGGACAAGTCATAAACCTATGATAGCCCAAGGACAAAGAAAACGCATAGTTAGCTAATCCATCCGCTAGACGATTAGCCTCCCTATACACGTGAGAAATACGGACTATCCAGTCCTTCGATATGAAGCCATAGCACAACCGTACTAGGAATGACAACGGGTGAGAATCCTCAATCCCCGTTGTTAGAAAACCGACCACCAATTCCGAGTCCACCTCCAACTCTAACCGTGTGATCCCTTTCTCCCAAGCCATATAGAGACCATAATAGACTCCCCATAGTTCTGCTAACGGAGCCGTACAAATCTCAATATTAAAAGCGAAACCACAACACCAATTCCCGTCCGCATCCCGTAATACACCCCCCGCTGCTGCCAACCCCGGGTTACCCCGCGATGCTCCATCCGTGTTCACCTTAAACCATCCATTAGACGGATGTGTCCATGCAATCATACGCTCCTCCCTGACAACCCCACTAGACCGCCCTCGAAGTTGTTCATGGCCATCCCACACTTCTTTAGAAGTATCCTTAAGAAAGCGCACACGGTCCCGACATTTTCCATTTTCTCCGAAAATATTCCCACATCGCCATTTCCACCCCCACCACACCGCCATAGAAAATATTGTAGCCCATGGACCATTTGTAGTGTCCGTGGTGTCACTCAAATTCGTGTAAAGCCACTCCAAAACCGACTGTCCAAAGAACGAGTTCATCTTCCTCATTGGTACCAATCTTCCCCAAACCCCGGTCATGGTTGGACAGTCACGGAGAGTATGTAAAATGGACTCCTCTCCTCCTTTGCAAACTTGGCAAATGCTCGAATCACTTAGATGCCGACGGTGGCGTTCCTTATTAGTCATGATGACTCGGTGACCAACTAACCACAAAAAAACCCGAACTCTCTCCGGAACTACAACTCGCCAGATCTTATCAAAGAATACTCCCATATTCGGCCGAACCATTCTATCTCTCGATAAGAAGGAATAAGCTGATCGCACTGTAAACTTCCCATCTGATCCATCCCCCCAAGAAAGACGATCATGAGCCCCCGTAACCGTATCAACCACCAACGCTCTCAACTTAAGCTGCATATTTTCCAATATATATGGGTTGATATGCTGGAAATCCCATCCCAACTCATCATGCCATAAATCGCGCACTGTGAGCCCTTCATACCCCGCTGGTAGAGTAGCCACTGCCATTTCAGCGATGGGTTCATCACTCAGCCAACAATCAGACCAAAACCGAATATCCCGTCCATCCCCAAGACTCCATCTTTTTCCAGGGATCACTACTTCCCGCATTCCAGTCCCGATATTGCGCCAAGTAGCTGACCAAGAGCTCTTTACCACCAGCCAAGAAACATCTCGAACATCTCCAACCTTATATTTGCTGCGTAGAACACGCGACCAAAGGCTAGAGTGATCATGCATTAAACGCCATCCTGCCTTAGCTAACAAGGCCTTATTCATAAGCTTAGTCGAACGTCCCCCATCTGATTTTCCTGAACACACTCGGTCCCACGCTAGCAGATGTTGTTTCTTCTTCTCAACCGTGCTCCCCCACAAGAAAGAACGCGATAGTTGATCCAATCGCTCCAAAGTAGCTTGCGGTAACAGTATGGTTGTCATTGTGTGGATCGGGATTGAAGACAAAACTGATTTGGTCAAAGTGATCCTCCCGGCCAAACTAAGAAAACGCCCTCTCCATCCAGACAACCGGGACGCTACACGCTCAAGGACCTCCCCAAAAGTATCCTTGTTTATTCTCTTGTGGAGAACCGGCATTCCCAAATATTTACCTAAATCTTTTGTTGCCTTGATACCACTCGCATCACTTATCGCCTTTGCAAGGTCTCTGTTAACATTCTCCGAGAAAAATATTTTTGACTTCTCAAGACTCACTTTCTGACCCGAGGCTTCACAAAACCGTTCCAACACCCTTCTTATTACCCGGACTTGAGCTACGGATGCCTCCGCAGACAAAATAAGATCATCCGCAAAACAAATATGAGATAGTTTCGGCCCACCCCGAGAGAGTGATATCGGTTTCCACTCCTTCGACACAATAGATAACTCAATCAGATGGCACAATCGTTCTAAATACAAAACAAAAAGATAGGGAGAGAGGGGATCCCCTTGACGAAGACCTCGTGCTGGTTTGAACGGTTCAGTCTTCTCCCCATTCCAAAGTAATGTCATCGACGGACCAGCAACACATTTCATGATCCAAATTCTCCAATTCTCTGGCAGCCCCACAGCCGTGAGAGTGTCTTCAAGGAAATCCCAGCGGATTCGATCATAAGCTTTTTCCAAATCCAGTTTCAACAACATCCATCCCTTACGTCCTTTTTTCGTCGCATGGAATGCACCGCCTCTTGATCAACCAAAATATTGTCCGTGCTCAACCGCCCCGGAATAAAACTTGATTGAGCTGGTCCAATGAGCTTAGTCATGACTTTTTTAAGTCTCATTACCATAGCCTTAGTGATAGTTTTGAACAAAACATTACACAGACTAATCGGTCGGAAATGCATTATGGTCTCCGGCTTAGCCACCTTCGCAATTAAAACCACGAGTGCATCATTAGTTCCTTCGGGCATGTGTTTAGTCTCAAAGAACTCCAAGACAAACCGTGTTACCGAACCCCCAACCACATCCCAACAGTCTTGATAGAAGACGGGTTGATAGCCATCCGGACCGGGTGCTTTGAAACGTCCCATGCTTCGTACGGATTCCTCAACTTCCACTGCATCAAATGGTTTATTCAAATAATTCTGTTCCGAATCGGTTAGCTTAGCAAACCCAAATTGCGGCAAACCGGATACAAGGTCCTCCACATCCGCCATAGAATAAATTCGTTTGTAATACTCCGTCGCGAGAGATTCCAAATCCTGCGGCGAAGATATCCAAAAACCCTCATTATTCTTCAAACTCTCAATCCGGTTCCTGCGACGACGTATAATTGTCGAGGTGTGAAAATACTTCGTGTTCCTATCTCCTTCGACGATCCACTTCTCACGTGACTTTTGAAACCAAAGTAGTTCTTCCTGTTCTAGCACCATGTCTAGCTCCTTAATTAAAACTTCCTCTTTAAGCAGTAACTCATCCGTTTGGCCCGTATCTAAGACGTCCTGTAACCCCTTAATCTCCGCTACCAACTTCTCTTTTCGTTTATGAATATCACCAAACACTTCACGATTCCAAGTCTTCAGTTTCAATCTTAACCCGTTCAAAGCAGCGGGAGTAGACAATTGGTTATTCCAAGAGTGAGTGAGAAGCTCTCTAAAACCCTCATGTTGGAGCCAAGCAGCCTCGAACCGGAATGGTCGTCGCTCTGGCCTCCCTGTATCAACCGGACACAACTTTAGGTAAAGAGGTGCATGATCTGAAGCTAACACCGGTAAATGAGTCACTGTTGCCTCTTGCCATTTTAAACGTGCATGAGGACAACATAAAATCCGGTCAAGCCTTTTGGCCACAAACGTACTCTCCTGCTTACCCCTCCTCCAAGTAAAACGGCTTCCTTTAAAACCCATGTCGATCAAGGTAAGCTCGTTTATCCATTCACCAAATGTCAACGAGTCCGAAGACAAACGTCCATTTCCCCCTGTTCTCTCGTCTAACCGGATAATTGTGTTGAAATCACCACCAACTATCAAAGTTCCGTCAAGTCCTGTGATAAATGATTTCAGGCTCCCCCAAAGGCAACTACGTCGACTAACCGTAGGCGCAGCATACACAGTAATCAAGTGTAACTTCTCCATACTATTCTCGATTGTGGCGTATATAAACTGGTTCGATGTCTGTACAACTGAGACAACTCCCACTGTTGACCTCCATAACAACCAAATACCCCCACTCTGACCCTCTGCATCGACTCTAAAAGAGTTATCAAACCCCAAATTCTGACAAATACGTTGTGCTCTATCCCCTCCAGCATGCGTTTCAAACAAAGCAAGGATATCAACATTGAACTTCTTCAAAATGTATCTAATTGATCTTCTGAAATTAGGTTTATTTGCCCCCCGGCAGTTCCAGAATAGACAATCCATTAAAACTATACAGAAAAACCGTTGAACCACCGGGGTACACCGTCAATCCACCGTCTTACTTTCTCCAACCCCCAACGACTCACTAGGTGTGTCCACTGCTCTGCTAAGTACAACTATCTCCATACTCGAGTCCTCTGTCAATGTCTGAGGACATTTGTAACACCCGTCTCCGAAGAATCCTAGCCGGTACTGGACGTGCCAATGATCGAGGAAACATAAGTTTATTGAAGATTTGATCAATTTGTCGAGGATTTATCGGTACGATCGAAGTTTATCGAGAAAGATCGGTGTATGCTGTCGGAAATCCGAATGATCGAAGGAAAAGTTGAGTGTTCGGACAATCTTCTGATTTGTTCGGACAATAAAAGATTTTCGGACAAGTTTGTCGGAAGAGTATCGACCATTGCGTGTTTATCGGACTGGTTGTCGGAACTCTATCGAGTGGCTGTCGGTGATGCGAAGATCCGCTCGATATTTTGTCGATCCGATTCGGTAACCCGCCTGTGTTGGTAAGCCGAGATTCGTGGGATTGGATATTCTCGATGGTTGTTCGGAGAATCGGATAAAATCTCGAAGAAGATCGGAATAATGGATATTCCATCGAATATTCTCGACCCTATATAAAGACCTGCCGACCATTTGTTAGCGTTTTCACGCGTAAGAACCCTAAAGGTGATCGGCAACCTTTTCATCAAGAAAGTTAAGTGTTTGTCGAGAATCCGTGAGAAAGATCGAGTATAGATCGAGTAAGTCTCGAGAATCTTGGTAAGTATCGTGTAAACTTGGTGTTTATCGATTGTTTATCAATTGTTCTTCGAGTATTGTCGGTAAAAGAGTGAGATCTGTGTTCATGGTGTAGATCCGGGTGCTTTGCGAGAGTTTATTGGATCCGATCGGACGAGTAAGCGACAAGAGGTGTCGGAAAGTGAATCCGTGTGAGAAAGGTGAGAGCGTGACCGTGGCCGAGTCTTGAGTCGTTTTTATTAATTGATTCATTGATGTTTACTTGCTTGTCATGGTTTATGTGTTATCGCGATAATGTCTTGATAGTTAATCGATGGTGGTTCCGATAATTATCTCGACGGTATGTTATGTTTATGGCTTGCTTGTTTAACTTCTTGAATCGATATAAATGAATGTGATTTCTTGACTGTGCCAAGTGTGACGGGACGACCGCTCCACTAAGCAAATTCGTTTGCTTACGCCTCCTTTTGGATGCAGGAAATGGAAGTAATTCTTGTGGCTGAACCAGCTCGTGAGACAAAGGCAAGGAAAGGGAAGGATGGTGGATTGGGATAGTTTTAATAATTCGGTCTAGTGTTGAAAACGATGTAATAGCTTATTAGCGAACTTGCCGTTTGTACTAGAACCTCGTTTGGAATTCAAGTAATCTGTTTCGCATTATTGACTTGTCTATCGATCTTATGCGGTTATGTTAAGTTTTATCGAAAGTACCTTTGAACTTGAATGAAAATTTTGAAAATTTGGGTTAGGGTCTTTCAAGTTGGTATCAGAGCATGGTCGATTCTAGGACAGTCTTAGTGTAAACGGGTTAGTATGTAAATCCATCCTTCCGAAGCCTGATGTCTCACGGTAAGACTGGTTATTTTTCTGTAATTAGAAACTAAGTTAGTAATAGACTAACTTAGTATCGAATCCGGTATTTGCAGATGGTTCGACCTGTTAGGAATGTGGGAAATGCTTCAGCAAGGAACGCTGCTCGTGAAGGAAATGAACAGCCGGCTAATCAAAACGCTGGAAACGTGAATGCGCCTATCGGTGGTGGAATTGGAGTAGCTGCTGCTGCCGTCGCGGGTGCTGTTCCGCCCGAAATGGGGCAAGTGTTGGGCGTGTTGGCGCAAATCTTGGAAAGATTAGCTCCACAGCCGGCGGAGAATCCACCAGTTGGGAACGTACCACCAGTGGGTCAGGAGAATAATCCATCGTACTTGACTGTGATGGATCACATGATGAAGTTGGGGACGAGTTACTTCTCCGGTGGTGCTGACCCTATCAAGGCGGTTGAATGGAGGACTCGGTTGGAGAGAAACTTCAACTCTGTTCGATGTCCGATTGCGTATCGGAAAGACATTGCTACCCACTACCTTGCTGAGGAGGCGGATACTTGGTGGACTGATGTGTCTAATCGGATGGCGAATCCGAACTGTACGTGGGAAAATTTTCGTGATTTGTTTCACGCTAAGTATTTTCCGCAAGAAGCTCGCAACAAGCTTGAGTCGGAGTTTTTGGACTTGCGTCAAGGATCAATGACGGTGAGGTAATTACAAGTGGAGTTTGACCGGCTTAAGAAGTTTGGTGGCCGAGACATGGATGACGAACAAGCCCAGATTCGCCGATTCATGCGTGCGTTGGATGTTGATCTCCAGATCGGTTGTAGCATCCGGGATTATGCGACTCTATCCGAGTTGGTGGAAAAGGCAGCATTGCTTGAAGCTCGCCTTGAGGAGAAGGCAAAGCTGTCAAATTTTCAAGTGTCGACTCAATCTGCTCCGCAAAGCAAATCTGACCAAGGTGGCGGACAGAAGAAGAATTGGGGGAAAAAGAATTTCCAAGGAAAGTCATCGGGACAGAACCGAGTGTGTCCCGACTTGCAAAAAGATGCATTCTGGTACGTGCAGGCTCCTTTCGGGACAATGTCTCCGTTGTGGTAGCAAGGATCATCGGATCAGCGAGTGTCCGGAAAGGGATCGACAGCCGGATACGCGGTCATGTTTCCATTGTGGTGAAGCTGGTCATTTGAGGCCTAATTGTCCGAAGCTTATGCAGCTAGCTGGGAAGCGGTCAAGTGAGGCGCTGCCACCACCGCCTAAGAGGCCAGCAATCATGCCAAGGGTTTACTCGGTGTCCGAGGAGTATGTGAATGAGGCAAGCACTTCACGTCCGATCACGGGTAAGTCTTGTCACTTACCTTAGCAATGTTTTTGGTAGCTTGCCTGTTGCTTGTCGGGTTGGGCTCTTAGCATTTTAGGTAAATGTGTAGGGACCCTTCTCATGGGTGCTGTGGAAACCCATGTATTGTTTGATTCCGGGGCTTCGCGTTGCTTCGTGTCCCCGGAAATGATTGGTAAAGGTGGGTTTCAAAAGGAACCCGGACAAGACTTTGGTCTTGTTAAAGCAGCCGGTGGACAAAAGATGATGACCTATGGAAAGGTCCGGAACATCTCCGTGATGATATGTGGAGTTGATATGCCCACGAACTTGGTGATTTGCCGCATAGATGATCATGATGTAATCATGGGAATGGACTGGCTCGGCAAATATTCAGCACATTTGGACTGTCGCCGTGGACGAGTTGTATTCGAGACGCCTAAAGGTTTACTGGTGTATCGGGGAATCAAACCATCGTCCGGAAGCTTGATTGTTTCTGCAGTTCAAGCGGAGCATATGATTCAGAAAGGGTATGAAGCGTACCTGGCGACAATCTCTACGGTGCAAGTGGGAACCGAGCAAGAAGTTAAGGATATTCCGGTGGTGCAAGATTTCAAAGACGTGTTCGGAGCGTTGTCTGGTTTGCCACCGACACGTTCGGATCCGTTCACGATTCAACTTGAGCCGGGAACAGCTCCAATCTCTAAGTCACCGTATCGGATGGCTCCGGCGGAAATGGCCGAATTGAAGAAGCAGCTTAGTGAGCTAATGGACAAAGGATTTGTGAGACCAAGCAGTTCACCTTGGGGTGCACCGGTTCTCTTTGTAAAGAAGAAAGATGGAAGTTTCAGACTTTGTATCGACTACCGCGGCCTGAATAGAGTGACGGTGAAGAATAACTACCCTCTTCCGAGGATTGACGAGTTGTTGGACCAACTTAGAGGTGCTGCTTGTTTCTCGAAGATTGATCTAGCCTCGGGCTATCATCAAATTCCGATCGATGAGTCGGATATCAGTAAGACGGCCTTTCGGACAAGGTACGGGCATTACGAATTCGTTGTCATGCCTTTCGGGCTGACTAACGCTCCCGGCGCTTTCATGAAGCTCATGAACAATGTATTCCGGGAATACTTGGACGAGTTTGTTATCATCTTTATTGATGACATTCTAGTTTATTCGAAGAATCCGGAAGAGCATGGCGTGCATCTGAGAAAAGTGTTGTGTAAGCTAAGAGAACATAAGTTGTTCGCCAAGCTAAGTAAGTGTAGCTTTTGGCAAAAAGAAATTGGATTTTTGGGGCATGTGGTGTCGGATAAAGGAGTGTCCGTCGATCATGAGAAGATCAAGTCAATTGCGGATTGGCCGAGACCTCAAAATGCATCGGAGATAAGAAGTTTTCTTGGTTTGGCTGGGTATTACCGACGTTTTGTTAAAGGATTTTCGAGCATGGCGCAGCCATTGACAAAGTTAACGGGGAAAGATGTACCATTCGTGTGGTCGACAGATTGTGAGAAGAGTTTCTCGGAGCTTAAGAAGATTCTTACAAGTACACCGGTATTGGCGTTGCCGGAACCGGATAAACCTTATGTGGTCTATACGGATGCATCAAGGATGGGACTTGGATGTGTCTTAATGCAGCATGGTAAGGTAATCGCTTATGCCTCTCGGCAGCTAAGGAAGCACGAAGCGAATTACCCCACTCACGACTTAGAAATGGCGGCGGTCGTGTTTGCTTTGAAAATTTGGCGTTCTTACCTTTACGGTGGGAAAGTTCAAGTTTTCACGGACCACAAAAGTCTCAAGTATATTTTCACCCAGCCGGAGTTGAACTTGCGGCAGCGATATCGGAAGAGTTAGAGCCTTTGGGTTTGGGTGCCGCGGATCAAGCCGATTTATTGACTCGTGTTCGGACAGCACAAGAAAAAGATGAGGAACTCATTAAGTTATCGAAGAATGATAAGACCGAGTACCAGACTTCGAGCAATGGGACGATATTGGTAAAGGGCCGCGTGTGCGTTCCGAAGGATGAGGAACTTCGGAAAGAAATTCTTAAGGAAGCACATCAGTCTAAGTTTTCGATACATCCGTGATCAACAAAAATGTATCGAGACTTGAAGAGATATTATCATTGGCGAGGGATGAAAGAGGATGTTGCTAGATGGGTTGCTTCTTGTTCGACTTGTCAAAGAGTTAAAGCTGAACATCAAGTTCCAGGAGAACTGTTGCAAAGTTTACCAATTCCCGAGTGGAAATGGGATATGATAGCCATGGATTTTGTTACCGGTTTGCCTTTGTGCGAGGAGAAAGATTCTATTTGGGTTATTGTCGATCGACTAACAAAGTCCGCACATTTTCTGCCGATGAATAAGACAGATGGAACCGAGAAGCTTGCAAAGCTTTACGTGGAGAATATCGTTCGGTATCATGGAGTGCCGGCGAGTATAGTATCGGATCGTGACTCCAAGTTTACTGCTGGGTTTTGGAAAGCTCTTCAAAAGCAATTTGGTACAAGATTGAACATGAGCACGGCTCATCATCCACAAACGGACGGACAGTCCGAGAGAACAATCCAAACACTTGAGGATTTGTTGAGAGCGAGTGTTCTGGATTGGGGTGGAGATTGGACGAGTTACTTGCATTTGGCAGAGTTTACCTATAACAATAGTTATCAAGCGAGTATTGGAATGTCACCATATGAAGCGTTGTATGGTAGGCCTTGTCGAACACCGCTGTGTTGGACACAAGTGGGGGAGCGAAGTGTCTATGGTCGGGACTTTGTGCAAGAAACGACCGAGAAGATCAAAGTGTTGAAGGCTAAAATGAAAGAAGCTCAAGATAGACAAAAGAGTTATGCCGATAAGCGTCGGTGAGAGTTGGAATTTCAGGTGGGAGACATGGTTTACCTTAAGACGGTTACTTATAAGGGTAAAGACCGTGCAGCCTTGAACACAAAGTTAACTCCGAGGTACATGGGACCGTACCGAATTCTGGAAAGAATTGGAGCAGTGGCCTATCGACTTGAATTGCCTCCGGCAATGAAAGCATTTCACAAAGTGTTTCACGTGTCTATGCTAAGGAAATGCATAACACCTCGAGAGAATGTCTCAACGGAGCTTCCAGCGGATTTGCAAGCGAATATGACTATTGTTGGAAGACCAGTTCGAATTATTGGGAGGAAGTCAAGAGCTGGAAGAAAGAAAAAGGTTAAGTTGATTCAAGTTGTGTGGGATTGTGACGGAGAAGAAGAGACTACTTGGGAACCGGAGGAAGTAATGAGGGTAAATTTCAAGAAATGGTTTGAGAAGCGAGAAGTCTCGAAAGAGAAAGTTTAGATTCGAGAACGAATCTATTCTAAGTGGGGGAGAGCTGTAACACCCGTCTCCGAAGAATCCTAGCCGGTACTGGACGTGCCAATGAACGAGGAAACATAAGTTTATTGAAGATTTGATCAATTTGTCGAGGATTTATCGGTACGATCGAAGTTTATCGAGAAAGATCGGTGTATGCTGTCGGAAATCCGAATGATCGAAGGAAAAGTTGAGTGTTTGGACAATCTTCTGATTTGTTCGGACAATAAAAGATTTTCGGACAAGTTTGTCGGAAGAGTATCGACCATTGCGTGTTTATCGGACTGGTTGTCGGAACTCTATCGAGTGGCTGTCGGTGATGCAAAGATCCGCTCGATATTTTGTCGATCCGATTCGGTAACCCGCCTGTGTTGGTAAGCCGAGATTCGTGGGATTGGATATTCTCGATGGTTGTTCGGAGAATCGGATAAAATCTCGAAGAAGATCGGAATAATGGATATTCCATCGAATATTCTCGACGGATCGGGAATTTTCTCGAGCCTATATAAAGACCTGCCGACCATTTGTTAGCGTTTTCACGCGTAAGAACCCTAAAGGCGATCGGCAACCTTTTCATCGAGAAAGTTAAGTGTTTGTCGAGAATCCGTGAGAAAGATCGAGTATAGATCGAGTAAGTCTCGAGAATCTTGGTAAGTATCGTGTAAACTTGGTGTTTATCGATTGTTTATCAATTGTTCTTCGAGTATTGTCGGTAAAAAAGTGAGATCTGTGTTCATGGTGTAGATCCGGGTGCTTTGCGAGAGTTTATTGGATCCGATCGGACGAGTAAGCGACAAGAGGTGTCGGAAAGTGAATCCGTGTGAGAAAGGTGAGAGCGTGACCGTGGCCGAGTCTTGAGTCGTTTTTATTGATTGATTCATTGATGTTTTCTTGCTTGTCATGGTTTATGTGTTATCGCGATAATGTCTTGATAGTTAATCGATGGTGGTTCCGATAATTATCTCGACGGTATGTTATGTTTATGGCTTGCTTGTTTAACTTCTTGAATCGATATAAATGAATGTGATTTCTTGACTGTGCCAAGTGTGACGGGACGACCGCTCCACTAAGCAAATTTGTTTGCTTACGCCTCCTTTTGGATGCAGGAAATGGAAGTAATTCTTGTGGCTGAACCAGCTCGTGAGACGAAGGCAAGGAAAGGGAAGGATGGTGGATTGGGATAGTTTTAATAATTCGGTCTAGTGTTGAAAACGATGTAATAGCTTATTAGCGAACTTGCCGTTTGTACTAGAACCTCGTTTGGAATTCAAGTAATCTGTTTCGCATTATTGACTTGTCTATCGATCTTATGCGGTTATGTTAAGTTTTATCGAAAGTACCTTTGAACTTGAATGAAAATTTTGAAAATTCGGGTTAGGGTCTTTCAACATTCCTGCGATAAGCCGGTACGCATCCGTTCCCCACTTTCCGGTGTAAACACACCACCTGGTCTGCCCACAAAACCGTCCTCAACTCGTAACCTTTTCCCCGACGCGGCAAAATCACCTTCTCTGCGTGGTGGACCAAACACTAAACCCCTTGTGGGCCTATTATTCTTGTATGTCTTAGGCCTAAACCCATTAACCTCATTGGGCTTATTTCCCCCAATACTTGTCTCCTTTAACGCTACTCGTTGTCCATTTTTCTTTTTTTCAAATCGTCCAACAGCCGCCATAACTTGGGGAACAAACTTGCCTTGATTTCCACCTTGCGAGATATTCTCAT
Organism: Capsella rubella; assembly: GCF_000375325.1. Taxonomy (NCBI): domain Eukaryota; kingdom Viridiplantae; phylum Streptophyta; class Magnoliopsida; order Brassicales; family Brassicaceae; genus Capsella; species Capsella rubella. The sequence goes on along the minus strand of NW_006238917.1, from coordinate 12,939,871 downwards.
TTTCCTTATTCTCTTCACTTGAAATCGCAACTTCCCTTATCCCCGACACAATCGCATCTTCCATCAAATTACCAAATTTATTCGATGTTACCACGGTTTCCTTATTCACCTTCCCGGAACTCACATGAGATCTTCTGTCCGATTTCCCTCCAGCCGCAAACACCACCGTCCCCACCGGAGACTGAGCTTTCCGGCCATGACGTCGCACCTCCGTGAAACCATCCTCATGTTGGTTTGTCTCTGGTGGTGGTGAAACATTTGGCACCGAATGATCTACCTCTGGTTCTAGCTGCCAGCGGGGACAATTATGCACCAAATGGCCAAACACACCACAACCCGAGCATATATTTGACAAACTCTCATAAGCGACGTAGTATCTCTCACCATTAATCATCACTGATCCCTTAAGTGGTTTAGACAAATTCACTTCCACACAAACTCTAGCAAACCTGGCCCTCTCAATTTGTAGCGTAGTTAAATCCACTTTAACCGGTTTTCCCAATCCGCTCGCAATACCCAGCAAAATATCTTCATGATAGTAGATGACCGGAATATTCGACACACGGATCCATACTGGTGTCGTAACTATGTCATCACGTAAGGGATTAAAATCCGGTGACCAATCCTGAACCAGTAGATAACTTCCAAAAACTTTCCAAGGTCCCCCCGTCAAGGCTGCGAGATACTCCTCCTCGCGTTCAAACCGGATCATAAAACATTGACGAGGCAGATCCAACACATACATCCCCCCAGTAGGTTTCCACAACTTAACGCTGAAAGAGCTACATTCCTCCCCAAAACTTTGACAATTATGCATTGCTTCCACAGCCCCTTCATCACGTCCAACACTTTAGATCCAATCGTTATGACTGGTTCACCATCTTCCCCATCTGGGAATTCCACCTGTAACCTGTCGGACACAAAAGCAGAGTTCAATACCTTCTCCGATGTAGATCTCCCACCTATCTCCCCACCGGTCACCTTACTTACCCAAAAAACCGCCTTATCCGGTGGATCCCCCGGCGGACGCCCCTGCACCCCAACGTCCGTCATAATAGCATCTGATTCACCGAGCCCCGTAACCCTAATATCGCCGCTCAAAGCCATCTTTCCAGAATCTTTCTTTCGGGAAAATAGTAGAGAAAACGTAACTTCATTTGTTTTCTTATTTTAGACTCTAGGAACGTTGTATAATGAGCCTATAAAAGCTCAGCTCGTGATTCATTGTAAAGTACCCTTGATCATTGAAATTAATAAGAAAGCGTTTTCTTCTTTACAAAGTCCGAATAACTTTGTGTTTTGTTTGTTCTTTAGATTTAAGTGTGTGAATCATTATAGTCTATTGAAGCTGCGAATTAAGAGTGTGTTGAGTGATTCATCCCTCTTGTTCGTCCATTGATTGAGCGAGTCAATCACGTCTATCCATCGATCCGTCGATCGATTCTTCTTTGTTCATGGTTCCATCGAGAGAGAGCGAAGGCCAACTCGATAAACCCTTTCTATCTGTCCGTTAGCCCTTCGGAGCGTGTATCAGCTACACAGCAAATCTTAGAGGACAACTCTAAGACAAAGCAAAGACTCTACGAGGACTTGACAAAGACAATCCCAGCACGCAATCTAAGCACACAACCTAGCAAGCAATCTAAGCACACAACCTAGCAAGCAATCTAAGCACAACACCTAGCAAACAATCTAAGCAAACAACCTAGAGAGCAAAACTTCTAGGGTTCCAACACTAGCCTATCAAGGGTAAGGAAACTTATCCGAGAAAAGTTCTAAGGTTCAAGGCTCCTAGCATACATCTATAAAAGAGAAGGTTTCAGGTTTCCTACTCGGATTTTGTTAGAGAAAAGGTTTGGCAAAGAAGCCTTGAAAGGAAAGCTTGAATAATCATAAGAATATTCAACGCTTTACAAGTACATCCGCTGTACATGTTCAAGCTAACAAGGCTCCTAATTTACAAAATCTAGTCGATAAGACATAGATAAGAAAGCTACCCTTAGCCCAATCCTAACAAAAACTTACTACCCTTCCCTTACTAGTCGCGGAGACTTTTGCACTCTTCACAAGAGCAGAAGTTCTTCGGTGGCAGAGGCTGCTCCGGTTGTGGGACAACGGGTTGGACTGATGTGGTGGATGCGGCCGTCGATGGTCCAGCTTCGGCAGTTGGTCCCCTAGCGGTTGGAAGTGGGCAAGTAACCGAATAATGCCCATAACCGTGGCAGTTAAAGCACATGACGTAGGACGGCGTCACTGGGGTCGAGGCATCAAGTCTGGGACAGTTTACGGTCCGGTGGCTGATCGACCCACACGAACCGCAAGGAATGAAACCTGTCCGATGATTCCATGTAGAGTTCCTAACAGATTTTCGGGGGGATGCCCTCGTTCTTGGTCATCCTCTTGCCGGTGACTCCACTAGGCGTGGGACACGGCCTTCCCTCTCGTCGGTCAATCTTGGGCATTTTCGGCTGGGCTCTCCTTCGAGTCGGACTCTTGTCTCGACAAGATCTCCTTCGGCCACCATCTGGTCGACCAACTCCATCAAACGGTCTCGGGGCTGGTCTTCTTCAACTCTCCTTAGCCGATATAACGAGGCTTCGTTACTTAATTATGCTTCTAACATCATCAGGTTGAACCTTGGAATTGGTTCTTCTTCTAGTTGCTCGGGCGCATTGACATTTAGGTCGGGCAATGCAACTTGGGTCTCGGCGGCTACTGGTTCACTTTGGTCGGATGGTCGGGTTCTAACTTCGATTGTCATCATGGTCGGGTCGCTTGAACAAGCTGCGACGACTTCTAGGATTCCCTTCACTTCCTCTTCTTCTTCGGGGGTAAGAGACTCGAATGACTCGGACGTCTCTTTTTCTTCTTCGCTGGATCGACCTTCACTCGATCCTCCACTGCTTCCGTTGGCAACTGGGCCGTCCAACATCTCGGGAATAACTTCTTCTTTGATAGGGTCTACATCTTGAGCCGCTACTCGATCATTTCCTTCTAAGTTTGGCACTTGGAACATCCCCATCAAAACTTCGTTCGATGTTCCGGCTGGTTCTCCCATCAATCCGGCCCACAAGGCTGCTGCTTCGGGGTCGATGTCCATGGCTGGCAGGTCCATGAACTCGAGCAAGATATGCTGAATCTGATCGGCGGCTTCAGCATCGTATTGGTCATATCCTTCGATTAGAACTGCTACAATTCTTCCTTGATCATCTAACATGATCTCAATCTCACTTGGTGCTCTTTGGTTTACTTCGACTGACTGATTGTCTTGATTAACTGGGACTTCAACCGGGGCTTCGAGATCTTCGAATGGATCTGTTTCCACCGATGACTCGATTGCTACTTTCACAAACGGGTTCGTGGCTTGAGTAACGCTAAACGAAGCTACTACTATCGAAATCTGCTGGCAACCATCCACACACATGACCAGATTCTCCATGAATGGGCCTTCGTCCCTCATACCCCTTTCCACAACCAGACGCACCTGTAGACATCTGCACCGGACAAACAAGTAAGCTCCTATACTTGGTCTAAAAACAGAAAATCATATATGCAAAACAAGTAGACAAACGACCGGAGCTAAAAATGTTTTTGCGACTCGTTTACTCGATAAAACAGTTTTGAAAAGCACGTTTTTAAATGGTTTTGCAACCATGCTCTGATACCACAGTTCTGTAATACCCCGAACCGCTTCTGAGGCCGGACAAGCCGAGAGACGACTCGGACATGTTACTGAGGGCATGCCGGATAGGAGCGACCGAGGTTCCCGCGGTGGAGTATGGGCAAGGCAAGATCCCCGAGTCAGCCACATCCAAACCAGCCGTCCCTCTTCATCCGGTCGTCGAGTCCGAGGCTTTGCAACCCCTTTCTCTTTCGACAGGAACGAGGAGTTGTGCACACCCATCGACCCGGACAAAGCCGACGGGGGTGGAGTTATATCAGCTCAAAAACGCCATGGTTTTTCCCCAAAAACTTCCTTTGATTACTTATAATAAAGTTTTACAAAACAAGTTTACCAAAGCGTTTTAATCATGGATCCATCGAGAAAATTATACATAATAGAAAAGAAATATCTTTGCAAAAACATGAAAAATATCTTATCTCCGGCTCCTAATGTTTGCTACGGTCTAGACTCCTTATAAGTATAAACCTACAAAACAAAATGAGCTTTGAGTATTCTAGTAATACTCAGTGAGCCGGATACCCCCAAATCTATCATGCAATTTCCCCCCCCCCCAAAACCCCAAACAAACAAGCAAGAATCAGAGAAAGCGTTAGCGGAAGCATAGAAATCGAACAAGCAAGACAAGCGAAGCAAGCAAGACAACTAAGACTCGACTAGCCTAAATCTAGACTCGACTTAGCCTAAATCTGACTCGCTAGACTCCTCCCTATCCTATCGATAATCTGATCTGTTCCCTCATCCTTTTCCTTCTTTACAAATCGCTCGAGACGAAACCACAAAGGCATTCGGTCCGGAGGATACATCTGGTTGCATCGTCATGCAACATCTTGGGCTTTGGGTCGAAATGCCTTGCTTTGATTTCGGTCCAAACTTCGCACGGTCGGTAATAAACCTCTCTGGCTACGTTTCATCGCACATCTCTCGACCAAGTGACGTTCCCTTCGGTTATGCCTCGATCGAACTTCGTTTCTTTCGGTAAGGCTTCGATAGATCATTGTTTTTACTTCTTCCAATTCTCTCAGAGTTCTTTTCTCACCCGTTCATCGATGATTTTTCATCCGGCCACTAGGTCAGGGTGAGGGTCACTACACGCTCCCACCACACGATTCTCCATTTGCCAGATAAGAGGGAACATGAAGAGTAAAGTCTTGATGTCCTGCTTCCTAGGATTAAAACAACACCCGATAACCATTTTCGAGTAACCTTCGATCAAGGACGAATTGTCAAACACAGGGACCTTCACTCTCCTCTTAGGAGCCGACTCCGTCATCTTCTGTCCCAAGTTACATCCTCATGGTCTATATTTATCATTACCTATTCCTAACGCCCCTTTGGTAGATATTTCTATGGACTTTATCTTAGGATTGCCTAAGATTAGACACAAAGATTCAATTTTTGTCGTCGTGGACCGGTTCTCCAAGATGGCACACTTCAATCGTGTGACAAGACCAATGACGCTACTCAAACCGCGATTTGTTCTACAAGGAAGTGGTGCGCCTCCATGGGATTCCGAGGACCATAGTCTCAGATCGTGACACCAAGTTCTTGAGTCACTTTTGGAGGACACTTTGGAGAAAGTTAGGTACCAAGCTTCTATTCTCTACAACTTGTCATCCTCAAACGAATGGACAAACCGAAGTGGTAAACCGAATTCTCTCAACTTTACTTAGAGCCACTCTTGGTAGGAATATGGCTAAATGGCTTGATTGCATTCCTTTGATTGAGTTTGCTTATAATCGTGCCGTTCACTCGGCTACAAAACTATCTCCCTTCAAGATAGTGTATGGAATTAACCCTTTATCTCCCATAGATTTAGCACATTTACCGCATATAGAATATGCTTGTCAAGATGGATTAAGACAAGGAGAAATCATCAAGCACTTACATGAAAAAGCCAAAGAAAACTTAGAGAAGAAGGCCGTCAACAACAAACGTAAAGCTTATCGGGGAAGAAAGGAAGTGTTATTTGAACCAGGAGATTGGGTCTGGTTACATATGAGGCCTGAGAGGTTTCCAACACAAAGAGCATCCAAGCTATCACCAAGAGGCGACGGTCCATTTAGGATTCTCGAGAAGATCAATGACAATGCTTACCGTTTGGAGCTACCTAATGAGGTAAAAATTTCTTATACTTTTAATGTTGCTGATTTGTCTGCTTATGATCCAGGAGATTCAGTTTTGAGGGCAAAACCTTGTGAAGAGGGAGGGAATGATGCGGACATCGATTATCCTGTCCAACCAGCTAAACTAGATCTGGTACAAGATCCTGTACCACACCCTGTACCAGTCGTCCTGGAAGGTCCCATGACTCGTTCAAAGTCTAAACAACTTAGAAAGAGGTTCAACTTAGCTGTACAAGACATTGTGAGCTCACTAGAGCTGAACTACGTCAACTGGTCTGTACCAACTTTACTCCATCACGACGGATATGATCCCATCGCCGAGGAAGAGCTTGCTGAAATATTCACCCAAATGAGTCTTGAACATACCATTTCCCCATGTATGAATTCTCCTTTGACAGGTCAAGAAACCTCTAGAATCCAAGAGAAGATAATGGAGTTAGAAGAGACGAGCAATACAAGTGTCACCTTTGAGAGTGATCGAGAGAGTGAAGATCAAGAACAAGACATCAAGGACTTGGAAGAGCTTCAAGAGACTGATCAAACTAACCAAGAGAAACTCCAAGAAGCCATCTACTTCAAGAAACCAACAAACAAACGGGCACCTGAAAAGACTCCTAAAGTTGTACAAGACATAGTTCAGAGAACAGCTATTGGGCCTAGATCGCATCCAGGTAAGTTCTATTCAGTATTTTCGATATTTGCAGGTCCACTAAGCCCCAATTACAGCTAGAATACGTGCCCTTCAAGTGAGTTTAACTGTGCACAATTAGTTTCCTTATTTTGTCATATTCTTTCCAAAAATAATGGGTTTTGTGTTTGCTTTTTATTTGTTTCCTTTTGTATTTTTTTTGCATTTATTTTCGGCCCTAGGGCTAGCTGAATGACTCTTATAAAGTCCCCTGCAGCAGTTGTATGATTTTTACCATTGATTATCAATAAAGAACCGAACTTCCTCCACTTCTTCTCTTTAAGTGTTCTTAAGATAATAAACATGTTCTTGTCTTGTGTGTGTGATTCCAAAAGGCTAAGATCGTGTACTGTATCAGAGACCAATCACATCCCTTCATTCGATCCCACACGAGAGAAGCGACTGCCATCGTGTCAGATCTACATCAGCGACCATCTTTCCTTCACAAGAGAGAAGCGACCGCCATCTTGTGAAGCCGTCATCTCTATCCTAATAAAAGCTCACCACCGAATCTTGTATCAGTTGGCCTCTGAGTAAAGATGGATTCTCATTTCCTAAAACAAAATAACTCGCCTTTCTCTCGCGATCCGGAAGATGGACAAGATAATCTTGAAATCCCATCACTAGATGACATTGCCAAAACCGATTCCAGCTGCCACCAATGGATAACCAGATCCCCAAAGAATCCCGAGTAGAATCATTGGAACAGATATGAAACCCGATCCCAAATGATTTCCCAATCCTACCCCACAATCTCCAATCAATAACCGTAAATCGAATCCCGCAGTTCCTCAACTGCGAGATTGAGACCAACCATAACCAAAAGCAATCAATGCAGACCCCATAGAAACCGAAAACAAACCACGAAAAAGCCATCTCTTACCCCTTGAAACAAATTGCCGCCGTCGCCATCCTAGATTGTGAAAAATAAATGTTTTGAATCATTAATTTAGAGGTTGTCTAAATAACCGTATTAGTATTGGGCTTAGTCTTTCGTTTATTTTCGGCCTTTATCTTTGGTTTCTCTGGTTTTGTAACTAGTTGGTTGGATTGTTTTGTGATATAAAATCATAAGTAAAAGACAATTGAGCTGAGAAGAAAAAATAAAAATAAAATAAAGATATCAAAATTAGAAGCGAAAAAAAAAAAAGTGAGTACTCTCGTCTCTGCATCGAGCCTTGCACAACGAGCGAAGCTCTTCTCTATAATCTCGACTCGTTTTATGCGCTTCCTCTTCTCCACGCACCTCATCAATAACTCGCTTGGTCTCCTCCGATCTCCACTAACCGCCGCGCCGATCTGTTCTCTCTGGGTTCCCATCAAGTCTCCGGTCTTCCGATCGGCGACTAGTCCAATGGCGGCGGCCGCCTTCTCTTCAGCGATGGCGATTACTCCCAACTCGGAAGAAACTCTCGCAAGGAAGCTTTGGATCAAGTTTAACAGAGAGTGCCTCTTCTCTATCTACAGCCCATTCGCCGTCTGTTTAGCCGCCGGAAATCTCAAGATCGATACATTTCGTCAGTATATTGCTCAGGATGTTCATTTCCTTAAGGCCTTTGCTCACGCGTAAGCTCTCTTCTTTTGAATTGCCTTCATTTACTTGGATTGTGGATACAGTGATGCTCGAGAGTTTGCTTTAGTAGTTGGTTATACTGGCAATTTTGTTGTTGATCCTTTAGACTGCAAAGTGAAGATGAATGTAGATGATAATCTTAGAGATTTTGGAGGGTTTTAGATTAGGGTTAGAAATCGTTATTGATAGAATGGATCTGGAGCTTCACATTTTGCTTAAAACTCCATGAACTGTAGGTTGCTAGAATCTGAAGCTGTGTGTGTACCTGATATGCAAGAGAAGAAATCTTATATGGAATATATATGATTGATGCTTTTGTCAACCATTATATCATTTATGAACCACAAGTTATGTGGATAATGTTTAGTATATACGAATTCATACATCTGAATTTTTGGGTTTCTGAAGTTGTTGTTTAGTGATATGAAGTTCAGATAAAGGATTGGCTCCTAATTATTGGTAATGGTGGTATGAAAGATTAGTTTTCTATTGGTCCCTGTGTGCATGTATGACAAAGTTTGTATCAAAGAAAGTACTTCAAGTACAGTGTATTTATGTTGAAATGCTTTTTCTCTGGTCCTCTGATTTTTGTAAGATTCTATGTTCCCTTGGAATGATTTTTAAGATTTCGTAATGCTGTTCTCTGCCTCACATATAGTGTGGTCATTCGTGTCTGCAAGTGATTTTAGTACCTTACTATCCTTTGACATAGGAATATAGGATAGGATTCTTACTAGGATGCTGCTCTCATTCAGTGCCACTGTATCTTTTTTACTTTAGCAGTTGATAAAATGATCTTATTGTGTTACAATGAATGTGAGGAACTTTTTGTTTAGCGTATCCGTTATCAGATATAAAGAGTTGGTTATATCAACCCTCTGGGAACCTTTCAATACAAGGCTTTCTTTATTAAAACATGTTCCTGCTTTTTTAGGTATGAGTTGGCAGCAGAGTGTGCTGATGATGATGATGATAAATTGGCAATTTCTAACTTGAGGAAAAGCGTGATGGAAGAATTGAAAATGCACGACTCATTTGTACAGGTAAAACATAAAGGTCTTCTCTGTATTACATGCTCACTTATCATAATTTCTAGAAACTGAGCATCACCATTAACTAGATAGTTCCTGCTTTGTTTGGATTGTAAAACATCTTCATATCATCTCAGGAAAAAAGAATACACTGCTGTTAATTAGTTTACTTTCATTTGTTTGATATCTCATAGTCTTTTACTATGATATATAGTTTTCAGCCAAATCCCTGCAATGTAAGTTTAAGAATTGGACAAAAGAACATAACAGAATCGGATGTAATAAAATTAAAGTCATAGAATAGAATCTAAACTCTGAAAAATACTTCTTAAGTTTTCTGTCAGCTTTATTATACTAATATCATTGACATCATTATTATAATTTTTCTATCAAATTCTGTTCTCAGTAGTACGTTTGTCTGATCCTTGCAGGATTGGGATTTAGACATCAACAAAGAAGTAAGTACAAACTCAGCAACTTTGAGATACACTGAGTTCTTGTTAGCTACAGCATCCGGTAAAGTAGAAGGATGCAAAGCTCCCGGCATGCTTGATACTCCATTTGAAAAAACAAAAGTTGCTGCCTACACGCTTGGTGCTGTGACACCTTGCATGAGGTTGTATGCCTTTCTCGGTAAGGAGTTCGGAGCACTTTTTGACCCCAGTGATGTGAACCAACCCTACAAGAAATGGATCGATAATTATTCTAGTGATGCTTTCGAGGTATGTCATAGTTGTATGTTTCTGCATTATTCTGTGAACTTTTAAGGGTTTTTAGTATGCTGTTTTAGATGATGCATCTTGTATAATGAATAGTCTGTTTTCTGTTAAATCTAGGCGTCAGCCAAGCAAACTGAAGACTTGCTTGAGAAGCTTAGTGTCTCTATGACTGGTGAAGAATTGGACATAATAGAAAAGTTGTATCAACAGGCTATGAAACTTGAAGTAGAGTTTTTCCATGCCCAGCCGCTTGCTCAGCCTACCATAGTTCCACTGTTCAAGAACCATTCAAAAAATGATTTGGTGATCTTTTCTGATTTTGATCTGACTTGCACCGTTGTGGATTCTTCTGCTATTTTAGCGGAAATAGCAATCGTAACTGCCCCAAAAGATGAATTGAGTCGATCTGGACAACAAATTCAGCGAATGCTCTCATCTGACCTTAGGAACACCTGGAATCTACTTTCTAAAAAATACACAGAGCATTATGAAGAATGCATAGAGAATATTCTGAATAAGCAAAAAGGTCAGACTTTTTTACTGTTAGTTTATACAGATTCAACGACTATAATAATTTATATGCCCTTTATAAGATGGTTGAGACTTTCTGTCTGTTTTTTTCTCTCAATGTGGGAAATTTGTTCTTTTGTTCTTTTGCAGCGGACAAGTTTGACTATGAGGGTTTATGTAAAGCACTAGAGCAGCTCTCAGATTTTGAGAATGAGGCAAACAATCGAGTGATCGAGTCTGGTGTACTCAAGGGCCTGAATCTTGAAGACATTAAGCGAGCTGGGGAAAGGTTAATTCTTCAAGATGGCTGCATCAATGTCTTCAAGAAAATCTTAGCGACTGAGAATCTGAATGCAAAAGTTCACGTGCTTTCGTATTGTTGGTGCGGTGACCTTATAAGGGCAGCCTTTTGTGCTGGTATGTGCCAATATCCTTAGCTTCACGATTTTTGCTGACAGTTCAGGTCCTAAAATTAAGAAACTATGCTAAGCAATCTCATTTTTACAGGTGGAGCAGATGCAGTGGAAGTACATGCTAATGAATTCACATTCGAGGAATCCATCTCGACTGGTGAAATCGAGAGAAAGGTTGAATCCCCAATCGACAAAGCTCAACAGTTCAAAAGTATCCTACAAAATGGAAAGGATATCAACGAGAAGAAAAGCCCCCTGACTGTTTATATTGGAGATTCAGTAGGTGACTTGCTGTGTCTCCTCGAAGCAGATATAGGAATAGTGGTTGGCTCGAGCTCGAGCCTTAGGAGAGTGGGAACCCATTTTGGGGTCTCATTTGTGCCTTTGTTCTCTGGAATCGTCCAGAAACAGAAACAATACACTGAAGAAGAATCATCATCAACATGGAAAGGACTCTCTGGCACTCTTTACACAGTTTCAAGCTGGGCTGAAATTCATTCCTTTGCTCTTGGATGGGAGTAAAACCGGTAGAACAATATATGAAGAGATTGGTGTATATACTGCCGAGTGGCCAGTTTTATCAAGAGCCACACAAATTTCAGCAACTGTGAGTACCGATGGTGATGGTGGTGATGATAACCTTTGGTTCGTGTCGCGTCTAGAATTTCATGTTGATGAGCTTTTTGTTGCTGCTCTTTGGGATGATCTCTTGTTGTGGCTTTAGACAGAAAAATTGTGATGCCGAGATGTCATTTTTATGCTTGGACTCAACAACAGTGAAGAGCCATCTATACATAATTATGTGTTCCTATTAAAAATGCCATAAAAGTTTGGTTATTGTTACAGTTTTAGTTTTTTGATTATTGTTTTAAAAAGGAAAAAAAATATTACAAAGTTATGACTAATTGAGAAGTAGTACGTGGAAGAAGACCAGACCAGAACAGCGTGAGGAAAACGAAAAGACTCGAGCTTTATAACTCTCTCTCATTTTATGTTCACAAAAATCTGAAGATTTTGAATTTGACTGGTTCGTCAATGGCCGATTCAGTGTTGTTCTCTTCAGCAAAGCCTCACTTCTTCAAGCCCATTCTCCCAGGCTTCAACACCTCTATTGTAATATCTCTCTCTATGTCGCCTCTCTGCATGTTACATATATATATTTTACTCTGTTCTTCTTTGGTTGCAGTTGATTCCTGAAGCTTTTTACTCAAACTATCTAGAGGGAAGACAAGAGGGCAACACAGCAGAACTGAGATCAGACATGTCAGAGATGACCTGGATAATTAAGATGGACGGCCGAAGATTGTCCAAAGGATGGGAGAAATTCGCAGAGGCTCACAATCTTCAGGTCGGAGACATTCTTGTTTTCAGACACGAAGGGAATCTCTTGTTTCATGTTACAACTTTTGGACAGAGTTCTTGTGAGATACGTTACTCTTACTCATCACAAAAAGACGATAAAGATGTCAAGGACAAGACAGGTATAAGTTGAGAGAGTCTTTACTGTTTTTTCGACTACCAAAAGAGGAACTAAGCTATTGACGTTTATTTTGTGGTGCATGCATGTGCTTCTGATTCAGGAAAGGTTACAACAGTGAAGAAAACCGCAAGAAATGAATGTTCATCAGTGGACACTGATTTTGTAGTGCCTGTCACAGCCTCAAACCAAAGACTTGATTCAGTTGTAATTAGTCCTTTCACTCTATAACTCTTATATTGGACTGAATGAATCTGCATAAATAATCCTATCAACTTGGAATATTTTTCTTTGCAGTGTCTTCCTAGAGGTTTTACAAACTCAAGTGGTCTGAGTAAACTGTGCAATGAGATGATTCTAATGGATGAAAAAGGCAGGCCATCGAAAATAAAACTTTGTTACAAAGAATCAACTAATAGGTTTTGTGCCAGCCGAGGTTGGAGAGCTTTCTGCTGCAAGAATGGGCATCAAACTGGTTGTTTCTTAAGGCTCATATTGGTCCGAAATGGGAAAACACCTGTGCTCCGGGTTTTTCCTTTGGAGAGGGATGAGGACAACATTGGTAAGTTAAGCACTCTCTTGGATTTTATATGTAGTTAAGAATGCAATGATTATGAATTATGGTGGAACGTGTTCGATTCAGCAAAGTGCTCAAAGAAGACTAATCAAGAAGTAGAACATGAGTCTGTGAAAGAGGAGATGAAAGTGGACTCTGGAAAGCTTATAAGAGATAGATTAGTAAAGAAAGATCCCAAGAGTTTGTGTTCTTCATCACACGACACTAGTTTTGTGGTCCCTGTCACAGCTTCAAACCAACGACTTGATTCATTTGTAAGAAGTATTTAACTTTTATTACTCTATTTAACTGAATTTTGTAGGATGAATTAGTAATACTCATGAATGAGTGTGATCAACATGGGATATTTAATTTGCAGAATCTTCCAAAAGGACTTACAACCTCAAGTGGTCTGAGTAAACTGTGCAAGGAGATTGTTTTTATGGATGAAAGAGGTAGGACATCGATACTAAACTTGAGCTACGATAAATCAAGTTGTCGGTTTAAAGTCAGGCGAGGCTGGAGAGCTTTCTGCTGCAGAAATGGACATGAAATTGGTTCTTTCTTAAAGCTCATATTGGTCCGAAATGGAAAAACACCTATACTCCGGATTTTTCCTTTGGAAAAGGATGAGGGCAGCATTGGTAAGTTCACCACTGTTTTGGTTTTGATATGTAGTTAGGAATGCAATATTAATGAGGGAATCTTATATATCCAGGAAAGAACTCGCAAAATATTAAGCAAGAAGTAGAACATGAGTCTGCGAAAGCGGAATCATTGTCTTTGTCAGATAATTCTTGCTTTGTGGTATCTGTCACAGTTTCTAATCTAAGGGAAGACAGACTGGTTAGCACTTCACTTTATTCCTACTGTTATACACTAGCTTGTACATTCCAGAGATAATTCGAAGTTTTGAGTCTAACTATTTGGTATTGCAGTATCTTCCAGTTAGGCTTTCAAGATCAAACATACTGAAGGGAAAATTTCACGAGATAAATTTAATGAACAAACATGGAAGGACATGGACGTTAAGTTTGAAATACAGTAAATGCTCTCGCAAGTTTAGCATCTCACGCGGCTGGAAATGTTTCTGTGAGGCCAATGGTCAAAAACCTGGATGCACCTTTTTATTCAAGCTGGTCAGAAACAGAAAAGCCCCTGTGCTGCTCATGACCTCTTTAGACGGGAATACTCACCAAAGCAAAACAGGTTTGTGAAGTTAACAACGCCTATTTCCATTTGAGTTCCACATATTGTAGTCAAGTAACTTAGAGTTACTCTGTTTTATTGCTTTCTTCAGCGTCTGTTAGACCAAGATGGAGTAGCATGGGACAAGAAGTGAAATTAATGGGTTGAAGCACCGGATCCCGTTTGAAGGGGTTATGTTTGAATCATCCTGCTTTTGTTTATTGTTTTTTGGTATTAGACTTGTCAACTAGTGTCAAAATCTAAAACTTGGTCAAGCCAGAACATGAGAGAAGACTTCAGCTTTAGATGTGTAAAACCGAACATCGAGACCTTTAGGACATCAAAAGCCTGGATATAAACATATTGTTTCTTTCAAAGGATGCTTAATTGCGCATTGTGTAAGTGGTTTACCATAGTATATTTCTCGTGGACAAACCAAATAAGTCTTGAGTATCAAATTATAAGCTATAGGAAGAGAAACTATAATCGCGTAGTCATTAATCGATGCAGTTATAGTAACCTTACAAAGCAAAACAATACAATCAAAGACCAGGTCTTTAAATAAGAAACTGAGAAATCCAAAAACAGTTGCACTTATAAGAAACATGAAGTAAATTTGAAGACAATGCAGCACACACAGAACACTAAAAGAATGAGAATACCCTATATCACAAAAATTTTGTTTACACAAGGCCAGCATAGCAACTTCCGTTGATCCTGACTTCAAAGCTTACTTAAGTCCAAGCTTTTTACCTTTTTATTATACAGCAATTGGTGTATCCTGCAGAAGCCAGTTTAATCAGTTTACTTTGTCATCCCTTAAAGGAGCAGGTAAGTACATCAAACTACAATTATCATACACAGTTAACAAAACAAATTCTGCACTTGATTGGTTTGATGACTCACCTTGGAACTCATATTTGAGACTGCTAGATTGAACTTCTCTTTGGTTTTCGAGCCAGCAACCTGACCTACTCTTGCAACTTTACTGAAAGCTCCACTAAACCAAGCAGCTCCAGCAGTCACGTATCTTTTTGGAAGCATAATCAAAAAAATATAAACAGAACAAACGGGTTCATCATCATAATAGTGTTGACAATGATCAATTCATGAAGTCAGGAACAAAAAAACTTTGAAAGATGGGCGATGTTGATTCCTGCCAGATCGATTCTCAAAGCAAAAATTCTTTACCTGCTTGATTTGACAGCTGAACCAGTGTCGTTTAACTTCTTCTCGGCTGCAAATAATGCTGCCATGGTTTTATCGGAGACCTGAAGCTTTTGATCAACAGATTTTACTTTCTCATTAACAGCAGAAATACCAACAGTGAACTTCTCAGTAAGCCCAACTCGCTTGTCAAAAGACGAAACTTTAGCAGAAGCATTGGCTCTTAATTGATGCTTTTCGTCGAAAGCCTTGGCTTTATTCACTGCATCTTGTCCAAGAGCAGAACCTTTTGCCAAAACAGTTGCCACCACATCTTGTGCTTTGCTAACATATGCTCTACTATTACCTCCATCCACCGTAGTTTTCGTCTGCAAATGGAGTTCATTTTACATTATTGCTGTATAAAAACATGTTTTAAAGACTATAATATTCACAAACTTGCTCTTTTGAACTCCCTACAAGAGTTTTACTAACCTGTGTAGTACTCTCTTGAAGACCAAGGGGCATTGCGTTGTCCACCATTCTTACTTCCTGCATATATAGAAACGTCAGAAACTAAGACATCATGCAGAAGCAGATTCAAAACAACACACAACCTTTATCTCACGCCTCACATAGTTTTCAGCTCGAGTTATTGTAACAATCTTGTCCACAATCGTCGCACCCTACAAAAGAAGATGTAATAGATTCTATTAGCATTTAAATGTATACAAGATTCCCATTTGTTATCACAAAATATACACTTAAAGAGTTTTGTACAAAGAGCTTTAGTATCTAATATATATACAAGACATTGAACAGCTCTATAGATTAATAGTATCACAAATGTATAAGTTCCTTAAACGAAAGCTATATGTTTTGTATGAATAACATGAGACATAGAAGGTGTCGGTGAAATAGACATAACAAAGAAAATTATCACATACCGATAATAACAAAGCAATTTCAAGGGCTTTAGGATCAGTAAACGTAACAAATGCGACTCGAGACTGCCCAACTTCTTTGCACCTAAAAATTTCCACAAACAGCTTTAAATTAGGTTTCAAATTTTGTTAACCAGAAAGAATTAAGACAAAAGTTAAGGTTCGGACACAACATACTTTTGGATTTCAATGTGTTCTATGTCGCCTGAGAAAGAGAAAAACTCGTGAATCTCCCTCTCTGTAGCTAGATCTGAGACATTATTTACTTGAACACTTCTTGTCTACATCGGGATTCGAAGAGACAGTAAGAAAAAAAAACAACAAAACATAACTGTTAGAGTAGCTCAAGAAATTGAAACATTCGAATGGTGAAATCAAAGGTAATCATGATTCACCTGCATTGTTGTAGAAGGAAGCTGTGGACTGCTGCGAGAGAGAATAATTATTTTGACGAAGAGACGAAGAAAAAGATTTGAACAGCACAGACGTCACTGTTGTCCAGCTAAGCTAATATTATCTCTCGCTAAAATGGTTTATGTATTTTTTTTTTTTTCTAAATTATGTGTTTCCTGTTTTGCCCTTCTCTTTAGTCTTATAAATTCTGTATGCAGAATAAAATATCCTGAGAAATTGTCTTCTCTTTTGGTCAATAGAGTAAAGTAGGAACACATGGCTTTAAACAAACGTAACTAAAATAACAAAACTTAAGTTTCGTCAATACTTGGGAACGATAGGGATCGCTATAATGCAACTATGAATATATGAGATCAAGAAGACGAATGAAAGCTTCATTTTCATTAGAAGAATATATACTATTCCTGGTATTTTGGTTACTTCGATTTTCGGTTTTTTGGTATTTTTTAATTTTTAAAATCTTGCCGTTAACCAAAATTTATTTAGGTTCAGTTAATTCGTTTTTATATTTTCAATACCAAAATGAACCAAAAGTTGGATTTTTAGAAAAGTCTTGGGTTTTTTTAATATTATTTCAAATATTTTAGTTATTTTGAATTAGGTGATTTCATGTAGTTTAGTTATTTTATTGGTTGCTATATAGTTAAGAAAAAAAAAAGCACAATTGTTGCCTCGATATTTACGCTTCTCTCTCTTGAAGGCGATTGTTTCTTCCTCAGTCTAGTTCTCTTTTTTCCTATTTGTTCTTCATCTAGGGTTTTGTCAATCGTTGTTAATCCAACGATGAGTCCTCTTCCTCTCCCTGTCGGCGGTAGTGTGGCATCTCCATCGATGTGGCTATGGCATCCAGTGTGCGGTGGAGTTTCTTTGCAGCGGAGGTTCCCGTTTTGAAGACGGCGGGGATGCTTCAGAGATCCTCTTGGCTCAGTCGCTAGATCTGGTCGTTGTGGATGTGGCGGAAGTTGGTGGAGATTAGGAGGGTTCGTCGTTCGATGTGGAGGTTAGCTGTAGATCTCTAGAGCTTAGATGGCTGGGGCGTAGTTTCGGAATCGGAGGGTTTGGTTTGAGCCACCGCCATCTGTTTCCACCGCTTCTGGCATCCTCCCATCCAGATCGAGGAGGAGGTTCTCGGATTTTCAGTAAGCTCCGGCTAAGAAGGGGAAAAGATAGATCTGAGTGTGGCATTTTGCTAGATTCGTCATCGCGGAACCGTGTTGTCTGGGTGATTAGATTTCCGAGAGGTTTGTGGCGGGTTCGATGCATCAGAGGAGAAGAACTTCCAACGGAAACCGGTCTCTTCCGTTAGTGGTTTCCGACCCTCCGGCCTGGCCGCAAAGTTGTGGTGAGCCCGCCGAATCTAAGGCTCCGCTCACTTTTGCCTCCGGCGAGCAGCAGGATCAGAGCTTTCCTGTTTTGGTTGTGGGCTTTTCGTTTTTCCTTTGTTGTTGGATTTCTCGTGTAAGGCAGTCTAGCCCATTTGGGATTATTCGGATTAATTAATATAATATTTTATGGGATTTTCGCATGGATGACCTCCAAAATTTTTATAATTAAGCTGATGACCATTCTAACCACATAAAAGTAATATGCTGTATATTTTATGTCTTATTTCCTTGCCTATCCTCCTTGCATGAATACCCATTGTTCAGTTTCTCACTCGCCCAAACGATTCCACTTGCTTACACCTATGTTTTCTTTTATTAAAAATATTGTTTTAATTTTTTTTTAAACACCTCTTCCACTTCTACTCATCTTCATACGAGTTAGGGATTCCTTGTCGACTCTGAAAAAAAAAGATGAACAGTAGTGGTCACGACTATATCGATGCGAGCTGAGTGAGGAATGAAATCGGATCTGATATATTTAACCTTAATTGGCTTCCTCTTGGGTTGCCAATCTCGTGTCCTCTAAGGTATAGTGTTCTTCGTTAAAAAAAAAAAACTATATATGAGTTTGCATGGTTTGAAAAATTTCAAAAGCATTAAATCCTGTAAAAGAGCTGACTATTGATAACTTTAGCCACTGTGGTCTTATATACTATTTCCATCTCTTATACTATATCTGAGAAATAGAAATTCAGAACATTAAAGAAAATATAAAACTAAAATTGCAACTAATATCTACACGTTACAATACTTACTCATCCTCAGCAAGAAGCGCGTCCATGACATGTGACCCTATTAATGTAAACTTACAATGGGCTGATGTTACTTACTTAATTTCCTTCGTTATTGGCCTATATTCTTCATTTTGTTATTGGAAATGAATATTCAGCTAAATCACCCATATATATATATATTTTTTAAAAAAGTTAAAGTTAAAATAAATAAAAAATAAAGGTTAACCAATACTCGAACCAAAATATTATCGGATTTCTGAATTTTTTTTTTTTCTTTTCAGCCGCTTTAACCAAAACTAAAACTGAACCGACTTGGTTCGGTTAGTAATCCCATACTTAAAATTATAGCGTCATTTGTTCTCATACAGTCAGGTTGATATATTTATAGTAGCCCTAGGCATAAAAACCGGATCCAAAAATCCGAACCGAAACCGATCCAAAAATAACCCGTTTTGTTTGGATTCGGTTATTGCCTAAATAACCGATGCATATTATTCTTCTCTACCAATAGATATCGGCTCGGATTCAAGTATTACCCGAGAACCGAATGGGTACCTGTTTACCTGGATCTAGAGTAAACCTAATCTACTTTTACCTTCCAGTTGTTTTTATTTTTGGGAATTTTGCTACATTTCACATACAAACAGATCCATTTTACCCAAACCAAATGGATAACCAAGTATTTTGGATATAATACAGTTCAAAAAATGTAGAACCGAACCGCTCCGGAACTAAAACGATCCGAACCGATATCCTTGGATTTTAAATGGATAAAAATTTCTTATACCCAAAAGATCCAGAACCGATCAGTTCCTACCTAGAACCAACCCGAATATCCATATGCCCTGGGCTAATCTATAGTGTCATTTGTCGTAAACACCTCTCGTTGGTACTAGTATTACCAGCAAATACCATGTCATATATGTTGCTTCTTTGTTCACCAAGAACAGGCTTTATATGTTCTTTACACTCTAAGAAACTACTTACTTTTAAGCAGCAGAAGCAAGGATGTCTCTGACCAACGTCTGATGGGGTCTGAGTTTAAAGACTATACAAAACTCTACTAGGTGCTTTGTTAACTGGTTGCAATAAATCTTATATCTGAGGAATCCATCATCCTGACTAGAGAGACAATATATACAACAACAACAACAACAACAACAAGTAGCAGAAGAAAAGAAAAAAACAGTTTTGACTTTGGAGACACTGGTGTTCCCCAAGTATCGATGATTCATTCCACACTTGTATATAAATAGTCACAAACCAAGAGAGAAACATACACTGGAAACGAAATTAGATATATGTGGGCGTTTCAAAGTATTAGAAGACGTCTGGATGGTACCGTCCCGGGATGGAACTGTTCTGTTGAGCTTGTTTCAGATGAAGAGTCAGAGCATAGTTGTTCACCTGTAAAAGGGCAATCAATACAATCATATCGACAAAAAGACAACAAAATTGTACAAGCTAAGGTCAAGATAGTAATACAGACCTCTAGAGTTCTCAATTGTTCCTGGTATTGAGTGACTAGCTGTCTCAAATGCTGCAATTCCTGACTTTGATCTTCAGATTCCTTCTGCCTTTTCTGTTGCGTCACTACCGCTCGTTTTAGTAAACTGTTTTCCTGTACAATGGCTTCTAACTGCTGCTTCAGCATCATGTTTTCCTAATAACCAAAGCAAATCGGATGACCATAGACAGATACCAATCTCCATTCTCCGGCTACAACTGTTATCATAGGCGAAGATTGAAGAAAGAAAGAAAGATAGATAGACAAAATACCTGCTGGAGATTTTGCAGTGCTTCAGCACCTGTACGTGCATTGATTGACTTCTCCAAAGCTTCCAATGCTCTTGCAGCACGTTCTTTAGCGTCTTTCATATCAGAAGCATTCATCATTTCCCTAACAAAAAGCTCAACCCACTCTTTACCATCCAAGTTCATGACATCTGGCTCTCCATTAGATAAGACTTCCTCTTTTGCTAATCCAATGAAGACAAAGACCAGAATCATAAATCAGATATCTGTTAACAAGTTTAAGGGAAGAAACTACACAACGATGACAACAATTCAACAAAATATACTAGACTTAAAAGACTTCTCTGACTGATATGAGATAAGTATGATGACACAAAACTCCAAAACTACCTTGCTGCTGAGTCTCAATATTAGCTTCCTGGATTACAACAGGAGATTGGTTTGTAGCAGAGTCTGAATTCTTATTAGCAGATTCTAAACGAAGCTGATTCAAACATCTAATAGCTGAATCAAGATCATCTCCACATTCCTCGATTGCCCTCTCAATAATCTAACAAAGTCAACAAATTTCATCACCAAATCAAACAAAAATCAGAAAATTAGGTTTCCCTAATTTGCCCAAACGACAAAAACTAATCAAGAATCAAGAATCACAAATAACCATAGATATGCTCAATACTGATAATCACAATAAATCAACAAAATCAAAATCGGAGATCGGAGAATTGACCTGCTTATCCATATCGGAGAAAATCGTGGCGAGATGATCGAGAAGAAGCGAGGAAGACGGCGGAGAAAAACGAGACGAAGACGGAGAAGACGAAGAAAAGTAACGGAGTTTCTTGGAGACAGGAGGAGAAGCGGCGGCTAAGTCCTCGAACAGAGATCTCTTTCCGCAAACAATCGCAGACATGTTATCTGCTTCCCCCTTCTTCTTCTTCCTTCCTTCCTTCCTTCCTTCAGATCTCTCCAAGTTTTGTTGTTTCTTCTTTGGTTGTTTTTTTTTCTTTCTTCTTTTATCGGATCCTTTACAGATCTTCGCATCTAAATTGATCCAACATGTTTAGGAACTCGGACCCGTGATATCGGTGATTGGTTTTAGCATAATTTTTTAAAAAGAACTCTTTTTTTTTTTTGCTTTTCCAATTTGATGAAGGAGGGGGTATTGGACACGGGTAGCTCTAGGCAATCGGGTAGACCCAATCGAATATCGGATAATTTGGTATTAGACATATAGATACCATTTAGTATATTACAATAAATTCGGTTCGGTTCGGTTAATAACTGGTCGGGTTTAGGTCGGTTCGAATATACCGAAATATTTTCGGGTTATGATCAGTTCGGTTTTTTCCTGTAATCAAAGTATTTAAATAACCAATTCAAACCAAAAATAACCGATCAATAACCAAAAACAAGAACAAAATAACCAATAAGTAGCATAACATTAACCATAAACAACAACTTAATAATCAATAAGTAGCATAACATTAACCATAAACAACAACTTAATAACCAATAAGTAGCATAACATTAACCAAAACAACAACTTAATAACCAACTAAAATTTACCCCGTGGTACACCACGGATCTATATATATCAAAAAATTTGTAGAACATTTAAATGAGTTAGTATACTAATGATTGAGTTTCTTTATTGTATTTAATATAGAGATTACAATGTTATATACACATTGTTTTATTTGCAAAATTTGAATGTATTTGGTATGGTATATATCTGGTTGGATATGAATAAACTATAAGTAACTCAAATTTGTACAATGATAATAAATATCAATATAGTTAAGAAAATAGTTTTATATTTGAAAATATATTAATATGTGGTTCAGCATTGGTCAATTATATGTATTTGCGAGAATTAATAGTATTAAATGGTGAACTTATGTGGGTTAAATTTTCAAAACTTTAAATATGTATCGTGTTAAAATAAAATGTACAATAATATTTATTGGTGAATTTATGTGGGTTGAATTTTCAGAACTATAAGTGCGTGTATTTTTAAAATAAAATGTACTATATTTAAACTTAGATTTAGTAATATAATTATATTAAAAATACAGTTATTAGTTAGTTAAATTAGGTATGGTTTATATATTTTCATTCTTAATCATAAACATATATATATATATATATATATATGTAGATAAATAAGAAAATATATATATAGATATATATGACTTAGAAAATAAATAAAACTATGTTGAAATTTCGGCCAAAAAAACATTGATTTAGATGGGAAAAGCTATTGTAATTTTGGTGAGGTTTTTTACCACAGAATTAAAATTTTCCAAATCAATTAAAGGTCACTAAATTAAGATTTTAAATGATAGATCACAATAAATTTTACCTTCTCTGCAGTGATTCATTGCCCTTCCATTTGTGCTACAATTTACAATACTAAGGACAACACGAATCAGTTAAGAAATTTGACCAACTTTTGTTTTTGATTTGGGATTCTAAATCAAAGTAAGTGATTTGGAATTGTTTTGCTTATAAATTGCTTATAAAGAGTTCCTTATTGACAAATAAGATTAAACTTGACCCGTAGAGAACTTATTATATCATTACTAGTTTAGTACCCGTCCGATGGACGGGTTATCTTTATTTAAAATTAAATTAAAACTAAAATTCATTATAACTTATAAATAAATAATTTCCATTTTTTTTTGAAAAAAGAGAAATTAATTTCATTTGGAAAGAGATTTTATTTGGTTTGAAGTATCAAATAAACGTGTATATATATATATATCTTTAAGTGTTAAAGTCATATAGCTTTCGTTAGTCACACACTTATCGTAACTTATTTGTTGCATTAATTATAAAAATCGAATAAAGTCAAATTGACAATCACCAAAACATTTGGGAGCTATTTGAGAGCTATTCACCATTACTCATAATATTACTAAAAAATTTTAAAAAATCTTAATTTAGCAATTATCCTCTAAAACATGATTATACCATTTTGTAAAAAAATTTATTTCTTAACTTTGAATTTCAAAAATACCCCTTTTCATATACCTCTTTTTAAAAATACCCCCTTATCAAACTTTATCAAAAAAACCCACTAAAAATGTTGAAATTTATCCAAATATGTGTGTAATCTTATAAATATATACACAAATTACTTTTATATGTGTATAAGACTTTATATACCTTTCATAAATAGCGTAAAAATAAATTATAAAAACCTTATAAAAACCTTATAAAAACCGTATAAACCTTTTTAAAAACCTTATAAAACTTATAAAAACGATTTAAAACATTTTAAAACATTTGTATCGAATCTCCCAGTAGTAGTTATTATATAGAAGTACCTTATAAACTATATAAAACTTTATAATTTTTATATTTAAAAATGGGTATTTTTAAAATAGATAGAAAAAGGGGGTATTTTTAGAAAGGGGTACACCAAAAGGGGTATTTCTCAAAAATGAATTTCAAAAATACCCCTTTTCCAATAACACTTTTTCAAAATACCCTTCTTTCTAATTTTATCAATAAGTCACTATAATTTTGAAATTTATCAAAAAAATATGTGTAAGCTTATATTTATAGACACAAATGATCTTTATATGTGTGTAAATTTCTAAATTTATATTTCATAAATACCTACTAAAACCTTTTAAAAATCATTTAAAACCTTATAAAAACTTTGTAAACCTTATAAAAATCTTATAAAAACCTTATAAATATTTGGATTCAATCACCCGATAATAAAGATGATCTTGATGTACCTTATCAACCATATAAAAGTTTATAATTTTTCATATTTGGAAAGGGGTATTTTTGAAAATAGATAGAAAAATAGTATTTTTTAAAAAGGTACACCAAAAGGGGTATTTCTAAAAAAATTTCAGACTATGAAAATTAATTAATTATTATTTAATATGATGGTAAAGTTCTTTCAAATTAATATCAATCTGAAATATGATGTTAAATACAAATATAGTCATTTGTAAATAAATTCATATAAACAACGCAAATAAACATAAAGATTCTAAAATAAATTTTAGCATCGTTGAGGAAAACATTAAAAAATCTTTCAAATACGAATTATAAAAAACTACATCTTTTCTTTAAAAATATTTTTAAAATTACTATATTACGATTTATATTGAACTTTGTTATCTTTAATTTAAGTTAAAAATATTATTTTCGAAAATCTTTTATTCACCCTTATGTTTTAGACAATGAAATTGCTCAATGGCATAATACATTCTTACATAAATTAAAAATTAAACAAATATAACATATTATAAAATAAAAATCTTGAATAAAATTATGTATTTAGTTAAACTCAAACTCTAATTTATTTGTAAACTGTAAATCCTAATTCTCCTTTATGAATCCAAACTGATAAATAACATTGTTTAATTGTAAAACCTAAATCTCACACCTCTTTAATAAACCCAAACCGATAAATAATCTCGTTTAATTATAAAATCTAAAATATAATGCAGATTTATAAACTCAACATATAACCCTTATAATTGTAAAACCTACAACTGGCAAAACAAAAAATTAGGTTAAGGAGAAATACCCCTTTTGGTGTACCCCTTTTTAAAAATACACAAATTTTCTATCCATTTTAAAAATATCTCTTTTCCAATATGAAAATTGTAAACTTTTATATAGTTTATAAGGTTTTTATAAGGTTTACAAAGTTTTTATATGTTTGTAAAATAATTTTTAAAAGGTTTTTAAAAGGTATTTATATGATATTTAAATTTACACATATAGAAAGATAATTTGTGTCTAAATATATAAGCTTACACATTTGTTTTTAATAAATATCAATTTTATTACTTTTTAATTATCAAAAATACCCTTTTTCCATACCACTTTTTAAAAATACCCCTATTTCAAACTTTATTAAAAAAACCACTTTAAATGTTGAAATTTATCCAAATATGTTTGAAAACTTATAAATATACACACAAATTACCTTTATATGTGTTTAAATTTTTATATATCTTTCATAAATAGCGTAAAATAACTTATAAATACCTTTCAAAACCCTTATAAAACCTTTTAAAAACCACTTAAAAACCTTATAAAACTTGTAAAAACGATTTAAAACCTTTTAAAACATATAAAATATTTGTATCAAATTTCCAAGTAGTAGTTATTATATAGAAGTACCTTATAAACCATATAAAACTTTATAATTTTTCATATTTAAACATGGATATTTTTGAAAATGGATAGATAAAGGAAGTAATTTTGGAAAGGGGTACACCAAAAGGGGTATTTCTCAAACATTCTCTTGAATTTTTTATAATTATTTTTTAATGTTGTTTAAAAATTCTATTTATATCTTAATATTAACAAAATTAGATATAACATGTTGCGACATCTTATGTTTTTACTTGACACTTTTCATGATCACGTAAGTTAGTAAATATAAAAACCAAGTTTCGACATATAATCTCGTTTAATTGTTAAACTTAAACCATAATTTTAATTTATAAAGATAAACCATAATTCTTATTTTTCATTTATATACCCAAACCAACAAATAACCTGATTTAATTGTAAAAATAAAGTTTAAACCTTAATCCTCTTCTGTAAACAAAAACCGTCATAGATTTTTGTTAATTATAAATTTTAAATCCCTATCTTATTAATAAACCAAATTGACATAACTGAAATTAGGTTATTTATTTAATTATATTAATAAATTTTAATATATAATTCTTTATAATATTTATTTTATATATTTTCTTTTTCGATAGGGTTAATAATATTTCTATTTTATCCAAATATTAACAAAATTAGTTACGACACGTGTTAACATCTTATCGTTTATAATTGACACGTGTCACGATCTTGTTAATGGCTGACTTTGAAAACCAAGGTTTATATAATAAGATATGTCTATTTTCCATTCAATATGTTTTTTTCTATTTTCTATTCATAGAAGTCACCATACTCGTAATATGGTAGTAAGTAGTAAATTCCAGATTCATGTTGGAATTTTGGAGAAGATATTTTGGTTATCTCTGAACAGTTGAGGACAAGTAGACGGTGGTTACTGATAGAGGGCGTGTCAAGGAAACCGTCGGAGCCTTCGAAGTCACATGAAAAGGTAGACCTTAGACCATCTCCATTGGCAAGAACTTTTAAAGGCTGCTTATCATTATTTTAAGTATAATTTTTTAAAAGATTTAATTTAAGCATTTTTTAAGTAACTCCTGAATTTTTCCTCCTCCAATGGTAGAGGGATTCTTAAAAATAAAACAATTTTGTTTCACTTGTAATACAAGTTCTGAACAAACTGAAAAAAATGAACAAAATGCTTTGTACTTCAGACCTGAACACAAAAGCTAAAACTGAAGCATGAACATGTGGCTGAACCATTTCTCTCATATGCTTTTTACTTCAAACCTTCACTCCTATCCGTTGAGCAACCTGCAGAAAAAAACACATTCATCTTCAGTTATCAATTAAAACTTTTAACTATTGAGAGACTTTAGGAAATTAGGATTTGTTGTATAGTGCTCGGCACAAAGGGGGATGTCAAGGATATTAATTCAAGGTCGGGCTAAAAGGTTCGTCTTTACAAATCAGAGATCGGCAGTTACAAGAAAGGAAGATTATAAATCTGTTCGACAATCTAAGTTACTAAAGTCGAGCTCTGGGAGGTACTTTTGTCCTTGGGAACGTACATGATGTCTTGTCACATCAATTCTCTTTCCTTTTATAGGAGAATGATGCGACAGGACACCGACTTTGGCGCGTGGCTTAATGGGCCGATCGTCATGGGCCGGTCGTCGTGGGCCGATCGTTTGAGGCCCGAATACTCGTTTCTTGTCGCCTTCCGCGGGTTAGCGCCACGTCACTCGCTCTCCTCCGGGCCGGGCAGGTAAATAGTGGAAAGGGGCTCGCGAATTGAGGCCCATATCCAACATTTGTCCCCCCCTTTAGTCCATTAATTGGGGTTTAATGAGCTTTAAAGTTCGGCCTTTACGCCCCCTATCTGATTCGGCGTAACTCTTAGATGGTGGTGATTCGATATGCCACGCGGCATCTGCTTAGTGGCCCGCGATTGCTTTGGAACTGCTTTCGAGACGCGGGGAAGTCGGCGGGTCGCGTCCCTTGCGTGCCTCGAGACGCAATGATGACGAATCGTCATGAGTGCCTCGACCTCGAAATAACGTTTGACGTGACTTCGCCTTCCTATAAATACCCTAATTCCGAACTCGGGCCTTCACTTTTCTTCTCATCCGAAATCAGGTATTTATTTTGCTGCTCTCTTTCCCCTTGTCTTTTTAGCTCGTCCTCGTCGTTAGCGGTTGTATCGTTTAGTTTTTGTACTTGTCAATGTCGGGTTCTTGTGAACAATATTTGGCCGAGCATACATCGTCAAGCTCTGCAAACAATGGTCGTTGCTCGCCGTCGGGTTCGAGTAGCTCGGACGCGGCCTCGTCGGCGTCTTCTCGCCTTACGCCGACGACGGACACTCCGGTTGGCGGGCATGAGGAGGTCGTCTTATCTGAAAATGACGATGTTGTTGAGGTGGACCCCTACGACGCTGGGAGGTCGGTTTGTGAGCCTCTCGATCTAGCCGACCTGATCGAATTCTGCGAGATCGACTTTCCAGTTCATTTCCGCATCCCCGGGACGAGCGAAAGGGCCTTCTCGTGTCCCGACGGATGGATATGTCTTTATACGACGCTTTTTTCTAAGGCCGGGATGAAGTTCCCACTCCCGGCGTTTTTGATGGATTTCTGCCGCAGACGCGATATTGCGTTGTCGCAGCTCTCCGTCTCTTCTCTGCGCAACGTGGTCATCCTTCAAGACATTGCTCGGCGATGTGGAGTTACCCTTACGGCTCCTCTGATGGAGGAGATGATGGGGATGTCCAGGATCGCCAACAACCCCGGCCTTCACTATCTGAATGTTGCGTCCGGATGTAAGCTGGTTATGAATCTCCCTAACAAAGTTCACCATTGGGAGAACAAGTATTTCTTTGCCGAGGTCGACCCGTTTATTGTCGAGGACATATCGATCGCGTGTCGGACCACGTGGAATTTAGCCCACGGTAGCTCTTTTGGGTAGTTTCTGATCGGTGCGTTTGATTCTGGTCTCGGATTTTTGACCCTATTCTTTTTCTTTCTTTGATTTCAGAGCCGATCGTCAAATTTCTCAATCCGCCGGTTCCGAACTTCGTCGATACGAGAGAATTGTTGAAGAGGCAGGCGGCACTTGACTTCAAGACTGTGCCAGTGTTGAAGGAGAGAAAAAAGGGGAAAAAGGGGAAGAATCCGAGAGGTATAGGCTCGTCCCCTATTTTTTTTTGGTTCATTAGAACGTTTTCTCATCCTGTTTCGGTCGTCCCGAGCTGATGACTGACTTGATGCAGGTCGTGGAGGTATGGTTAAGATGTCAGTACCGAGTTATTCGGCCCGGACGAACAAGGGTCGTAGTGGTGGTAGGCACGAAGCTCGTCAGTTTTAGCAGGCGCTTGAGCTGAGTCGGAGGGAGTACGCTCCGCGTCATTCTGGCTACGAGGGGCAAAGCTCAGGAAGCAAACACCCGGTTAGCCGTCCCCCACCGGACCACGGTGGTCGGCGCGGAAAAGACCTTGCGATTTGTGCGGCTGCGGCGCAGAGGAGAAGAGAGGAGTTATCGTTCAAAACGCCTGCTCCTGGGGGGGACGACTCTCGAAAGCGTCGCAATTCGCCGATCTGTGAGAGCGGCGCTGCTCAGAAAAAGGCTCGTCCCAATTCCCTTGATCCCGCTGACAAGGGCAAGGGAGTTGAAACGCCGTCCACGGCTATTCGCTTGCCGTCCGACTTGGAGACCCCGTTTCTCTCAGACAAGCAGGCATGCGGTGAACTTCTCCGCGACATGGCCAAGATTCCTGGGACTCTTATGGCGAGCGATTTGATTGAGTCTGACTTGGTGAACGAGTGGGCTCGCGATCAGCTTCGGGTAAGTTGTTTCTGTCGAGGTGTGCGGGGTCTTCTCCCCCTTCCTTTAGAGTTTTGCTTTGCTGATAACATTTTGTCTGTAGGCGAACTGTTCGGCCTGGGGTATAATCGAGAAATACGACCGCAAATACCGGAATGCTAAGGCCGACAACGAGACCAATTCGATCGGCCTAAAGGAGCAGATGAGAGCGGCGAATCGGTCCAGGGCTAAACTTGAGGAGGTCCAAAAGGAGAAGGAGTTGCTCGCTGAAGAGAACAAAGAGCTTCGCCGCAAGCTGGAAGATGCGAAGGTTGCCGAGGACGAACACGAGGCCAAGGCGAAACTTGCTGTGGATGCCAAGGCTCGTTCAGTTGCTCGCGAGATGGAGGACAAGTACCGAACTCGCTCCGACCGAATTCGGCAGTACATCTATGATTCTCGCTTCTCCCTCCAGGCCATGATGATGAAGGCGCAGGCCGAGGGTTGTATGCAATTGGCTGAGACTTTGCTCGAAAGTGGCGTCCCGATTCCTGATGAAACTTTAGCTTCCTTAAAGAGTGGGGAGAGAAGGTGGGACACTGTTGTCGATCGGCTGGAGATTGAGCCTTTGGTTAATGATGGGTACGTCGTTTCGCCCCCTCCTTCGCAGAGGCCGGTTTGTGCTGTTTTGCCGTACGACGTCGTCTTCGATGTTAAGGAGTACGAGTCGTTCATGGATCCTGAGGAGTTGGAGATCGAGGGAGAGGAGGTCGCTCCGGTCGAAGGTGAATGCGGAGCTGATGGTCCTGTCGGGAACGAGCGAGAGGTTGATCTTGACTCCAACGTCGAGGTGACACAGCCGAACGAGGGGGAGAAGGTGACGAACGATCGGGATGATGAGTTCGTCGATATCGAGAATCTTGAGCCTGAGACTGAGACTTCAGCAGTGATCCTTGCTCGCCAGGAGGAGGCTTCGACATTGGAGGTTGCTGCCGAGAGATCTGTTGCCGAACAGGGTACCGGGGTTTCCGACGCCGAGGTTACTGCGCCTGATGATGTTCCAGCTGCACCCGATGCTCCTGTTGTCGAGACTGCGGAATAGGCCGAGTGGATTTTTGGACTTAGTTTTTTTTTTTTTTTGTTGTTCGAGACTTGATGTTGGTATGCTCGGTATTTAGTCCGGCATATTTGATGTTTGCTTGCGGCCATGTGCTCGGTATTTAGTCCGGCACACTTGCCGGAATTATTCGAGACTTTGACCTGCAACTTTGAAAGAAATCCAACTTTATGTTGGCCGTTGTTAAGGTCGGCGCACTTTCTTACTTAGCCATATTTCGTTATGCTTTATTCTAACAGAGGGACTTCTCCCAACTTAGTTTGTTAGGCTATACAACTTGCGGATGCCGGCCGTGCCGTTTGCTACGATCCGGCTTAGTTTTTGGCAAAGGTTGACAGAGTTAGCGTACTGGCACGGCTTATTGGCCCTGTCAACCGAAGTACCATGCGGGACGACCATTTTCTGGTGTCGAGGCCCGACTTTGATTGTGTGTGCCGCGGGGGCGACGATCGAGGTTCTGCCGTCCTAGCTATAGGACGTGCCGAACCGTTTAACGCGAGAAAGTCGCGTAGGGTTTTTACTTAGTCTCTGGGCGTGGCCGACGGCCGATAGGCGCGTGGTAGACGCGGACTGGGCGAGTGGGAATGCGTTTGTCGAGGCGTATGCCTTCACGACTTTTGAAACACTCGGGAATTAAATGTCGAGTTTTTCGAGGCGGAAGCCTTCACAACTTCCGAAACACTCGGGAATTAAAAGTCGAGTTTGAGAGTTTCGAGGGAGAATGTGGGTGATTCCGGGGGAGGTGTTGACTGTCCGTCGCCTAGTGAGTAGTTGGGACGTGACTGCCTTTAATGCCATTCTTGGGAACCGCGGAGTATTCTGCTATAAAAGGAGTGGCAGGTCCATTGTCCAGTCATAGCAATTCCTGCTTGGTCTTTGTGTTCGTCGGGTGTACTTTTATGCGAGGCCGTCGACCGCGGGACGATGCGTCGGCACGGCGGGAGGTCATCGTTTCTTCCCGCCGAGCAGACGATGAAAGAGATGATGGGGATAGGTGCTATGCGCGTCTTAGCAGAGCGGTGGTGTACGCTTTTGTTGCCTACGCGCAGCGGTTTGATCTGCGCGACCGGAGATTATGTGTCGATTGCGGGTCTGTCGTTGCCGAAGTCGAGGAGATTCGTTTGTGTCGAAGTCGATATCGAGGTGTCGAAATGTTCGAGATCATGCATACCCGGGCAAGGGGTGTTCAAACATTAGGTCGCTTGGTCGAACGATTGACTATAAAAAGATCCGCCGGGAAGCTAGAAGTGGTGACGAGTACGCTTCCTCTTCTTGCCGGCAGAGGTTTCGATCTGTTGACCATTGTAGGTCGCCGGGCTGGTGTGTGCGGGAGGAGGTCGTCAGGTCCAGGGGGCGTTGGCGGGAGCTCGGTTGGGCTTGTTGGTCAGTCGGCCTTTCTGCCGTGGGGGGCAGAGCTCCGAATGCTATGAAGTGTTCTGCTGGCGAGATGGCTACATGCTGCCTTGCCAGACGGACCATTCTCTTTGTTGCTCGGCCTCCTTTCTCTATCGCTTGGTCGAGCGATTGTCGGCCTATGTATTACTGTCTTTTAGGCCGAACGATTGTTCGTCTGTGTATTACTGTCTTTTAGGCCGAACGGTTGTTCGTCTTTTTTGGCTCAGTTGAGTCGACCTCCTTTGTAACGTGTTGTTATAAGGATGAAATAAAGGGCGTTGTTACCCAACCGAATTGTTTGCGTGGATCGAGGCGAATTAATTATGGTTGTTGCCTCGATTTCCACTCCCCCCTTTTTTATATAAGTAGCACGGGTTAGAGGTCCCAGTTACGCTTGCTACGTCTTTGCCTGCTTTTGCTCTCTTGTTCTTGTAGGTTGTTGCAGAGTGTGTGTCCATGTCTGGTCCGTCGAGCCCCGTTACGCCGGGCGTTGGTCGTCGTATCGACGGCGACGCTTATGAAGTTGACGCCGAGTATTGGCAATGGTTCCAAGGTTATGCTGAGGAGGCGCAGCCTGAGTTCTACCTCAAACGCGTCCGCCGCTTGGTCGCACACATCGCTGCTCTTCAGGAGCGACGGTTTCCTTTGCATGAGCTCGAGATGAGCTTGGGCGTGCAGGGTTACGTCGAGCACGTTTTCCCGCACGAGGGGGCTGCGGTGTTGCGTTTGAAGGGGGAGATTTCGGACGTCATTGCTGCGAAGAAAGCTGTTGTTGATGCGATTGAAGTCCCTCCTCTCGATCCTGCCGACCTGA
Organism: Capsella rubella; assembly: GCF_000375325.1. Lineage (NCBI taxonomy): Eukaryota > Viridiplantae > Streptophyta > Magnoliopsida > Brassicales > Brassicaceae > Capsella > Capsella rubella. Next base: position 12,907,291 of record NW_006238917.1, on the reverse strand, counting down.
TTCATTTTCGGGAAGAGGACGATCCTGATCGGCTGGAGGGGGTGCAGAGTTATCGTGACCGCGTCACCCGACTGATTCGGTTTGTGGTCGCCTTTCGTGAGGCGGAGGGTATTTTTCGTAGCAGGAGCCAGTGGATCAGCATTGACTCTTTTTTGAAGGAGAAGGTGGTTTTGGGGCGAGTGCAGATTTCGCCGTGGAGACTTGAAGAGGCGGCGAAGACGAGGGCGTATTGGGTTCGAGCTGAGGCCGAGCTTGCCCTGCCTTTTCTTGCGGATGGGGATTTGGTTCCTCCTCCCGGGGCCATTCCTTGAGAGTGGTCATGCATGTGGGAAAAAGGGGGCGCGGCCGAGTAGTTTCTTTCTTGCTTAGCTTTTATCTTTGTTTTTTGCGTGGTCGTAGAAATAAGTTTGTAATCGGCGTTTCGCCCCCCCCCCCCTTTTTTTATATTAATAAAGGAGGTCTTCCCCTTTTTTTTTTTTTTTTTACAAACAGCTGTGCCTTTTGACGGGCTGCCTACGTACCCCTTTCGAGGATCAAGCCGATCGTAGTTCACATTACATATATATATAGCGAGCTGGCGGTTTTTGCCGACCAGGCTTAACATCGTTTTTTTTTAATAGTACTATCTCTTTAAGTTGTTCGCGTTCCATGACCTGGGAATCTCCTCGCCGGACATAGTAAGGATTTCGTAGACGCCGGGTCGGACGACCTTAGAGACCTGATAGGGGCCTTCCCACTTAGCGCCCAATTTGCCTGCGTTAATTTCCCTAATATTCTCATAAACTTTTTGCAGCACGAGGTCGCCTGTTGAAAATGTCCGCAAGTGCACTCCTTTGTTGTAATGACGTGCTGCTGCGTTTTGGTAGTTCTGGATGCGGCGTAGTGCACGGTCGCGCAGTTCTTCGACCTCGTCTAGGCTATTTAGCATCATAACATCGTTTAGGGCGGGGTTTTCGACGAGCGTCGTTTGGCGAAGACTGCCGATGCTCACCTCGGCGGGTACGACTGCCTCCATTCCGTATGCGAGCGAGAATGGCGTTTCGCCGGTTGCGCGACGTGGTGTGGTTCGGTGTGACCACAAGACGCCGTCCATCTCGTCAGCCCAAAGGCCCTTTTTTTCTTCGAGGCGCTTCTTAAGTCCGTCGACGATTGTTTTGTTTGTTGCTTCGGCCTGGCCGTTTCCCTGTGGGTACCAGGGCGTCGACTTGCTTAGGCGGATACGCCAGCTTGTGCAGAAATCGTCGAACTTTTTCGAGATAAACTGTGATCCGTTGTCGGTAACGATCTCATATGGTAGGCCATGGCGGCAGATTATAAACTTCCAGACAACCGTTTGAACTTCGTTTGCCTGAATTTTGTTATAGGCTTCAGCCTCGTACGATCGTGAGGTAGGTGTCCATTCTTTCGTTCTTAGCCTCGTAGTCGCCGTTATACTGGTTGGCGACGGGCTGTGAATCGCAGTAGGCTTGGAGTTGTTTGATTCCTAACTCGACGGCCAAACGCATGCCGGCTAGCAGGGCCTCGTACTCAGACTCATTGTTTGATGCCGCGAAATTTAGTCGGAAAGATTGCTCGATTATCTCCCCTGCCGGGGATGTAAGTCTGATGCCGATCTCGGAGCCATGCTGCGAGCAGGCACCGTCGGCGTGCAGGGTCCACTTTTCGTCAGGCTTAGCTACCGTGGTAAGGCCGGGCGGTAACTCGACAAGGAAGTCGGCTAGAACTTGCGACTTCATGCTTGTCCGTCCGACATACTCCATGTCGTACTCGCTCAATTCCACTGCCCACTTGGCCATCCGGCCTGATTGTCCTGGGCTGTGTAAAATTTGGCGGAGAGGTTGGTTTGTGAGCACGGTGACGGAGTGTGACTGGAAGTAGGGCCGAAGTTTCCGTGCTGAGATAACTACGGCGAACGCGATTTTTTCCAGCATTGGGTAGCGCAACTCGGCCCCGTCGAGCGTCTTGCTAACGTAAAAAATAGGACGTTGTTCACCACGGTCGTCCCAAACGAGCACGCCGCTTACGGCCGAGCTGGACACTGCAACGTACAGGTATAGTTTCTCGCCTTTCTCGGGTTTGGACAGGATGGGGGGAGTCGTTAAGTAAACTTTGAGCTCGGCAAAGGCTTGCTCACATTCGGTTGTCCAGCAGAAATCCCTACTTGCGGAGCGGAGCAGCTGGTAGAACGGTAGGCTTTTGTCAGTTGATCGCGAAATGAATCTGTTTAGTGCGGCTATGCGGCCGGTCAGCCGCTGCACCTCGCGCTTATTGCGGGGCGATGGCATGTCGAGCAACGCCTTAATTTGTTTGGGATTAGCCTCGATCCCACGCTTTGTCACGATATACCCCAAAAATTCCCCACTTGTCACGCCGAATGAGCATTTGTGAGGGTTCAACTTCATGTTGTATTGGTTCAGGGTATCGAAACACTTTTTTAGGTGCGGGACGTGGTCTTCTGCTGTCTCCGACTTGACGAGCATATCGTCGATATATACCTCCATAGTTCTCCCTAACTGTTCGGCGAACATCTTGTTGACGAGGCGTTGTTATGTGGCTCCCGCGTTTTTGAGCCCGAATGGCATCACCTTGTAGCAGTACGTCCCTTGGTCGGTGATGAAGGCTGTTTTTTCACGGTCGTCTTTATGCATCAGCACTTGATTATACCCGGAGAAGGCATCCATAAAAGATAACAAAGCGTTGCCAGCCGTTGCTTCGACCAAGCGCTCAATGCTCGGCAGCGGGTAACTGTCCTTGGGGCAAGCTTTGTTTAAGTCTGTAAAATCAATGCACACGCGGGCCTTCCCATTCTTTTTCTTGACGACGACAGGGTTTGCCAGCCACTCTGGATACTTGACCTCCATGATTGACCCTGCGGCCAACAGCTTTTTGACCTCGTCGTTGACGGCCTTAGAACGTTCGGGGCCGAGCTTTCGTCGCTTCTGCTTGACCGGCTTATACGTTGGATCCACGTTGAGCTCGTGGCTTGTAATTTCAGGGCTGATCCCTACCATGTCGTCAAACGACCAGGCGAAGGTGGCGTTGTTTTCTTTGAGGAAGTCGACCAGCTGAGTCCTGATATGCGGGTTCAGATCGGCAGCGATACCTACGCACCTGGTTGGGTCGCTGTCGTCGATATTGACTTTGTCTATCAGCTCGTGACGCGGGATCTTTTCCGTGCTGACCGGCGGGGCCGGTCGTGCCGCTTCCTTTAGCTGCTATAAATCGATTGCCTTGCGGAGTTTGCATTCAATAACAAAACAATTTCGGGCGTCGACCTGGTTTCCTTTAATAACATAGATTCCCTTTGGCGTCGGCATCTTAACGCAGTGGTGGTAAGTGGACGGGACAGCTTGCATGTCGTGTAACCATGCCGTACCCAAGATGACATTGTAAACGGCGGGCTTCTTGACGACCATGAATTTATGCAGGGATACTCTCCCGTCGACATAAATCGGCAGCTTGATAGTGCCGGCCGACATTAAGTAGTTACCGTCGAAGCCGGTCAGCGGGCGTACTGATGGTTTAATCTCAGAATCTGTGACTCTCATTTTGTCGAGCACTTCGCGGAATATGACGTTCACTGAACTACCAGTGTCAATCAGAATTCGGGTGACTTCGCTGTCGCCTATCTAAAGCTCGATGACAAGAGGGTCGTTGTGCGGGAAGCTGACGCCGAGCGCGTCTTCGGAAGTGAACGTGATGGGCGGGATGTATGGGGCCGGTTTTGTTGGCCATACTGCGGCCGCGCCGGCCTTGACGTAATCTTTAATTGACCGCACGGAATCGCGGCAGGCGGTGAGGCCGCCCATGATTACGTTCACTAGGCTCGTTTCCGCCTGAGGATCCGGGTAGTCGTCACGCTCGTAATCCTTGCTATGTATCATATAGATCCTCTGTCTGGCCGGAGGCGGTGGCAGCTGCTCGTCTTCCTGGTTAACTACCCGAGCGGCGTCCTGACCATCCTGTCGAGGACGCGCATTATTGCCGTTAACTAGGCCTGGGCGGTCGTCTCCTTGTGGTCCGAGGCGACTCTGGATGTTTCCTCGAGCGCGCCCGCGACCGCGCTGGCCGGCACCGCGACCGCGCTGGCCGCCGCTCTTATATTGTCGGAGAGTCACTTCGACATCGCCCTTGAGGTACTTGTTTAGCAGCAGGCTTTGAAGGTGACGACAGGACGCTGTTGAGTGTCCCGTCACCTCATGCAACTCGCAATATAGGCTGTGATCCTGTTCGACTTGCGGGGGGCGGGGAGGAGGTGGCTGCGGGAGTGGGGAATTCGGTCCCGATTCTGGATCCGCTTCGGCCAACATGTACGAAGAGGGAGGCCTTTTCCGGGCGTCTGCGACATAGCTTTTGTCGTAGTGCTGGCGGGGCTCGACGTATTCATCCTTGTTCTTTGGGACCTGCTGTTTGGGCGGCATATATTTTTGGGAGAGCACGTTCTGTTCTTCCTCCATTTCTACATAGCGGGTCGCCCGGTGCAGGGCGTCTTCCAGCGTGTCGTATTGGTTCAGAGTGAGGTCTTCCCGGAATCGGCACTTAAACCATAGTGCGCTCCTGAGGGCCGACAGCGAGACTTTGTTGGGCGCATTCACCTGGAAGGCAACTTTTTTGAACCTTTCGATGAATCCCCTGAGAGGTTTGTCGATCGAATTGGCCGGCAGATTCGAGAACCATCCCAGCGCGTCTCCGCTTAATAGCTCCGTGAGTAGTTGGCATTTGCCAGCGTCCGACTGGGCCGGCGTGAGGTTGCATCGATGGATGGCAATTTCAAACGAGGTCAGGTGATGCGTCGGGTCCGAGTCAACTTTAAAGTGGGCACAGTTAATCTTGGTGTCCTTTGGGATCACCACATTGCGGACGCGTGCTGTGAAGGGCGTGTTTTGTGACTGCTCCAGCATGCGATCTACGTCGGGCGCCGAACTTGTTGCCCGGTGCATGCGAGTCGACACCTCCTTGATTTTGCCGCGCAGCTCGGCAAGCTCGTCATTGCCTTGAGTTGGGTTGGCGGGCGCGGCTTCCTCGGCAACCGTCACATCTGGTGATCCTGCCTGGCTCTGAATGGCGGCACATACTTCGGACAAAGCTGCGAATCGCTCGCTCGTTTTCCGCTCTTGCTCATCCATTTTAGCGAGGATGCTGCGCATCAGGGCGCCGATACCGGGATTGCTCGTCCCTTCTCCATCCTCGGTTGTTGGAGCGCTCGGCGGGTTGCCCTGTCCCGGCTGGAAACGATCGGGTGTGTCGGCTACAAATTCTCCACTTCCGACTTCCATTCTTGTGTCTTGCAGATGTGCGATATCAAAGACGAATTGCTTCTAGCTCGGCCCCACGGTGGGCGCCAAATGTTGTATAGTGCTCGGCACAAAGGGGGATGTCAAGGATATTAATTCAAGGTCGGGGTAAAAGGTTCGTCTTTACAAATCAGAGATCGGCAGTTACAAGAAAGAAAGATTATAAATCTGTTCGACAATCTAAGTTACTAAAGTCGAGATCTGGGAGGTACTTTTGTCCTTGGGAACGTACATGATGTCTTGTCACATCAATTCTCTTTCCTTTTATAGGAGAATGATGCGACAGGACACCGACTTTGGCGCATGGCTTAATGGGCCGATCGTCATGGGCCGGTCGTCGTGGGTCGATCGTTTGAGGCCCGGATACACGTTTCTTGTCGCCTTCCGCGGGTTAGCGCCACGTCACTCGCTCTCCTCCGGGCCGGGCAGGTAAATAGTGGAAAGGGGCTCGCGAATTGAGGCCCATATCCAACACGATTGCAAAGCGATTTGAGGGAAAATCAGAGAAAGAGGTTCCGTCGGTTGCAAAAGAGATGGAGGAGAAAGAGAAACCAAAAACCCAGACTTTATTTTATTTTCCCTTAAAAAAAATTTCTCAGCCAATCAATGAGGGACACATAGGGGTACTTAGGCGGTGCTCGAAACCACTAAATAAGCAACAATGCTAACATTTGCTTATGCTTTTTATTATAATTAATCATTTTTAATCTTGAGCAAATTTTAAGCAATGCTCTAAGCACTGCCAACGGAGATGCTCTTAGTTACCACATGGATGGCTTGTTCGGCTAATATAATTTAGGAAGAGATTCGTAAGTTCAGGAGGGCCTCCTAAAACAGATTTTCCTACTTCATTTTTACGTAGGACATGGGAGACTCTATCAATACAAATGCCACACTGCCTCAACTTTATTTCAACTTTGGGAAGCACTGTAAAAAATTAGGAAGTAGTTTGTATATTTTAGTACGACTTTCATGACATGGTCAATAGTATTTTTCTAATGTAGATGTTTGAATGCTACTCGTTGAGGATTGAAGTTTTCTCCATGTTTTGTGTTGTAACTGCAGATGACATCAGACGGTAAGATGCAAGTTGGCTTTGGAAATCTTTAAGGATGTGTTGACATTTCATAAGACTATGCTCCATTGTACTTTATATTTTATTTAGTCATTGTTGTTTAGGGATTTAGACTGTTTTGGTACTTGTATCATGATTCTGCACTAGAAGAGTGTCACATGTTTATATTAGACAAGTTAACAGTTGTTACGTTAATTATGATTGAGTTTGCTAAATATTCATTTTAATTTCAAGAAATTTTTAAAAATTCAGGAAGGCGTCCATGCAATTCAGGAATGGGGAAAACGGGGAAAATCAACCCAAACTATTTTCCGAAGGTATTTTCATACCCAAACTCGTGTGCTCTGAATTTTGCAACCCAAACCAGCTTTCAATTCAAATAACCAACCTGAACTATATCAAATTTTGTCGATTTCAACCTCGACGTTAATAGCATCCCTTCCCATCTTGAAGATTTGGACAATCAAGCTCTTAAGCTTAAGTTTTCTTGGTTTTTACAGAAACTTAAGCTTGATTGTCCAAAACTTCAAGATGGGCAGGGATACTGTTAAAGTCGAGGTTGAAATCGACAAAATTTGATGCAGTTCAGGTTGGTTATTTGAATTGAAAGCTGGTTTGGGTTGTAAAATTCAGAGTACGTGAGTTTGGGTATGAAAATACCTTTGGGAAATAGTTTGGGTTGATTTTCCCCGTTTTCCCTTCAGGAATGCTTAGATGCAATTCATGAAAGATTTCTTGAATTTCAGGATGACCTTCATAAAACGTAAATGTTGATAGAAATCTATGTGAAACATCACGCTTAATATTGGTAAAACACTCGGATGTGTGCACATAAATGAAATTATTACCTCTCAATAATGGAGTGATTTTTGACACATTAATGGTTGTCTTTCCACTAAACTTTGTTGATTCTTTATAAACACAAAGAAAGTTTCAACCTCTATATACGATTTCATCTCCATCGTGTTACTTGTTACTCAATTGTTTATATGAGATATGTAGTTTGGTTATCATTTTGGAATTACTCGTTGAAATATATTGTATGTTGCAATCTTTGAAATTTATGAAGACACAAAAATCAAATCATTACCACTCACTAAATAGAGCAATTTGTGATGTATGTAGATTTAAAAACCTAGTTAGGAAGTATTACATAATTTTTAGGATAGATTACATAATGTTAGGAAGACATTCATGAAGTTTAGGAAAGGTTTCTTAAATTTCTTTTAAACAGAGAGTTTATGACTATCGAATATTAGTGATCATCTTCATTTTATGTTGTAGCTACTAACAATGTTCCCTTTAATTTTATCATTAGGAATCTATATATATATAAATTTAACTTTTTCTCTCTTCTCTTTAAGCCACATCATCATCCACCTCATTTTATTATTTAATTTTTAAAATTAATTATACCATTTTATCATTTAATTTTAATATTTAAACCTATGTAAATAAGTTTTTCCAAAATGAATATGAAAAGTCTTTTTTTTATATTATACATTATAAACTAAAAAAGATAATTGATTAAGAGTTAAAAAAACTTACTAATTATCGATTATACTAACAAATATATAAATAATAGATTATAGTTTTTAGTGAATGTTTAAGATATATATATGATTATATTTACACAATGTAAACCTAAATATAATGGGATTTAACGGGAATAAAACAAAAAGTAAGAAATTTTGAGAATATAAATCTATCTAATTTATGTCTCAAAAACTTTTCTAACATAAGTGAGATAGGTCGGACCGAGATATGAATTCTTATTTTTTATAAACATATAAAAAGGTAAAAATAAAAATAATATTTCCTTAAAAGTTTCCAATATGAATTTAACTATTTGTTTCCAATACAACACATATGTTAAACTAATAAAAAATAAAAAATTAACTATATTCATAAAAATGAAAATTGAAATAAAACATTATTAAATGAAATAAACTAAATATAAAGTAAATTATACTAATATGTTAAATTTAAAAATTGTTCCATATGAAAAAACAAAAGAATATATAAAACATAAAATCAGAAAATATATAATAGTATATAAATGATCATTACGAGATATAAAGTACGATCAAATCCAAAAAAGGAAACCGTAAAACAAAAAATAATAAATTATGACAATATATAAAGAGATAATGTAAACAATTAAAAATACAACAATCCGCCCGAAACCCACAAATCATGTTCAAATTTCATGCCAACATATAAAATGGCACAAAATATTAATATCTAGATCTATATTTGGTAAAAACCCTAATAGCACACGTTTCTCAATGATTCTCAACCGCACTTCCATTTACGCCCACACTTCGACTTATACTATACACACTTAATTTCTCAACGACTAATGAAGCTAAAACTCAATAGTTTTTCTATACAAACACAATTTAAGTTTTAAAAACGTAAAATATGGTATAGTGAAAAAATAAGTAGGAAATAAAATACGAACCAATTACTCATAAAAAAATATAATAAACTCCCGCGCGTAGCGCGGACAACCGACTAGTGTACTATAAATATCAATCATTCTTCTCATCATTGAATGAAAAGTTATTAATTTCTTCCAAGCATTTTTTTTTCCAAAAAGTCATTACCTTAAGGCACTCCATTTATGAACAAAGACAAGCCTTCTTTGCAATACTCATGCCAAGAAGCAACTGAAATTTCTTCCGTTTTAGCTTTGTTGGTAAATACGTTAATCTGGAAACAAATTTCTAAAGAGATTCTGCATGTACAAAAGCACAAAAAAAAATAACCATACGAACTCTAATAATTAAGTGAAATTTAACTACTTTGACACAAATTTGGCCAAAAATAACTGAATTAACCCTCTGTTTTTGGTCATTACTAGAATGACACAATATTTATGTAAGAAATCCAAAAAACCTAAACCTTAAAAATGGCAATTAATAGAAAAGTCTGTCACACATATATTATGTATGTCATAATAAAATGAACAAATTTATAATAGTTTTCTATATTATAATTCTTTTTTCAAAAGATATATGAAAATTAAAATTACGTAAAAATTCAAAAATACATAATATATAAATAATCAAAACATAAAGTTTATTTTTATCTTATTTTTCTATTAAATTTATGAACGAAAATATTAAAAATATATATAAAAACTAAATGGAAATTTTATTTATCAATATACATAAATAAATATTATCAAACAAGTTAAGTTCAAAAATGTAATAAACATTATCAAAATCGATGGAGAGGAGGAGGAAAAGAGGCAAAACAAAACAAGACGTAACTTCCAAAAACCCTAATATTGTTTTTACGGCTTTGTATGGCAAACTTAACACTTACTCTTAAAAATGTCTGTCGCTACACCTTATACAAATCTCTCGCATAACATAGTAATAAACCTGTCATAATCTAAAAAAAAAATTGTCGTAACAAGTAAAAAAAAATCACTATGTCGCTACTCGGAAAAAAAAAACTGTCATAGAACCTTCATCAAAATTTGTTATAGAATCTGTCATAACCCATAAAAAAACATGTGATTACTTGTTACAATTAGGTTGCTACATAAACAAATATTACAAAAAAAAATTGTCATAAGATAAATAAATCTGCCATTACATTTATAGGTCATTCTAGCAATTTTTAACAAAGTTTAACAAATCTATTATCAAGTGACAGTTTTTTAGTAAATTTTTAAAATCGGTCATAACCTTACACAAATATGTCATCACTATAAGTCAAACTAGTAATTAATTTTCTGTTAACAAGTCTGTCAATACACAAGACAGTTTTTTTTTGGGGAAAAAAATCTGAAATAACTAACAAAATAAATCTGTCAAATATTTTCACAAATCTGACATACATTACAAAAATCTGTCGTATATAACAAAAGTCTGTCATCGTTACATTTAAAAGTCTGTCATAAAAATATTAATCTATCACTAATATTAAATCTGTCGTAACTATTTTCAAACAAATCTGTCATTCAAAATAAATCTGTCATAGAAAATCTGTCATTCTATAATTAATCTGTCGTACAAAAATAAATTTGTCATTAGTTTAACAACATTAACGACAGACTTTTACAAAAATCGCTGATTATTTTGTAAAGGGTAATGTTGACTTTTTTTCCTAACAAAGCAAAAAAGGGTATTTTTGTAATGAAAAGTACTCATCTAACCCAAATATTTTATAAGTTAGTCTAGTAATTAACCTCTTTATTTGGGTTAATTTAGTTTTTTTCCCTTAAGTATTCATCAAAGGACAAAAACCAGCACCATAATTGTTGATGCAGTTGGAGACTTCTATCTCTCCTCTACCAAGCTCTACCGCTACATTACCTCTGCTCCAAAAAACAAACAATTTTTCTTTAGACTGTAATGTTCATATTAAACATCTGTATACATATACACAACAATCATTTTGCTCTTCCTATACAGTTTCCACCAAATTACGAAACAAAAACAACTTGATATAGTATAAGAGAAGAAACACGTACGAGCTCCGGCTTTATTGCAGGGGGAAAAAGGATTGAGTGTCCTCTCGCTTAGCCTATGAATTTTGTGTAATACAATTCACACCAGTTTATTGTATTCATTACATTGTCGTTTTTGATTCTCATAGAACACATGGATTCTGATTCCTAACTGTGGCTACCTAAGATAACAAAAATTAAACGTGATTATCAAACTGAAATGGTGAGGACATATAAGAGAGAGATAGAGAGAGAGAGAGAGCAAGAGAGAGAGAGAGACAGAGAGAGAGAGAGGGAGAGAGAGAGAGAGCGAGAGAGAGAATGTCTTGTTAATCAATCTCACATACTTTGCAAACCCTCAGATCTAATGGTGAATTGGTGAATGAAAGAGATCGTTATCGTCGTCATCGATGAATCGAAGAGATGCCATACTAATTAACGACGTCGGAGGAAGATGGAGACAAATGATGTCAAAGATAGATGAAACCATCAAAACTCGCCGGAAACCATGACTGTGAGATCGTCGATGACGATGGCGATGATGATCGTTGATGAAGATGCTCAAACACGAAGAGAATATCACAAAATGAGAGTTTATAACACAAGGATATTATAGTCTTTTATGCAATTAATAATGGTGTTAATGGGAAAATAAGTAGTAGATGGTAGATTAGGAACTAAAACTAGATTTAATGGTATCTAGGAGTAATTCTCAATTATAAATTCTTTTAAATTGGAATGTGTCTTTTTAATCATTCTTTTAAAATATTTTAGGGGTGTTATTGGATTCCAACTTATAAGAAATTTAGATGACTCTAGTAATAAGGATTTTTTTTTTTGGTGAGACCAAGGAGACTAAGCTCCTTGAATTTTATTAAAACTTAAAAAGAAAACAAATTACACTCGGGTGCTCCTAGGCAACGCATTACCCCGAGCATCATCCCCAATAATCGATTCCACAACAATCGGAACTGTATCAAAAAAATAAAAACCAAAAGGAAGCGAGAAAGCATAGTTGGCTAACCCATCCGCAAGATGGTTAGCTTCCCTATAAACATGCGAAATACGGACTATCCAGTCCCTCGATATGAAGACATGGCACAAACGTACCAGGAGAGACAACAGATGAGTATCAAGAATCCCTGTCTTTAAATAACCAACCACTATCTCCAAATCGACTTGCAAGACAAGTCTTCCAACACCCTTCCCCCAAGCAATGTGAAGACCATAATACACTCCCTAAAGTTCGGCTAAAGGAGCGGTACACACACCAATATTAACCGCAAAACCTCCATACCAACGACCCTCCTCGTCCCGCAACACTCCACCAGCCGTCGCCAAACCTGGGTTTCCGTGTGAAGCCCCATCCGTATTAAGAGCTAACCAACCGTCGTCTGGGGGTTCCCACTTAATCATTCGCTCAATACGCCCTGTTGACGTCGACCCTCCCCGTGTTGACTTGTGCGTTTTACTCACCTCCCGAGCAAAGTCCTTAACAAACTTCACTTTGTCTCGACAATTACTCACCTTGGCAAAAACATGTGAACATCTCCACTTCCACGCCCACCAAACCACAATTGCAAACATTGTGGACCAACTATACTCCGTCCCTTCTTCCGTGTTACTCAAGTTACCATAGAGCCATTCAAATAGAGACTCCTAAAAAATCTAACTCTGTGGCGAGGATGAATGATTCGATGCCAAATACCTGCAATGGAAGGACAATCTCGCAGAACATGCATAATCGATTCCTCTCCACACTTGCAGACTGGACAAACACTCGTCTCCCCAAAGTGTCTTCGAGCTCTCTCCAAATTTGTCATAATAGCTTGCTGGCTCACTAACCAAATGAAAGTTCTAACCCTCTCTGGAACAATCACCTGCCAAATCTGCTTGAAAAACTTGGACATATTCGGTGTTGCATTCGCCCTCTCAATAAGTAGTGAGTATGCCGATTTGACAGTGAACTGCCCATTGTTTGTTCTTCCCCAACCTAGTCTATCTTCCGCCCCGGTCACGTTATAAACCACCACCGCTGATAATACCAAACTGATTTCCGGTTGCATATAAGGTAATATGTCCTCAAAACGCCAACCTATGCCTTCTTGCCAAAGATCCCTCACCCAGAGCTCCATCAAGCCACTAGGTATATCTATAATCGTCCTTGCGGCTAGCAGAGTGCTTAACAGCCATCTCTCCGCCCAAAAGCTTGCCTTGCTCCCACTACCAACAGCCCAAGAATAACCTTGCAAAACCACATCTCTTAGCCCCGACATGATACTCTTCCAAGTAGAGGAGCTCGGGCGCTTTGTGTTGAACCATCGTGGATCTTTAATATCCCCAACCTTATACTTACAGCGCACTACCTTCGCCCACAGACTCGTATGATCATTTAGGACCCGCCATCCTACTTTGGAGACCAACGCCTTATTCATGTCCTGAGCCATCCGGATTCCGAGACCTCCTTCCTCTCTAGGTCTACACACCTTATCCCAGGACACCAAATGTTGTTTTCTCTTTTTCGGAGTACTACCCCATAAGAAAGATCTTGACACCTTATCCAACCCGTTTAAAACCGATTTTGGCAGAAAAATCGTACTCATCGTGTGAACCGGGATTGACGCTAACACCGACTTGGTTAAAGTCATTCTCCCCGCAAAACTTAGACAACGTCCTTTCCAACCCGCAAGCCGCGAGGACACCTTCTCCAGAACCTCATTAAATGTATTCTTATTTATCCGCTTTTGGAGTATAGGCATTCCTAAGTACTTCCCTAAATCAGTAGTGGCTTGAATTCCACTCTCGTCACTTATCAACTTTCCAAGGTCCCGGGAGACGTTCTTCGAGAAGAAAATCTTAGACTTTGCCAAGCTCACTTTCTGCCCTGAAGCAACACAAAACTTCTCCAACACTAGCCGTATAACCCGGATTTGAGCAACAGAAGCCTCCACAAAGAGTATCAAATCATCAGCAAAACATATGTGGGACAACACCGGACCTCCTTGCGATAATCTTATCGGCTTCCAGTCCTTCCTCGCAATCGACCGGTCAATCATCTGATAAAGACGCTCTAGACACAAGACAAAGAGGTAAGGGTACAACGGATCCCCTTGTCGAAGTCCCCGTGCAGGCTTAAAACCCTCCGTCTTCTCCCCATTCCACAAAATTGTCATCGAAGGATCAACAACACACTTCATGATCCATTGTATCCAATTCTCCTATAGTCCGGCTGCTTTCAACGTGTCCTCGAGGAATTCCCAGCGGATGCGGTCATAAGCTTTCTCTAAGTCGAGCTTTAAAAGCATCCACCCTTTCCGATCCTTTTTCCTTCGCATAGAATGTACCGCTTCTTGCACTATCACAATATTGTCGATACTTAGTCGCCCGGGGATGAAGCTCGACTGAGCAGGACCAATTAGCTCTCCAATAACCTTCTTTAGCCTCAACACCATAGTCTTAGTAATCACTTTAAATAAGACGTTGCAAAGGCTGATCGGTCTAAATTGACTTATCCTCTCCGGTTTGGATATTTTAGCTATAAGTACCACCAACACATCATTTATCCCTAGAGGTAGTATTCCCGTCTCAAAAAAGTCAAGAACAAACCTCATAACCGACTCACCAACCACCTCCCAACAATCTTGAAAGAAGAGAGGTTGGTAAACATCCGGCCCTGGTGATTTAAACCTTCCCATACTCCGCACAGCTTCCTCAACATCACTACGCGTAAACGGTTTATTCAAGCTGATCTTCTCAGTCCATGACAGTTGTGTAAAACCCTCTCCTGGTAGTTTCTCCACCTCCCCCGGAAAATCCGCCATTGAGTAGAGAATCTTATAGTAACCCGCTGCAAGCTGTTCCAACTCATTTGCATCCGAGACCCAAATATCCTCATCGTTTTTTAACATCTCGACGCGATTATGCCGTCGCTTAATAATCGTAGACGTATGAAAATACGAAGTATTTCGATCCCCTAGCTCAATCCATTTTTCTCTTGACTTCTGGAACCAAATAATTTCTTCTTGTTCCAATACTTCCTCAAACTTCTTTGTCAAGACCTCTTCCTTTAGCAACAAGTCATCCGTTAGAGTAACCGCCAAAGTATCTTGCACCTCCTTCAACTCACCAACTAGTTCTTCTTTTCTTTTTTTGTATGTCCCTGAAGACCTCCTTATTCCATTTTTTCAGCTTTAACCGCAATATATTTAAGGCCTCTGGTGTTGACAAGCTCCTGTTCCACGACGCCGTTAACAGCTCTTTAAAAGTAGGGTGCTTCAACCATGCTGCCTCAAATCTGAAAGGGCGCCTTCTAGGATCCCGAGTCACGTCCGGAAAAAGCTGGACATAAAGTGGAGCATGATCCAAGGCAGGCAAAGGGAGATAGGCCACACTTGCCTCCTGCCACTTCAATCTAGCATACGCACAACACAAGACTCTATCAAGTCTTTTAGCCACAAAAGTCTCCGCTACACAACCTCGTCTCCATGTGAACTTACTACCACGGTATCCCATATCAATTAAGGATAAGTCATGAATCCAATTACTAAATGCCACAGAATCCTGCGAGAAACCCCCACTACCACCAGTTCTCTCATCTGCCCGAACGATAATGTTAAAATCTCCACCCACTAGTGTCGGTCCTTGCAAACCATCCATCACTACACGCAGCTCATCCCACAGCCCACTCCTATAACTCACAGACGGTGCGGCGTAAACAACAATAAGGTTCACCACATCCATCCCTGTACTCAATCTTGCTGCTATAAATTGATCGGCAGCCTTCACAATTTCAAGATCCCCAATCCCATCTTTCCACATTAGCCACATCCCTCCGCTATGGCCCACCGCATCAACACAGAACGAGTGTTCGAAGCTCAAGCCCTGACAAATCCGTCTTGCTTTGTCTCCCCCAGTATGTGTCTCAAATAGAGCAAGAACATCTGTTTTAATCTTCTTCAACAGATAGCTAATCGCTCTCATGAAGTTAGCTAATAGCAATATATTTAAGGCCTCTGGTGTTGACAAGCTCCTGTTCCACGACGCCGTTAACAGCTCTTTAAAAGTAGGGTGCTTCAACCATGCTGCCTCAAATCTGAAAGGGCGCCTTCTAGGATCCCGAGTCACGTCCGGAAAAAGCTGGACATAAAGTGGAGCATGATCCAAGGCAGGCAAAGGGAGATAGGCCACACTTGCCTCCTGCCACTTCAATCTAGCATACGCACAACACAAGACTCTATCAAGTCTTTTAGCCACAAAAGTCTCCGCTACACAACCTCGTCTCCATGTGAACTTACTACCACGGTATCCCATATCAATTAAGGATAAGTCATGAATCCAATTACTAAATGCCACAGAATCCTGCGAGAAACCCCCACTACCACCAGTTCTCTCATCTGCCCGAACGATAATGTTAAAATCTCCACCCACTAGTGTCGGTCCTTGCAAACCATCCATCACTACACGCAGCTCATCCCACAGCCCACTCCTATAACTCACAGACGGTGCGGCGTAAACAACAATAAGGTTCACCACATCCATCCCTGTACTCAATCTTGCTGCTATAAATTGATCGGCAGCCTTCACAATTTCAAGATCCCCAATCCCATCTTTCCACATTAGCCATATCCCTCCGCTATGGCCCACCGCATCAACACAGAACGAGTGTTCGAAGCTCAAGCCCTGACAAATCCGTCTTGCTTTGTCTCCCCCAGTATGTGTCTCAAATAGAGCAAGAACATCTGTTTTAATCTTCTTCAACAGATAGCTAATCGCTCTCATGAAGTTAGGTTTATTCCCCCCCCCCCCGCAGTTCCATAAAATACAATTCATGATTAAGTATTTAAAGCGTCTCCGAACCATTGGGGCGTACCATTAAGCCATCTCCGACACCGCTCCAACCTCCGTCGTCGTCTTCCGTGGAGCATTATTCGTCTCCCCTAACAACAGTGAACTCTGAATGATTTCGGGTGACCTTAGCACCTCAAGACTCGCCCCTCGATCACTCACGAACACACCTCCTGGCCGATCCATCTCCATCGTCTCCACTCTTAGGCGCTTCCCGTTGGCCATGACAACCTCCTCACTCTTTGTTGGGCCAAACACCAATTCCCTTGCGGGCCTGTTCGAAACAGATTTGTTAAGTTTCGGCCCGATAGCAACCAAGGCCTTTCCTCCTCCCATCTGCCACCCTTTAGACCCATTACTCGGACCATTTAAGTGTTTGTCCCCTTTCGACGCAAAACACATCTTTTTGACTTGTGGCTCACTCCTCCCTTTCCTTAAACCATTGTGATCAAACTCATTTTCTTTATTTGCATCCAACGAAATGGTAACTTTCCTTGTATCGCGCGATATCGTATCACTCTCCAACCCTGCGAAGCGATTTGATACTCGTAATTCCCGATTTGGCGTGATCTCCCGGAGATTTCTGGCCGGTTTACTGGAAACCTCCTCCAACACAACTCCTGTTTTGCGTGTGACCACGGGTGGCGCACTATTCCTTTTGACCAAAGTAAACCCATCATCGTGACTTCCGGTGCTCACCCGCTGAGATTCCGGTTGAGTTCTCATATCCCTCGCCTCACTCGTGGCAGGCAGACCAACATCCCGTTCTATCCTGCCTGAAGGGCAAGCATGAACTAGATGACCATATAGACCACATGACGAAAATTTTTTTGATAAACCCTCGTACGCCACAAAATACCGTTCACTATTTGCCCCCTTCAAAGGTTCCGACAAGTCCACTTCCACACAGATTTGCGCAAACCTCCCTCTCTCATACCTCAAGGTCGTCGTATCGACCCCCAACGGCTTGTTGATTTATTTTCTGTAATAAGGATTGATTGAGAGTTTTTTGTAATCTTGTTGAATTTTTTTTCTAAAGTATTGTAAAGTCTTTCAAACAATATCTGCCGAGCTTCCCTCCCTCCCTGATGTACTCCTCACAGTCCCGTTGTTTGGCTTTTAGGAGTTTATTCTCTTGGACCGCATACTCCAAGTGCTTTAATTGGTTGAGCTCAGTTGGTTTAAGACAAACTTCTCAACGGACCAGGTCTGCTCGCTCTGTTCAGTTGGTAAGCTCAAGTTTTAGGAAAGCAATCTCGTTTACGGATGGTAGAAGACGCTGTTTCACTACGATATTGCTGGAGTTAATTTGGAGTTACCAAGCTCAATCACTAATCCTGGTAGTTAGAATAGTAGCTGCAAGTTCAAGCAAAGATTTTTGCCCTGAACTTCTACCGTCCCAGCCACCAACTCTTGCGCTCATCACTCCGACCAGCTCAGTCCAAAACCTCATCGGAGAGCTCTCCCCGGCGGAAGACTTATGCATCTTCCTCTCAATCCAGCTCGACATGAACTCCTGGGATTGGCTTGGTCATGTTCAGCCTTGTGTGCGCTCTAGTGCCATGTATAATTCCTTCCCATGTGCCCCGACTGATACACTGATTGTTGTAGGTAGTTTGTGGGCCGGATTCGCCAGGAGCAGCTCCAACGCAAGATTCAAGACAGGTTCTCTTCTCAATGGACATCCTCTGCTTTCTTTGGCTCATCTTCCCCCGGCCAGCCTCCTATCTAGCTCCACTATCAGTAGTTGCGTTTTCTCGTCCTACGACTTAGTCACCAGCCCTTCTAATCCGTTCTCCCAGGTATGCTCATGTCCGTCGTTGAATGGTTCATATATTGTGGGGCACAATTGGAAAGGCATAGCTCGTGTGACTCTGGACCGTTGGAAAAATAGAGATCGCCTGCAGCTAGTTTCTATGTATCTGAGTGTGAGGTTTCACCGGTTACAAGTACCTCAATATGAGGAAGATTCTGTTTTTGTGCAAAGCTTTTCTAGAAGACAATCTGTTGCGCGTAATGTCCCTCGCTTTGATACCAAAATGAATCATCAAGACCCGAGCATTAGCTTGGGCATTTTTTGTGTGCTTGTTGAATTGTGTGCAGGACTGGTCTTCACGGTACAAGACGGCTGTGTAAGTAAGTTCCAACCATTTCAGCCATCATCACAGAGGATATTAACGCATCAAACGGCCTTGAATTTGTACTTCAGCGTTTCAAGGAGAGTTTCGTTTCTCGTTTACGATATGGTGGATCATAAATAATCCATTTTCAGACCCACATTTGTGTCCTCTACTCTTGTAGTGGCGACACATGCTTTGGAGGCAGCGACCATCGTGGCCTTAGTTTTGGGTGTTTCAAGGCGGGCTTGTTTTTCGAATTGTCAAGATCTCAGGATTCTTCACAGTGTCGGTGGCCTCGCAGACGAGTTCAAAGATGTCTTAGCGGATACTTGTGAGCTTCGGTCTAAATTTCATTTTGCTTTCCCTTCATTATGTATCTCCACCCAAGAATTTGTCTTGGTTCATCTCCTCTAGAAATGGAGATGAGTCATTTTAATATTAAAGTTGGTTTACAAAAAAAAAAAAAAAGATGAGACTCAAGAGAAAAAATCGAAAGTAGGATTCTTATGATATTCAATTTGGGGATTTTTAAGTGGGTTTTTATTTCGGGTCGTAAAATTGGATTTGGGTTTTCAATTCGGTTTTATCAATTGGGTTTTTCGTTTCTTATCGGTTTGATGTCATAAACCAATAATAAACCACGAGATTGGTATTTTATGTTTCAATATGGGGATTGAGGTTGCGATATGGGTACTGAAGTTTCGAACTTTCCAAATGGGGGGGGGGGGCTGGAGTTTAACATTCATTTTAGGTGGCTGTAGATCGAGATAAAAAAAAAGTGTGTACTCGTGGTGCTATATGAAAGTTAATGGGGGGGGGGGGACACATATCAGTTTCCCTTTCTAAATTCATTTTCTAAAAGCAATAATTAAAGGGAAATTATGGAATTGGAATCATAATTTTGCAATGTTTGAATTTGTACTTCTTTTTAATAATAGTAAGACTGAATGTTATACAATTTTATTCAACATCATTATTTAACAAAACTTCAAGAGAATGTTTAGTGTAAAATGTGAAGTAGAGATTCCAAACTTTTAAGATGAGATTTGGAGAGATAAAAATAAAATAAAAACGGGAAAAATGTCAAATAATTCGCCAACTTTCAAATTTGCGACGAAAAAATCGCGAACTTTGATGATGCCATTTTAATCCCTAGTAAACCTTAAGTAAACCTCATGTTCTTCATCATAGATCTTTACTTGCATTTTATGCTTCTTCTTCTTCTCTCTTCAACGTTGCGTTTAACCACAGTCGGAAACGACTAACAGGCTGTTAACTTCGTTCTTAAGCTAGTCACAGAGACTTAACCCCAAGAACAAATCGGCCCGGTCAACATAACTTCGGCATTTTTGAGCAAAGTCAACAAAACGTTGTTGATTAAAATAGCATCATCAAAGTTCGCGAATTTTTTGTCCCAAATTTGAATGTTGGCGAATTATTTGACATTTTCCCAAATAAAAATAACATAAACTCAATCGTTTATTCGTGACGAACTCGATGTGTATCTGTTTAAACCCTTGAGAATTTTTTTGTTTCTTTCAACAACATCAACATCAACACAGACAAAGATTTGTGGGATGAAATGAAGAGAGGATCATAGGCAAACTTCATTGGAAAACTCTCTGCTTCCAGTCTTACAATCGGATGAATTTTATAAAAACAATCTCACAACTTTGCAGAAAAAACCGAAACATTTATAAGAAAGAAGAAGCAAATATGTAAACCTTGAAACGTTCGCAGCACAAGGACATGGATGAATGGAGAAGCCGAATTGGGCGGAATAGGGAGAGAAAGGTTTTTATTTTATATTAGAAATTAGGGATTGAGGAAAAAGAATATTCAAGGTCGAAGGAAGAAGTGTGTGCGTATATAGAGATAAAGAATAATGGCTTAAAAGTAATGCAACTATGCAAAGAAGATGAATTTGTTTTGTGTTGTGGGGGTGGATAGATGGAAGAAGACGACGGCGGTCATACGGAGAGAGAGGTAGGGCAATATCTTTCCTTTTAATTCTTTTAAATTCAATTATTTTCTATTAAACTGTTACAAAAAGTAATCGCTTGAATGGTAAACAAAGATTTTAGAATACTTAAAAATCACTTAAATGGTAATTCTATTTTTTTTGGAGAAATTGATACCAATAACTTTTTTTATGATACCCTCTTTTAAAAATACCCTCTTTTCTGCCATTTTCATTTTTTCCCTCTCTTAAATTTTAATGGTCATTTTACCCCTAGTTGAAAGAATATTCTTTCCCAAAGGAACGAATATTTCTTCCAAAACTTTTTCCCCCAAAAATTTCCGGCCAAAAGCTTTCCCGCCAAAATTTTCGCGCCACAAAATTTTCCGAGAAAAATTTTCCCGCCAAAAAAATTTCCAAGAAAAATTTTTAAAGGGTCTTTTAAAGGGTTTACAAAGGTTTTTAAAGGGATTTACAAGAGTTTTTAAATGGTTTTTAAAAGATTTGTAATGGTTTTTAAAGGGTTTTAGAAGCTTACAAATGTTTTTAAATGGTTTTTAAATGATTTACAATGGTTTTTAAAAGTTTTATAAGTTTATAACAGTTTTAAAAGGATTTACAAGGATTTTTAAAGGATTTTAAAAATTTACAAGGATTTTTAAAGGTTTTTAAAAAGGATTTACAAGTGTTTTTAAAAGGATTTACAAGTGTATTTAAAGGCATACAAAGATTTAAAAATAGTTTTAAAGGATTTACAAGGGTTTTTAAAGGTTTTAGAAGTTTACAAAGGTTTTTAAAGGGTTTAAAAAAGTTTTTCAATGTATTATAAGTTCTTTAAAATGGTTTTTAAGGATTTACAAGGGGTTTTAAAGGGTTTTAGAAGTGTATAAAAGTTTTTATTAATTGATTTATCACGGTTATAAGAGGTTTATAGGGATTTACAAGTGTTTATAAATGTTATAAAATGATTAACAATGATTTTAAAATGTTAACGCAAGTTTTGAAAGGTTTTGGATGACTTTTAAAAGATTTACAAGGACTTTTAAAAGATTTTTTAAGGGATTTAAAAATATTTACAAGGTTTTTTAAAAGATTTTTTAAGGAATTGCGGAAAATTTTTGGTTGAAATTTTTTGGCGGGAAAATTTATGTCGGAAATTTTTTGGCGGGAAAATTTATGTCGGAAATTTTTGGCGGGAAAATTTGGCGGAAAATTTTTCGGAAGGAATATTCTTTTTGTTGGAAGGTATATTCTTTTTGTTGGAAGAAATATTCTTTTTGTTGGAAGAAATATTCTTTTTGTTGGAAAGAATATTCCTTTTCTCATCAAGGGTTATAATAAAGGAGGGTCATTTAGTCTGTTTGTACATTGAAGAGAGTATTTTTGAAAATGGACACCTAGATAGGGTACTTGTAGAAAAGGGTATCATAAAAAGGTTAGTTGTGCAAATCCCCTTTTTTTTTACAATACTTACAACTTACATTCTATTCAATTTAATTCTATCAAATTCTTTTGTCCAATACCTCTTCTTAGGAATTAAAAGTATATTATCCTTGTTATAGCAAAACCTCTATAAATTAATAATGTTGAGACCAAGAAATTCTATTAATTTATAGAGATATTTTCCTAATTTGGTAAATTTTAAGAAATATTTAGTGCAAATAAACCCTTCAATTCCTCCATTTTTTCAACTCTACCTCCATATCCATAAAATACAAAACAATCATACTAAGTCAAGAATAATACGCAACACAACTCCTGTAATTGGCCAAGAACCCACAAGCATTGCTTTGGAAGTACTAAACCACTTCTCTAGTGTTTGTTTGAGGTCAAAATTTGCTACAATACATTGCCTATGTACAAATGAAGGAGTACTCGGGCTGGGTGTGTGTGGATCGAATGACGGCACGTGAGCTATGGGAAGGAACTCACGATACGGTCGGCTTGAAGATCAACAAAACCCGGTTCGAGGATCTTCAAGGATTTTCGATCTCTAACCTTCATGGCTCGAGAAAACGAAGAGACACGCGAGAAAAGGAAACATTTTTGGTAGTTTATTCAAGCGTGTCCTTTACAATCGAGAGACTTGCCCTTAAATAGACAAGTGATCGAGAAAGTGGGCTTAAAGTTGCCCTAGACACGTGGGTCTTTAAGCTCCACACAAAGGAAAAGCGAGAAAGCGCGTTTTCTAACGGCTCTCTCGGTAAAAACTAAAAGGATCGAAAATTCTCGATAAAAAGGTAAAAGGATCGAGAAATTCTCGGTAAAAAGTGAAATGACCGAGAATTCTTTGAGAAAATAGAAACGGATCGATAAGGATCGATGGAGAAGGCTTTATTGAAGATGGATGCCTTCTTGGAGATAGGATCTTCACTTCCTCGGCTCCGGAGCTTGTCTACTAACGTTTCCAAGTCGTGAGTCGAGTGGGATCGAAGTGGAGATGCATTAGACTTGCTGCTCGTTAAAACCCCTTCGGTAAACCCATTGCGACAAACCCGAAGTTGGGAAAAAGAGTACAGCTCACCTAACGTCTTAGGGATGCCTTCACTCGGACGTGGAGGTGAAGGCACTCGAGCTAAGCTTCCCAAAACTTGTCTTGATCAAAGGTTCCTCGGTGGTGATGCGTTCTATGAACCTTCGGTGAGAATGGTTGAAGCTCGGCTTGTCGAAAGGTTGAACGTTGAAGAAGATCATGAGATGAGCTCGCCTTGCTCCTCTTGATGATCCTTGAAGTCGTCTTGAAGTGTTGAGGCTGAATCGTTGTTGTCGGGATGATCTTTTGTTGAAGACTTTGCCCGAACGGTTGATAGATGCGGCCGGCCGGATGGTGCTCTCGGACGGACGGACGGCGGCCTTGGTGACTCGATGTCCGGGGACACATCATTTGGTGTCAAAATTTGTTAGAATAAACTGCTTATGATTGATTACAAGTGCTAGATATGCATGAAAAGTGTTTAGCGAGCCCGGAGAGAAAGGCATCCTAAATGGCTTAACGAGAGTGTAAGGGATCCAAAAATTGAAAATTTCCTCAATTAAATTATATCCCCCTGTGGATAAGATTAAATGGACTTTTACCGAAAGGATCATACTGAAGGAAGAATTGCGAATAAAAGGAAAGTATTGCCTCACGAAATAGTATAAGGAGAAAAATTCCACCAAGGAGGAAGATAGTGGTAGACGAAGAAGTCGAGGGGAAAACATTAGAAAAATACAGAAATGAGGAATTGGTAGACAATGAAGAAAGTGGACGTTACAAGCAGATGTCAGTTTGGACTCCCAATACCTCAGAACGATCCAAGTTTGCTGGAAATCAACTGGTGGAAATGCTCGGTGGACTCATTCGTAAGCAAAATGAAATGGTTATGTACATGGTTAAATGAATAGAAGCCGCCACCAAAAAACAGGAGAAAGCCAGCCAGAAACAGCGGGAAGCCTTCACGAAGCAGCAGGAAGCTTCAACAAACATCCAACTCACAACAGCAAATGCTTATGAGTTCAACCATGACCGATCTTTCTAAGCTCATTACAGTATTGTCGGACAGGTTTAGGAAGGAAAATAAAGAGAAGAGTAAGAAGACGACAAATGCGGTGAAAAGCAGAAATCTGCTTTGACACTTACGTAATTCCATTTGTTTTACTAAAAACTCTTTATGGACTCTATAATATATGGTAAATTCCCTTTAATAGCACATTGTAAGTTTTCTTTCAAACCTAACACAATTTGTTTTGTTTTTCTTTTCAAACCACATAAGTTTTATTTTTCCAAAAATATTATAACCCTAAACAATTGTTTTTTTAGTGGCAAATTATTTTTTTCAATGTTTTGGATTGACTTTTTATATATATTTTTTATTTTTTTTGGGCAAAGACTTTATATATTTAGGGTTTAGTTTTTAGGGGTAGAGTTTTGAATGTTTAAAACTATAGATTAAGTTTTGTGAGTTTTTAGAAGTGTGAATCATAGCTATTGCATTGGTGTCGTTTATTTCTGTCTTAACGATACTATACCTTCGCCTGTGGACTACATTACATGTCGCATATTCTACATAACCTAATGTCAACAAATCCCAAATAGAAATTTAAACAATTGCATAAAGCATAAGAGTAAATGCTAAAATATAAATACATAGTATTGTAATAATCTAGAAATGCTGAAATATAAGTACACAATATTGTAATAATCTGAAAATGCTGGAACAGTATCCACATGTATAATCTTTGTTGGTTAATCTGGGTCCTTAGCGCATCAGTTTGTTTCCCCAAACATAAGGTTAGAACTTGAAGCTGGTTTTCCTTTGACCTGACGCAACCTCAGAAGTTTCCCACCGCCTTCACCAGAGTTGCTTACAATTTGCTAGGAAATGCAAACAACTCTGTATTTGTCAGGAGCTTTCCCAAACGATGTGTTTTCCTTCCGGAGCCCATTTATGTATTAATGTTTGCTCGTCTTAATTAGAGTTTAAAGTAACAATGGTACTTAACTCCTACTTCAACAGATAACGGCGTGGACCCATGTTAACTAGAAGTGTAAATTTGGAAAGTTGAATATGTTGTGTAGTTACTCATCTCTGTGTCATTATGAGAAAAAATGAGTTAAGCTAAACACGAAATATACTACACTGATATTCGCAAAATCGAACCTACCAGATTCTCCATTAATGTCAAAATGTAGAGCACATAAGGGTTGATTTGGGAAATTTTTGTGGTTTGGTCCAACCAATCCATGCGCTGCCAAACAAATTTATGAGAATACAATGGCTGAAGGAGAAAGATGGTTACTTTAACAAAAAAAATTTAAACAAGTTAATGAAAGACGAGTTTGCAAAGACGTTGATGGTAGCTTTTGTTTTTTCCAGCTGAATTCATTTTTCCATTGGTTTTTCTTCTCATCCCTAATTACAGTAAAACCTCTATAAATTAATAGTGTTGGGACCAAAATATTTTATTAATTTATACTGATATTAATTTATCTATTAATTAATATTTATTATTTTATAGTGTAAATTAATAATTATTAATTTATAACAGTATTTTTAATTTTTCAAAATTTTAAACAGTATGAATTGACACAATTTTACAAAAATAAGACTAATCTTGTAGATATTATAAGTTACAGTAGTTTAAAAATAAATATTATATTTAGAAAATGAGAAATTTGACTATAAACTACAAATATTATAGATAAATTCACTTATACAAATTATATACATAAATTCAAATTTATATTAATAACTTCAATTGTTATATTTCAACATCCTATATAAAAATGAATATGATGCATAATTAAAAATTGAAAACATAAAGAAAATTTGGTTATTTTTATGACTTGTGATGGTATATATCACAAGATTATTGTTTAAAAATATATAATTAAGGTGATCGCTAGGAGGAAATTGATTTCTACAAAAACCAAAAACATATATTAATATATCTACATATATATATATATAGTGATTATTAATTTATGATATTATTGGGACTATATTTTACATAGGAACTTCAAAAAAAAAATTATCTTATTATCTTATCGAATTTGATCAATTTTTACACTGACCCGACTTGAAACTAGCAAAATTATTAATTTATACTATTTATTAATTTATAGAGTATTAAGTTATAGAGGTTTTACTTATATTACTTTGTTCTTCGCAGCTGTATTGGTTTTGGACAGTGAAAATGGTAGATCTAAGGGCTTTGGTTTCGTAACATATGATTCGATTGACGATGCTAATAAAGCAATGCAATCTATGCATAATAAGGTGAAACCAATTTTCCAGCTTCTGTTAGTTGTATATATCATGTCATGAGTCTAATTTCTTTCTTGCTTTTGTTTTCTTTCCATACCATTACTATCTTCCTGAATTTGTGACACAAGTTTCTTGTACACTAGTTAGTATATTCAATTTAGCATTTAGGTTGTAATGCTAGTTGTGAATCTCGTTTGATAAGAAACTTTCTTAGTTGATGAGAACCACTTGAACAAACTCAAAATACGGAATAGAACCATTTGTATTATTGCTTTTGTGTATCTCATTTACCTTAAAACAAAAAGAGAAATGGTTTGGTATTGCATTGCTGCTTCAGAACCAACTGGAGTGTTCTTTCTTTCTTTGCTTGGATTTGTCAACCCGCCATTTATAGAGTTTCCTACTAAAACAGGAAGTTGATGGGCGAATAATTGGAGTGAAACCAGCTGATTCAGGAGGCGGTGGTGGTGGCGGTTTTGCTAGAAGGGGAGGTTATGGTGGTGCTCGTGGGGGATACGGTCGTGGTGGATTTGGCGGTGGTTGCTTTGGGTTTGTTCGTTTAACACCAAGGTTGATTAGTCTGTGGTTTGGTTTTCTCTTCATAAAGACCACTAACTTTTTTGTTATAAAAACGTTCTTGATGTTAGAACAGACCAAGCGGCTAAAGTTAGCAAAAAACATTTGTTGGTTCAATGGTTTCATACAAATAAAAAAGGGGTACAAATTTGGAGATATGAATAACGAGTTTAGGTTGACAAAAAAAATGATAATGGGTTTAGCTATATGAGAATAATCACTATATAGAGCTTTTAGTCCAATGAGTTTAGGAGAGATTCAAACTTGAAGATAAGCCAGTCTGCTTTTGCTGCAACGGCTTCACGAAGCTGAACCCCAGCGTAGCATATGAACAAGTCTGCGCCACCAGGTTTACGTGCCTGCAAGTGAATTACTTTAGTTAATCTGACATTTGACAGTTCATTGTTATCTGTAAATTCTCAGTTAATAAAAGCTTACTTCGAGATCAGTAGCACCATCTCCAATCATCGCCATAGTCTTGTAGAAACGACCCTGGAAAAAAGCAAGTCTCATTGATACAGTGTTTTACTCAACAAGAGATATAAAGATTGCAAACTAATACAAGTTCAATGAACCTTTCGTATTTGTTCCACTGCCTTGGCTTTGCCTCCACTTCTTGATGTAGGTTCATTCTCATCAAATCCCAGAAACTCGCCAGAGTTTCCAAATAGAAGATTGTTGGCAAAGATATTCTCCCGAGGGATGCCAAGAATTGATGCTACAGGCTACATCGAAAAGAAATTCATTCAAAACCTTATCACCATCACTGTAGTAGCAACAGGTCATAGTAAAGAACATGAACAAAAAAGTGAGAGAGATAGAGAGAGTACACTGATCATCTGTCGAAAACCTCCAGATATCAAATAGACATCAATATTATTGGCTCTGAGCTTCTTGACCAACTCTTCAATGCCAGGGGATAACCTACATAAAACAAAGAAATACGCTATAATAATAGATTTCAGAGAGCAATCTGTATATATGCAGAGAATCAAGCAAGCTAGATATTAACCTCTGTTTTGGTCAAAGTCTATTTAAGACAAGAACTTGGGGCCAAATGGAACAAAAAATTCTAGTTCTTTATATGTGAAATGATTTCTTTAAGCAGAGTAAGTCAAGGGGAAGTAGCTCGCATCATACTAGAGAATCAAAATAACAACATTTGCAAGGTGTGAACAAAATCAATACCTTGGGGGTCTCTTTTCGAGATATTCCTCAACTTTCGCAAGAGAAGGCTTGAACAAAGAAAGTCTTGCAGCTAGAGCTTCTTCAAATGGAACAGATCCACCCATACCTCTAAGAAAGCAATACTCAATATGTTTAGGTAAAAAAGCAGAGAAAAATCATCAGAGCTCTAGTATTTGCGTTGAGATGGACCACAAACCTGGCAGTCCATTCAGCAACAGCCTTTCCAGCACCACAAAACTCGGCAAGTTCATCAATACCTTCATCCACACAAACTGTGCTATCCACATCGAAGCATACCGCTTCAACACTTTGCCAAAGATCAAGAATTTCTAGCAATTAAGATAACAAACAACGAACAAGTAGGAACTAAGCTGCAAATCATACAAAATCTATAAACAGAATCCTTAACAGCAGCTCAGATCAACAATGGTACAACAGATTCTAAAATAACGAGAAGTAGTTACCGTTAGAAGGAACAATATTGCCTTCGTAACCCAAAGCTGACAACTCCTGTGGCTGCACAGAAGCAGTCACTGGACGGAGAAATTTGGAATGGTTCACAATCGAAACACGCCCTCCACAAGGATATCTCCTTGATTCAAGGCAGGAAAAATTAGCAAAAATTGATGAGGGCTTTCTACAGGGAACCTGAAGTGGCACAACCCGTGAAGTAGTTAAGGCTTCCATTAAACTTGGAGCTACAAACCACAAGAAAACAAGAGTGCCGTATAAGTCTGACTGTTGCACTTGACCAAAAGAAAGAAACTTTGTCAATCTTAGACATCAAAACACTCTTCAGTAGCAATAGTTATATTCTGTGGTTGAAGATAGCTATAAAAAGACATGCATAGGTCAAGCAAAAATAGATACGTTCATTTTCTCAACATAGTAATTACCCCAACAAAGAAAAACATATCTTTCCGTTTAATGTATCACTATTAAGTCACCGAGCTAGCATTTCAAAAAAGGCTTAACCTAGGCATAATGTATAGACTCTTCTCAGGATAAAAAAATTCACATAACAGAAGTATGTTGCATGAGAATTTTGAAGGGTCAAATCATCTCCATAACAGCACCAAGCTAAATGAACCCCTGATCAGTAGATGAGATTTTTTTACCAAGTTGATTCAAGAGCAGTAAACTTAAGTCAATCAGACAATCACATCATCATGAAAAAATAATCACGAATCCTAAGCTCAGCAGTTGCAGCAGTAAGATAACAAAGTTCCATCACAAGCGAAGAAGACAGTCTATTGTTCCTAGGTATGAAACAAGACGACCCCATTAACAGAGACAATGCCTAGACCGATTAAGCTAAGCTTGTGGTAGAAAACAGAGTATAGAAATCCAAATTAAAGCAGAACAATGTCAATAAGTCATTAGTAGAAATCACTTTATAGCATACTGGTGTAACAAATTACGCAGGAATTATAAACCTCTTTAAAACTGCTGATCTAAACGTGAAGATCGAGACAGTAATTGAAGATCCAAAGCTGCTAATAGAAGAAGCAGCCAAACTCCAAAATCCACGCAATTAAACAAGAAATCCAGGAGCTGGATCGAGTGCGAGATTACCTTAACAAATCGTTCCGGCGGTGAGGACGGCCTGAGAACGAGAGAAATCAAATCGTCGGTGAGATCTTGTGGAGACATTTTATTTGTTTCTTGGACTAAAATCTATTGTGTCATTTGACCACAATCTATATACTCTCTTACCCTTTTATGTTCTAAGTACCCTTGACTTATATTGACTAAATAAAGGACATATTTTGCTCTTTTTATTGATTGATTTAATTTAAATAAAAAAGGAAAAAGAAAATGGACGCGGACCCCACTCCACCACCATCTTCTCTCTTCTTCAACCACGATCCCTCTCAACCATCGGATCCAATCCTCTATCGACGAGCTCCTTCTCCGTTTAACTCCATCGTCTCTCTCATCAACACGAGAAGCAACCCAACAACTGAGGTAATACACTTATTCGTATCCATTGTTAAATTCAAAACTCGTTGGCATGAAGTGGAGTTGTTGTGGATTGTATTTGTTCCCTATTGAACTATTAACATTGTAGATTTGGATTTGATCCGATTTTTCTTATCCTCATTGTCAATTAGGGATATGAGTTGAATTGGGTCGACTATTTTTCATAATGTGTGCATTGTAACAGTTCAATCGAATTGAATAGTAGGAATGTATTCGAAAATCAGTAGTATGCGTTGTAGTACAACTGGTAGAACTTGGTATAACTATTTGGGCACAACTTGGTACAACTATAATGATAAAACTTGTAGTACAAATGGTACTCTTTGGTATAACTTGGTATAACTATGAACACGATAGAGATTATAATGTTAGTTATCCTATTCTATTTCAAGCCACAATGAATAAAAACCATAGAAAAATCATAATATATGATTATGGGGGATATTATGCAACAAGAGAAAATGAACCAAGATGAAATTCAAGAGATAAAGTTCATCAATCTCTTAGAATGGAGACAGATTCTACAGTGGAGAACATGGACGCAGGAAGAAGAAATCTACCATCGCAAGCTGGTTTGAGAGTCAGGGTTCCCGAAGTTGATTGATTGTATTTTGATGTAATATCCTATTTGAACAATTATGTACAACTTGTTTTTGTTATGGTACAACTTGAATAATTTGAATTTGATTTTCGGACTTTCTTAAGTCAACTTGTTTTAATGATATTTAAATTCATATATATTTTTAAATAAAAATCTATATTCTTATATTTAAAAAATATCTAAAGAGTTCACATATAATATGATTCAAAAACACAACATAAAATAAATCAATTTTTTAGTGAAAATAAACTAGCTATGCCGAGTTCGCACAAGTTGTACTATTCTATCCAAGTTGTACATATCGTTGAATCCCCAGAATTTGATTTCGGATTTGAATCTGTTTCTTCATAATCATCTCCACGAGTCCCATTTTCTTCTACGATTGCATCTGTTGCCTTTTCGATTTCACCTACTAGATCTGAATCTTTGTTAAAGCTTGTGTTCTTTGTACGCACCATTCTCTTATCCTTCACACAAAATAAATAACCGTAAATTAACAACATACTTGAGTAATAAACAAAATCAACAACCCCAAATTAAATTAACAAATCGAAAAAACCTAAATCGACAACATCCAAGCGGATCTAACATAAAATATCCAAAGAATCATTGATTTTGACTTACCCAGAATCAAGTTGTCCTTAGTTGTACTCGACGAACTGCTTGTGATTTTTGAATTTTTCAAACACTTAGGATTTGAGAGTTTTATGATTTTTCAATCGATGAGGAAGACAAAAAGGTGAAAGATCCGATGGATATCCAAAAGTGAAATGGGTTTTCGGATTTTATGTGGTTGGATCTGTAATTTTTAGGTTTAGTAAGGGTGGGTAGGTATTTACACCCATTTTCGATTTTTTTAAGTAAATTAATTATTTTTTCTTTTGGTCAAACCCTTATTAGAATAAGGATATAGGTCAAAGGGCATCAAAGATTTTGGTCCAATGGCTTCACTTCTTCTTTTTCCTCACCTTCACCATTTTGATTCTTCGTTAGATCGCAGAGAGATTGTAACCATGGAGTTGATTGATATGAGTTCCAGGGCTGCTTCGATCGGCGTTTCGGTCACCGTCCTCCGTTTCCTCCTCTGTTTCGTGGCCACGATCCCTGTATCCTTCGCTTGGCGAATCGTTCAACACGTGTATGCTGCAGCTTCAGGTGCTTTACTATCTTACCTTTCGTTTGGATTCTCTCTCCAACCTCCACTTCCTTGTTCCGATGACGATCAGCTATGCTTCAATGGCGATTTATAGACCCAAGTGTGGAATCATCACTTTCTTTTTGGGTTTCGCTTATCTTATAGGCTGGTAATAGAATGAGAAAGAAGCTCGAGGAAGATGATTAACATTCGGTTATTTCTCATTAGAGTGTTTGTTGCAGTGAAATGCTCTTTATATAATAGAGCGTTCTGGTTTTACTAAACTGGCTAATAACCATAGTGGAATAGCTGGTACTAAAAATCTCAACTCTTGTTTTGTTTAAGCTCTGAACCAATGCTGAATTTTGAACAAAAGCCTGATTTAATTATGGTGCAATTTGGTGATTTGTGTAGTCATGTGTTTTACATGAGTGGTGATGCTTGAAAAGAAGGAGGAATCGACTCTACTGGTAACTCTTAATCTCCTCATCTTATTTCACTGATGAAGTAGTTGTTGGTGAAATTTTGATTATACTTCCTTTGTTACATTGTCCTAAAAGGGTTGTGAATTGGGTTTATGTATCTGAAACTGACTAAGATGAAAGTTTCTTCCTTTGCCTTTGGATGCTCTTGTTTTTACGAATTAGTGATGGAATATACATTGCTTGTCAAAAGTTTGCTGTTAATTTACCCCCACTATCTGTAGAGATATACAACTTATAAATTACCAAACATTTGCTTTAGAACATATTCTTGATGAAGTGTACCCAATTAACACTTTTCTGCACTTATCTTTTCATATCAACCATCCCGAGATGCACTTATCTTTTTATATCAACCATCCCGAGATGATTCTCTAAAAGATAAGTGTACTTTAGTGATACATATGACAAAAAGAAATTGAAAATCTCCTCGTTTCCAACACCAAAATCCTGATATTGGGTTTTATATTTTTAATTTTAGTTTAGAAGCTTTTATATTAGAGAATTTGTTATCATTACAGTTGTATTTATAAATTTAGTAAAATTATAACTGTAGTTTTAGATTTTAGATTTTAAATTTTTAAATTAAAATTAAAAATTTTAATTTTAAATGTAATACACTGAAAAATCGTAATTTCAATTTTTATATTTTAATTTTTAAATTATAATTGTAATCATTTATTGTGACTCATTTTGTGGAGAAAATAAAAACATGGTATTAAAACGACGTCGTTTGCCGTTCATAATGTCACCACACTCTCATGTTATAAGTCATCTGACACGTGTCATCTGAGTCAGCATCTCAATGTGACATATGCCATATGAGTCATCTGTTAATGTGAAGTACGAAATTGGCATTATTTGTACTAATTGAGTATGAAATTTGAATTTTGTTTGAGTTTGGTACCAAATGGGATAAGAACCGACAACCATTGCTTTGAGACAGTAAATGGCTTGTATAAAGTTATTTTGTGTTAGAATATGTTATAATACAATGGATATTATTGATTATAAATGCTAGAGATGCATGAAGAATGTTTAGAAGTGTAAAGAACGACTTGTTGAAATTTGGTCCCAAATGGGATAAGAACCCACAACCATTGCTTTGAGGCAAAAATTGGCTTGTCTAGAGTTGTTTTGGGTTAGAATATGTAATAATACTATGAATTTGATTGATTACAACTGCTAGAGATGGATGAAGAATGTTTAGAACTGTGAAGAAAGACTTGTTGAAATTTGGACCCAAATGGGATAAGAACCCACAACCATTGCTTTGAGGCAGTAAATGGCTTGTATAAGGTTATTTTGAGTTACAATATATTATAATACAATGAATTTGATTGATTACAAGTGCTAGAGATGGATGAAGAATATTTTGAAATGTGAAGAAAGACTTGTTAAAATATGGTCCCAAATTGGATAAGAACCGACAATCATTGCATTGAGGCAATAAATGGCTTGTATAAAACTATTTTGGGGTAGAATATGATATAATACTATAAATTTTATTGATTGTAAGTGCTAGATTTGGATTAAAAATGTTTAGAAGTGTGAAGAAAGACTTTTTGAAATTTGGTCCAAAATCGGATAAGAACCCACAACCATTGCTTTGAGGCAAAAAATGGCTTGTATAAAGTTATTTTGGGGTAGAATATGATATAATACTATGAATTTCATTGATTACAAGTGCTACAGATAGATGAAGAATGTTAAAATTTTGAAAAAGACTTTTTGAAATTTGGTCCCAAATGAGATAAGAACCCACAACCATAGCTTTGAGGCAGTAAATGGCTTGTATAAAGTTATTTTCGGTTAGCATATGAAATAATACTATGAATTTGATTGATTACAAGTGCTAGAGATGGATGAAGAATGTTTAGAAATGTGAAGAAAGACTTGTTAAAATTTGGTCCCAAATTGGATAAGAACCGACAATCATTGCTTTGAGGCAATAAATGGCTTGTCTAGAGTTGTTTTAGTTTAGAATATGTAATAATACAATGCATTTTATTGATTACAAATTCTAGAGATGGATGAAGAATGTTTAGAATTGTGAAGAAAGACTTGTTGAAATTCGGTCCCAAATGGGAGAAGAACCCACAACCATTGGTTTGAAGCAGTAAATGGCTTGTATAAAGTTATTTTGGGTTAGAATATGTTTTAATACGATGAAGTTGATTGATTATAAGTATCAGAGATGCATGAAGAATGTTTAGAAGTGTGAAAAAGACTTGTTGAAATTTGGTCCCAAATAAGATAAGAACCTACAACCATTGCTTTGAGGCAGTAAATGGTTTGTATAAAGTTATTTTGGGTTAGATTATGTTTTAATACAATCAATTTGAATGATTAAAATTGCTAGAGATGGATGAAGAATGTTTAGAAGCGTGAAGAAAGACTTGTTGAAATTTGGTCCCAAATGTGATAAGAATCCACAACCATTGCTTTGAGGCAGTAAATGGCTTGTCTAGAGTTGTTTTAGTTTATAATATGTTATAATACAATGAATTTCATTGATTACAAGTGCTACAGATAGATGAAGAATGTTTAAATTTTGAAAAAGACTTTTTGAAATTTGGTCCCAAATAAGATAAGAACCCACAACCATAGCTTTGAGGCAGTAAATGGCTTATATAAAGTTATTTTCGGTTAGCATATGATATAATACTATGAATTTGATTGATTACAAGTGCTAGAGATGGATGAAGAATGTTTAGAACTGTAAAGAAAGACTTGTTAAAATTTGGACCCAAATGGGATAAGAACTCACAACCATTGCTTTGAGGCAGTAAATGGCTTGTATAAAGTTATTTTGGGTTAGAATATATTATAATACATTGAATTTGATTGATTACAAGTGCTAGAGATGGATGAAGAAGGTTTTGAAATGTGAAGAAAGACTTGTTAAAATTTCGTCCCAAATTGGATAAGAACCGACAATCATTACTTTGAGACAATAAATGGCTTGTATAAAACTATTTTTGGGTAGAATATGATATAATACTATAAATTTTATTGATTATAAGTGCTAGATTTGGATTAAAAATGTTTAGAAGTGTGAAGAAAGACTTTTTGAAATTTGGTCCAAAATCGGATAAGAACCCACAACCATTGGTCTGAGACAGTAAATGGCTTGTATAAAGTTATTTTGGGTTATAATATGTTATAATACAATGAATTTGATTGATTATAAGTGATAGAGATGCATGAAGAATGTTTAGAAGTGTAAAGAAAGAATTGTTGAAATTTGGTCCCAAATGGGATAAGAACCCACAACTATTGCTTTCAGGCAGTAAATGGCTTTTATAAAGTTATTTTGGGTTAGCATATGATATAATACAACGAATTTGATTGATTACAAGTGTTAGAGATGGATGAAGAATGTTTATAACTATGAAGAAAGACTTGTTGAAATTTGGACCCAAATGGGATAAGAACCCACAACCATTGCTTTGAGGCAGTAAATAGTTTGTATAAGGTTATTTTGGTTAGAATATATTATAATACAATGAATTTGATTGATTAAGTGCTAGAGATGGATGAAAAATGTTTAGAAGTGTGAAGAATGACTTGTTGAAATTTGGTCCCAAATGGAATAAGAACCCAGAACCATTGCGTTAACGCTGTAAATGGCTTGTATAAAGTTATTTTGGGTTAGAATATATTATAAGTACTTTGAATTTGATTGATTACAAGTGCTAAAGATGGATGGAGAATGTTTAGAAGTGTGAAGAATGACTTGTTGAAATTTAGTCCCAAATATGATAAGAACCGACAACCATTGGTTTGAGGCAAAAAATGGCTTGTATAAAGTTATTTTGGGGTAGAATATGATATAATACTATTAATTTCATTGATTACAAGTGCTAAAGATAGATGAAGAATGTTTAAATTTTGAAAAAGACTTTTTGAAATTTGGTCCCAAATGAGATAACAACCCACAACCATTGCTTTGAGGCAGTAAATGGCTTATATAAAGTTATTTTCGGTTAGCATATGATATAATACTATGAATTTGATTGATTACAAGTGCTAGAGATGGATGAAGAATGTTTAGAACTGTGAAGAAAGACTTGTTGAAATTTGGACCCAAATGGGATAAAGAAACCCACAACCATTGCTTTGAGTCAGTAAATGGCTTGTATAAAGTTATTTTGGGTTAGAATATATTTTAATACAATGAATTTGATTGATTACAAGTGCTAGAGATAGATGAAGAATGTTTTGAAATGTGAAGAAAGACTTGTTAAAATTTGGTCCCAAATTGGATAAGAACCCAGAACCATTGCGTTAACACAGTAAATGGCTTGTATAAAGTTATTTTGGGTTAGAATATATTATAAGTACAATGAATTTGATTGATTACAAGTGCTAAAGATGGATGGAGAATGTTTAGAAGTGTGAAGAATGACTTGTTGAAATTTAGTCCCAAATAGGATAAGAACCGACAACCATTGCTTTGAGGCAAAAAAATGGCTTGTATAAAGTTATTTTGGGGTAGAATATGATATAATACTATGAATTTCATTGATTACAAGTGATAGAGATGGATGAAGAATGTTTTGAAATGTGAAGAAAGACTTGTTAAAATCTGGTCCCAAATTGGATAAGAACCGACAATCATTGCTTTGAGCCAATAAATGGCTTGTATAAAACTATTTTGGGGTAGAATATGATATAATACTATAAATTTTATTGATTATAAGTGCTAGATTTGGATTAAAAATGTTTAGAAGTGTGAAGAAAGACTTTTTGAAATTTGGTCCAAAATCGGATAAGAACCCACAACCATTGTCTGAGACAGTAAATGGCTTGTATAAAGTTATTTTGGGTTATAATATGTTATAATACAATGAATTTGATTGATTATAAGTGCTAGAGATGCATGAAGAATGTTTAGAAATGTGAAGAAAGACTTGTTAAAATTTGGTCCCAAATTGGATAAGAACCGACAATCCTTGCTTTGAGGCAATAAATGGCTTGTATAAAACTATTTTGGGGTAGAATATGATATAATACTATAAATTTTATTGATTGTAAGTGCTAGATTTGGATTAAAAATGTTTAGAAGTGTGAAGAAAGACTTTTTGAAATTTGGTCCAAAATCGGATAAGAACCCACAACCATTGCTCTGAGACAGTAAATGGCTTGTATAAAGTTATTTTGGGTTATAATATGTTATAATACAATGAATTTGATTGATTATA
>NW_006238917.1:12867408-12869514 GCF_000375325.1 Capsella rubella | reverse complement strand
AGATGCATGAAGAATGTTTAGAAGTGTGAAGAAAGAATTGTTGAAATTTGGTCTCAAATGGGATAAGAACTCACAACTATTGCTTTCGGGCAGTAAAATGGCTTTTATAAAGTTATTTTGGGTTAGCATATGATATAATACAACGAATTTGATTGATTACAAGTGTTAGAGATGGATGAAGAATGTTTTGAAATGTGAAGAAAGACTTGTTAAAATTTGGTCCCAAATTGGATAAGAACCGACAATCATTGCTTTGATGCAATAAATGGCTTGTATAAAACTATTTTGGAGTAGAATATGATATAATACTATAAATTTTATTGATTATAAGTGCTAGATTTGGATTAAAAATGTTTAGAAGTGTGATGAAAGACTTTTTGAAATTTGGTCCAAAATCGGATAAGAACCCACAACCATTGGTCTGAGACAGTAAATGGCTTGTATAAAGTTATTTTGGGTTATGATATGTTATAATACAATGAATTTGATTGATTATAAGTGCTAGAGATGCATGAAGAATGTTTAGAAGTGTGAAGAAAGAATTGTTGAAATTTGGTCCCAAATGAGATAAGAACTCACAACTATTGCTTTCGGGCAGTAAATGGCTTTTATAAAGTTATTTTCGGTTAGCATATGATATAATACAACGAATTTGATTGATTACAAGTGTTAGAGATGGATGAAGAATGTTTTGAAATGTGAAGAAAGACTTGTTGAAATTTGGACCCAAATGGGATAAGAACCCACAACCATTGCTTTGAGGCAGTAAATGGCTTGTATAAAGTTATTTTGGGTTAGAATATATTATAATACAATAAATTTGATTGATTACAAGTGCTAGAGATGGATGAAGAATGTTTAGAAATGTGAAGAAAGACTTGTTAAAATTTGGTCCCAAATTGGATAAGAACCGACAATCATTGCTTTGAGGCAATAAATGGCTTGTATAAAACTATTTTGGGGTAGAATATGATATAATACTATAAATTTTATTGATTGTAAGTGCTAGATTTGGATTAAAAATGTTTAGAAGTGTGAAGAAAGACTTTTTGAAATTTGGTCCAAAATCGGATAAGAACCCACAACCATTGCTCTGAGACAGTAAATGGCTTGTATAAAGTTATTTTGGGTTATGATATGTTATAATACAATGAATTTGATTGATTATAAGTGCTAGAGATGCATGAAGAATGTTTAGAAGTGTGAAGAAAGAATTGTTGAAATTTGGTCCCAAATGGGATAAGAACTCACAACTATTGCTTTCAGGCAGTAAATGGCTTTTATAAAGTTATTTTGGGGTAGCATATGATATAATACAACGAATTTGATTGATTATAAGTGTTAGAGATGGATGAAGAATGTTTAGAACTATGAAGAAAGACTTGTTGAAATTTGGACCCAAATGGGATAAGAACCCACAACCATTGCTTTGAGGCAGTAAATGGCTTGTATAAGGTTATTTTGAGTTACAATATGTTATAATACAATGAATTTGATTGATTACAAGTGCTAGAGATGGATGAAGAATGTTTAGAAGTGTAAAGAATGACTTGTTGAAATTTGGTCCCAAATGGAATAAGAACCCAGAACCATTGCGTTAACGCAGTAAATGGCTTGTATAAAGTTATTTTGGGTTAGAATATATTATAAGTACTTTGAATTTGATTGATTACAAGTGCTAAAGATGGATGGAGAATGTTTAGAAGTGTGAAGAATGACTTGTTGAAATTTAATTCCAAATAGGATAAGAACCGACAACCTTTGCTTTGACGCTAAAAATGGCTTGTATAAAGTTATTTTGGGGTAGAATATGATATAATACTATGAATTTCATTGATTACAAGTGCTAAAGATAGATGAAGAATTTTTAAATTTTGAAAAAGACTTTTTGAAATTTGGTCCCAAATGAGATAAGAACCCACAACCATTGCTTTGAGGCAGTAAATGACTTGTAAAAAGTTATTTTCGGTTAGCATATGATATAATACTATGAATTTGATTGATTACAAGTGCTAGAGATGGATGAAGAATGTTTAGAACTGTGAAGAAAGACTTGTTGAAATTTGGACCCAAATGTGATAAGAACCCACAACCATTGCTTTGAGG
>NW_006238917.1:12856623-12857408 GCF_000375325.1 Capsella rubella | reverse complement strand
CAAAATGGGATAAGAACCCATAACTATTGCTTTGAATAATTAAATGGCTTGTCTAATGTTGTTTGGGGTTAGAATATGTTAGAATACAATAAATTTGATTGATTACAAGTGCTAGAGGTGCATGAAGAGTGTTTAGAAGTGTGGAGAAAGACTTGTTGAAATTGGGTACCAAATGGGCTAAGAACTAGGAAACATTGCGTTGAACCACCATATGATTTATCTAGTGGTTTTTGGGGTTATAAAATGTTATAATACAATGAATTTGATTGGTTAAAAGTGCTAGAGATGCATGAAGAGTGTTTAGAAGTGTGTAAAGAGACTTGTTGAAATTGGGTCCAAATGGGCTAAGAACTAGGACACATTGCGTTGAACTACTAAATGACTTATTAGTGTTGTTTGGGGTTAGAATTTGTTAGAATACAATGAATTTGATTGATTACAAGTGATAGAGATAGATGAAGTGTGTTTCAAAGTGTGTAGGAGGACTTGCTGAAATTTGGTCAAAAATGGGATAAGAACCCACAACCATTGCTTTGAAGAATTAAATGGTTTGTCTAATGTTTTTTGGGGTTAGAATATGTTGGAATACAATAAATTTGAATAATTACAAGTGCTAGAGGCGCATGAAGAGTTTTTAGAAGTGTGGAGAAAGCCTTGTTGAAATTGGGTCCCAAATGGGCTAAGAACTAGGAAACATTGCGTTGGACCACTAAATGACTTATCTAGTGTATTTTGGGGTTAGAATATGTTAGAATACAATGAAGTTGATGGATTACAAGTGCTAG
>NW_006238917.1:12854026-12856328 GCF_000375325.1 Capsella rubella | reverse complement strand
GTTAGAATACAATAAATTTGATTAATTACAAGTGATAGAGATAGATGAAGAGTGTTTCAAAGTGTGTAGGAGGACTTGCTGAAATTTGGTCAAAAATGGGATAAGAACCCACAACCATTGCTTTGAAGAATTAAATGGTTTGTCTAATGTTGTTTGGGTTTAGAATATGTTGGAATACAATAAATTTGAATAATTACAAGTGCTAGAGGCGCATGAAGAGTTTTTAGAAGTGTGGAGAAAGCCTTATTGAAATTGGGTCCCAAATGGGGTAAGAACTAGGAAACATTGCGTTGAACCACTAAATGACTTATCTAGTGTTGTTTGGGGTTAGAATATGTTAGAATACAATGAAGTTGATGGATTACAAGTGCTAGAGATACATGAAGAGTGTTTAAAACTGTTAGAAAGACTATCTGAAATTGGTTCAAAATGGGTTAAGAACCCACAACCATTGCTTTGAAGAATAAAATGGCTTGTCTTATGATGTTTAGGGTTAGAATATGT
The DNA here is from genome assembly GCF_000375325.1 of Capsella rubella. NCBI lineage: Eukaryota > Viridiplantae > Streptophyta > Magnoliopsida > Brassicales > Brassicaceae > Capsella > Capsella rubella. The sequence goes on along the minus strand of NW_006238917.1, from coordinate 12,855,824 downwards.
TAGAATACAATAAATTTGTTTGATTAGAAGTTCTAGAAGTGCATGAAGAGTATTTAGAAGTGTGGAGAAAGACTTGTTGAAATTGGGTCCCAATAGGCTAAGAACTAGGACACGTTGCGTTGAACTACTAAATGACTTATTTAGTGTTGTTTGGGGTTAGAATTTGTTAGAATACAATAAATTTGATTAATTACAAGTGATAGAGATAGATGAAGAGTGTTTAAAAGTGTGTAGGAAGACCTGCTGAAATTTGGTCCGAAATGGGCTAAGAACCCACAACCATTGCTTTGAAGAATAAAATGGCTTGTTTTATGTTGTTTGGGGTTAGAATATGTTAGAAAAAATAAATTTGATTGATTACAAATGCTAGAGGGGCATGAAGAGTTTTTAGAAGTGTGGAGAAAGACTTGTTGAAATTGGGTCCCAAATGGGCTAAGAACTCGGAAACATTGCGTTGAACCACTAAATGATTTATGTAGTGTTGTTTCGGGTTAAAATTTGTTAGAAAACGATGAAGTTGATTGATTACAAGTGTTAGAGATAGATGAAGAGTGTTTAAAAGTGTGTAGAAAGACTTGTTGAAATTTGGTGCAAGATGGGCTAAGAACCCACAACCATTGTTTTGAAGAATTAAATGGCTTGTCTAATGTTGTTTGAGGTTAGAATATGTTAGAATACAATAAATTTGAATAATTACAAGTGCTAGAGGCGCATGAAGAGTTTTTAGAAGTGTGGAGAAAGCCTTATTGAAATTGGGTCCCAAATGGGGTAAGAACTAGGAAACATTGCGTTGAACCACTAAATGACTTATCTAGTGTTGTTTGGGGTTAGAATATGTTAGAATACAATGAAGTTGACTGATTACAATTAATAGAGATACATGAAGAGTGTTTAAAACTGTGTAGAAAGACTTTCTGAAATTGGTCCAAAATGGGCTAACAACCCACAACCATTGCTTTGAAGAATAAAATGGCTTGTCTTATGTTGTTTAGGGTTAGAATATGTTAGAATATAATAAATTTGATTGATTACAAGTGCTAGAGGTGCATGAAGAGTGTTTAGAAGTGTGGAGAAAGACTTGTTGAAATTGGGTCCCATATGGGCTAAGAACTCGAAAACATTGCGTTGAACAACTAAATGACTTATCTACTGTTTTTTGGGGTTATAATATGTTAGAATACAACGAATTTGATTGATTACAAGTGCTAGAGATGCATGAAGAGTGTTTAGATGTGTGGAGAAAGACTTGTTGAAATTGGGTCCCAAATGGGCTAAGAACTCGGAAACATTGCGTTGAAAAACTAAATTACTTATCTAGTGTTATTTGGGATTAGAATATGTTAGAATACAAACAATTTGATTGATTACAAGTGCTATAGATGCATGAAGAGTGTTTAGAAGTGTGTTGAAAGACTTGTTGAAATTGGGTCCCAAATGGGCTAAGAACTCGGAAACATTGCGTTGAAAATCTAAATGACTTATCTAATGTTGTTTGGGGTTAGAATATGTTAGAATACAATAAATTTGATTAATTAAAAGTGTCAGAGGTGCATGAAGAGTTTTTAGAAGTGTGGAGAAAGACTTGTTCAAATTGGGTCCAAATGGGCTAAGAACTAGGACACATTGCGTTGAACTACTAAATGACTTATTAGTGTTGTTTGGGGTTAGAATTTGTTAGAATACAATGAATTTGATTGATTACAAGTGATAGAGATAGATGAAGAGTGTTTCAAAGTGTGTAGGAGGACTTGCTGAAATTTGGTCAAAAATGGGATAAGAACCCACAACCATTGCTTTG
>NW_006238917.1:12852887-12853926 GCF_000375325.1 Capsella rubella | reverse complement strand
TAATGTTTTTTGGGGTTAGAATATGTTGGAATACAATAAATTTGATTAATTACAAGTGCTAGAGGTGCATGAAGAGTTTTTAGAAGTGTGGAGAAAGACATGTTGAAATTGGGTCCAAAATGGGCTAAGAACTAGGAAACATTGCGTTGAACCACTAAATGACTTAACTAGTGTTGTTTGGGGTTAGAATATGTTAGAATACAATGAAGTTGATGGATTACAAGTGCTAGAGATACATGAAGAGTGTTTAAAACTATGTAGAAAGACTTTCTGAAATTGGTCCAAAATGGGCTAAGAACCCACAACCATTGCTTGGAAGTATTAAATGGCTTGTATAATGTTGGTTCGGGTTAGAATATGTTAGAATACAATAAATTTGATTGATTACAAATGCTAGAGGTGCATGAAGAGTGTTTAGAAGTGTGGAGAAAGACTTGTTGAAATTGGGTCCCAAATGGGCTAAGAACAAGGAAACATTGCGTTGAACCACTAAATGATTTATCTAGTGGCTTTTGGGGTTAGGATATGTTAGAATACAATGAATTTTATTGATTAAAAGTGCTAGTTATGCATGAAGAGTGTTTAGAAGTGTGTAGAGAGACGTGTTGAAATTGGGTCCAAATGGGCTAAGAACTAGGACACATTGCGTTTAAACACTAAATGACTTATTAGTGTTGTTTGGAGTTAGAATTTGAGAGAATACAATGAATATGATTGATTACAAGTGATAGAGATAGATGAAAAGTGTTTAAAAGTGTGTAGGAAGACTTGCTGAAATTTGGTCCAAAATGGGATAAGATCCCACAACCATTGCTTTGAAGAATTAAATGTTTTGTCTAATGTTTTTTGGGGTTAGAATATGTTGGAATACAATAAATTTGATTAATTACAAGTGCTAGAGGTGCATGAAGAGTTTTTAGAAGTGTGGAGAAAGACATGTTGAAATTGGGTCCAAAATGGGCTAAGAACTAGGAAACATTGCGTTGAACCACTAAATGACTTAACTAGTGTTGTTTGGGGTTAGAATATGTTAGAATAC
>NW_006238917.1:12764402-12852787 GCF_000375325.1 Capsella rubella | reverse complement strand
GAAGTTGATGGATTACAAGTGCTAGAGATACATGAAGAGTGTTTAAAACTTTGTAGAAAGACTTTCTGAAATTGGTCCAAAATGGGGTAAGAACCCACAACCATTGCTTTCAAGAATAAAATGGCTTGTCTTATGTTTTTTAGGGTTAGAATATGTTAGACTACAATAAATTTGATTGATTACAAGTTCTAGAAGTGCATGAACAGTGTTTAGAAGTGTGGAGAAAGACTTGTCGAAATTGGGTCCCAATTGGCTAAGAACTAGGACACATTGCGTTGAACTAATAAATGACTTATTTAGTGTTTTTATGGGTTAGAATATGTTAGAATACAATGAAGTTGATTGATTACAAGTGCTATAGATACAGAAAGAGTGTTTAATCAGTGTAGAAAGACTTTCTGAAATTGGTCCAAAATGGGCTAAGAACCCACAACAATTGCTTTGAAGAATAAAATGGCTTGTCTTATGTTCTTTGGGGTTAGAATATGTTAGAAAACAATAAATTTGATTGATTACAAATGCTAGAGGTGCATGAAAAGTGTTTAGAAGTGTGGAGAAAGACTTGTTGAAATTGGGTCCCAAATGGGCTAAGAACAAGGAAACATTGCGTTGAACCACTAAATGATTTATCTAGTGGCTTTTGGGGTTAGGATATGTTAGAATACAATGAATTTTATTGATTAAAAGTGCTAGTTATGCATGAAGAGTGTTTAGAAGTGTGTAGAGAGACGTGTTGAAATTGGGTCCAAATGGGCTAAGAACTAGGACACATTGCGTTTAAACACTAAATGACTTATTAGTGTTGTTTGGGGTTAGAATTTGAGAGAATACAATGAATATGATTGATTACAAGTGATAGAGATAGATGAAAAGTGTTTAAAAGTGTGTAGGAAGTCTTGCTGAAATTTGGTCCAAAATGTGATAAGAACCCACAACCATTGCTTTGAAGAATTAAATGGCTTGTCTAATGTTTTTTGGGGTTAGAATATGTTGGAATACAATAAATTTGATTAATTACAAGTGCTAGAGGTGCATGAAGAGTTTTTAGAAGTGTGGAGAAAGACATGTTGAAATTGGGTCCAAATGGGCTAAGAACTAGGAAACATTGCGTTGAACCACTAAATGACTTATCTAGTGTTGTTTTTATGGGTTAGAATATGTTAGAATACAATGAAGTTGATTGATTACAAGTGCTATAGATACAGAAAGAGTGTTTAAAACTGTGTAGAAAGACTTTCTTAAATTTGTCCAAAATGGGCTAAGAACCCACAACAATTGCTTTGAAGAATAAAATGGCTTGTCTTATGTTGTTTGGGGTTAGAATATGTTAGAAAACAAAAAGTGTGGAGAAAGACTTGTTGAAATTGGGTCCCAAATGGGCTAAGAACTCACAAACATTGCGTTGAACCACTAAATGAGATATCAACTGTTGTTTGGGGTTAGAATAAGTTAGAATACAATGAATTTGATTGATTACAAGTGCTTGAGATGCATGAAGAGTGTTTAGAAGTGTGTTTAGAAGTGTGTAAAGAAACTGGCTTAAAGTTGGTCCAAAATGGGCAAAGAACCCACAACCATTGCTTTGAAGAATTAAATTGCTTGTCTCGTGTTGTTTGGGGTTAGAATACGTTAGAATACAATAAATTTAATTGATTACAAGGGATAGAGGTGTATGAAGAGTATTTAGAAGTCTGGAGAAAGACTTGTTGAAATTGGGTCCCAAATGGGCTAAGAACTCGGAAACATTGCGTTGAACCACTAAATGACTTATCTATTGTTGGTTGGGGTTACTGGCCGTTTTCAGATTTCTTTTCCACCAGTCTCTTTTTCGTGTAATATTTGTGATTTCTCCTATTTTTAAAATTTTATATCGATTTTTGTGTCAAAATTTCCTTTACAATTCTATCAAAAAATAATTTGCTGGGAAAATTTTTGTCAAAATTTTTTGGTGGAAAATATTTTGGCGGATAAATTTTTGGGCGGGAAACTTTTTGTCGGAACATTTTGGCGGGAAAATTTTGACGGGAATTTTTTTGGCGGGAAATATTTTTGAAAGAATAGGAAGAAGGGTTTTAATATGAAAATATGAAGTTATAAATTCCATTAAAGATATGAAACTTTTTGATTGGCTTATTTTTATGTTTATGGCGTACTCCAAACTGCCAATCGCAAACCCTAAACCCTAAACCCTTAACCCCGGACCCTAAACCCTAAAGAGCTTTGCCAATCTAGGGCCTACGGGTAGGGATTAAAGCAGGTGGTGGGCGCTTTTCTTCTATGGTGGTGTAAGGTTGCGCTTTTCTTCTCTTGTGGTGTAAGGCGTGGTTGGATCTGTCGTTCGATGCCAGAAGATTTCTCTCTTTCACGGCGACCTGAGATGATGTTCCTTCGCTCTGCTGGTTGAAGGCTTTTGCGGATCTGAATAAGACTTCTCTTTGCTAAGTGGCTTGTGAGCGATAGATCTATCTTGCGGCGGAAAATGATCTTCAAACCGGTGGGTTCACCACTTTGCGAACAAATTAACGGTTGATCTGTGACTAGATCCTTGATGGCTAGTTACGGGGATCTACCTTTTCCAAGAGGAAAGTTCCATGTTAGGTTTGATCTCAGTGACGGTTTGCGGTGGGGTTCGCGAGCTCCAACCTAAGAATTGGTGTCAAGTCTTAGGCAGAAACGAGCTGTCCTTGTTAGCGTCGGATTTAGTAGGTAGTTTGTGTTTCCGGTGTACTGCCCGTTTTTAGATCTCTTTTCGAGCAGTCTCCTTTTTTATGTAATATTTCTGATTTCTTCTATTTTTTAATTATATGTAGATTTTTGTGTCAAACTTTCCTCTACTATTTCGGTCAAAAAAAAATTTGGCGGAAAAATTTCTGTCGGAATTTTTTTGCTGGAAAATATTTTGGCGGGAAAATTTTTATCAGAAACTTTTAGGCGAAAAATTTTGGCGGGAAAATTTTTGACTAGAATGTTTTTGGCCGAAATTTTTTTGGGAAGAATAGGAAGAAGGAGTTTAATATGAAAATATGAAATTATAATTTCCATTAAAAATTTGAAATTTTTTGATTGGCTTATTTTTAAGTTTATGGCTTACCCCAAACCGCCAACTGCAAACCCTAAACCCTAACCCTAAACCCTAAACCCTAACCCTAAACCCTAAACCCTAAACCCCGAACCTTAAACCTAAAGAGCTTTGCCAATGTAGGGCTTATGGGCAGGGATTAAAGCAGGTGGTGGGGGCTTTTCTTCTATGGTGGTGTAAGGTGTGGTTGGATCTGTCGTATGATGCCAGACAATTTCTCTCTTTCACGGCAATCATGTGAGCGATAGATATGTCTTGCGGCAGATGTTGAGCTTCAAACCGGTGGGTTCACCACTTTGCGAACAGATTAACGGTTGAACTTTGACTTGATCCTTGATGGCTAGTTATGGGGATCTACCTTTTTCAATAGGAACGTTCCAAGTTGAGTTTGATCTCACTGACGGTTTTACTAGCGTCGGATTTATTAGGTAGTTTGTGTTTCCGGTGTACTGCCTGTTTTCAAATCTCTTTTCCAGCAGTCTCCTTGTTTTCCTGTAATATTTGTGATTTCTCCTATCTTTTAAATTATATGTCGATTGTTGTGTCAAAATTTCCAATACTGTTTCGATAAAAAAAAAAATTTGGCGGGAAAATTTTTCTAAAAATTTTTTTGGTGGAAAATATTTTGTTGGGAGAATTTTGGTGAAAAACTTTTGGGCGGGAAACTTTTGTCGGAAAATTTTGGCGGGAGAATTTTTGACTGGAATGTTTCTGGCAGGAAAGTTTTTGGAAAGAATAGGAAGGAGGGGTTTAATATGAAAATATGCAATTATAAATTCCATTTAAATATGAATTTTTTGACTGGCTTATATTTTAGTTTATGGCTTACACCTAACCGCCAACCGCAAACCCTAAACCCTAACCCTAAACTCTAAACCCTAAACCCTAAACCCTAAACCCCAAACCCTAAACCCTAAAGAGTTTTGCCAATCTTGGGCCGATGGGAAGGTATTAAAGCAGGTGGTGGGCACTTCTCTTCTATGATAGTGTAAGGCGTGGTTGGATCTGTTGTTCGATGCCAGACGATTTCTCTCGTTAACGGCGTCCTTATATAATGTTCCTTCGACCTCTTGGTTTAAGGCTTTGGCGGATCTGGATCAGACTTCTCTTGGCTAAGTGACTTGTGATCGATAGATCTGTCTTGCGGCGGAAGTTAAGTTTCAAACTGGTGGGTTGATTACTTTGCGAACAGATTAACGGTTGATCTGTGACCATATCCTTGATGGCTAGTTACAGGGATCTACCTTTTCCAAGAGGAAACTTCCAGGTTGGTTTGATCTCAGTGACGGTTTGTGGTGGTGTTCGCGAGCTCCAGCCTAAGAATTGGTGTCAAGTCTTAGTCGCAAACGAGCCGTCCTTACTAGCGTCGGTTGTAGTAGGTAGTTTGTGTTTCCGGTGTACTGCCAGTTTTCAGATCTCTTTTCCAGCAGTCTCCTTGTTTTCCTGCAATATTTGTGATTTATCCTATATTTTAAATTATATGTCGATTGTTGTGCTAAAATTTCATGTACTATTTCGAAAAAAAAAATTGGGGGAAAACTTTTGTAGAAATTTTTTTGGTGGAAAATATTTTGGTGGGAAAATTTTTGTCAAAAACTTTTGGACGGGAAACTTTTTGTCGAAAAATTTTGGCGGGAAAGTTGTTGACAGGAATATATTTGGCGGGAAATTTTTTGGAAAGAATAGGAAGGAGGGGTTTAATATGAAATTATGCAATTATATATTCATTAAAATATGAAATTTTTTGATTGGCTTATTTTTTTGTTTATGGCTTACCCCTAACCGCCAACCGCAAACCCTAAACCCTAAACCCCAAACCCTAAACCCTAAAGAGATTTGCCAATCTTGGGCCTATGGGAAGGTATTAAAGCAGGTGGTGGGCACTTCTCTTCTATGGTGGTGTAAGGCGTGGTTGGATTTGTTGTTCGATGCCAGACGATTTCTCTCTTTCACGGCGTCCTTATATGATGATCCTTCGACCTCTTGGTTTAAGGCTTTGGCGGATCTGGATCAGACTTCTCTTGGCTAAGTGACTTGTGAGCGATAGATCTATCTTGCGGCGGAAGTTGAGCTTCAAACCGGTGGGTTGACCACTTTGCAAACAGATTAACGGTTGATTTGTAACCATATCCTTGATGGCTAGTTATAGGGATCTACCTTTTCCAAGAGGAAAGTTCCAAGTTGGGTTTGATCTATGTGACGGTTTGCGGTGGGGTTCACGAGCTCCAGCCTAAGAATTAGTGTCAAGTCTTAGTCGCAAACGAGCCATCCTTAATAGTGTCAGATTTAGTAGATAGTTTGTGTTTCCGGTGTACTGCCCGTTTTCAGATCTCTTTTCTAGCCGTCTCCTTTTTCCTGTAATATTTGTTATTTCTCCTTTCTTTTAAATTATATGTCGAATGTTGTGTCAGAATTTCCTGTACTATTTCGATAAAAAAAAATTTTTTGTCAAAAACTTTTGGCCGGGAAACTTTTTGTCCGAAAATTTTGGCAGGAAAATTTTTGACGGGAATTTTTTAGGCGGGAAATTTTTTTGAAAGAATACGTAGGAGGGGTTTCATATGAAAATATGAAATTATAAATTGCATTAAATATATAAAATTTGTTTATTGTCTTATTTTTTAGTTTATGGCTTACCCCAAACCGTCAACCGCAAACCCCAAACCCTAAACCCCAAACCCCAAACCCTAAACCCAAAATCCTAAACCCTAAACCCCAAACCTTAAACCCTAAAGAGCTTTGGCAATCTTGGGCCGATGGGGAGGGATTAAAGCAGGTGGTGGGCACTTCTTTTTTATGGTGGTGTAAGGTGTGGTTGGATCTGTCGTTCGATGCCAGACTATTTTTCTCTTTCACAGCGACCTGAGATGATGTTCCTTCGATCTGCTAGTTGAAGGATTTGGCGGATCTGGATCAGACTTCTCTTGGCTAAGTGGCTTGTGAGCAATATATATGTCATGCGGCGTAAGCTCAGCTTCAAACCGGTGGGTTCACACTTTGCGAACAGATTAACTGTTGATCTGTGACCATATCCTTGATGGCTAGTTACGGGGATCTACCTTTTCCAAGAGAAAAGTTCCAGGTTGGGTTTGATCTCAGTGACGGTTTGTGGGGGGGTTCGCGAGCTCCAGCCTAAGAATTGGTGTCAAGTATTAGTTGCAAACGAGTCGTCCTTACTAGCGTCGGATTTAGTAGGTAGTTTGTGTTTCCGGTGTACTGCCCATTTTTAGATCTCTTTTCCAGCAGTCTCCTTGTTTTCCTGTAATTTTGTGATTTCTGATATATCATAGTTTTTAGGGGTTTTTGGCCGAAGGAACATACTGGGAGAGCATATTTGGTGTGAGTGTCTAGCGTCACAACTTTGGGTGTCGATCGACACTAATATCTGACGGCAATTGAAGTTCACGCTTAATTGAAGTTCAGAAGATTTGCAGATTCGGTCTAGAAGTTTCCCTTATTTGCAATTAAGCCCAGTTCGTGGTTAAGACATATATATTGAGTTTTTAGGGTTTTGTTGAGACTTAAGCATTATTTTGGAGAGAGAGATTTGTAGAGAGCCAGGAGAGAAGAATCAAAACCTCCATCAGAGAAGATTCATAACTCCTTTACTTCTGCTATTGATTTCTTTAATGATATTGATTTTATTCATGATGTTTGTTTCAATCACCATGTCTGAGTAGATCTCTTGTTAAGTTTAGGGCTTTCAAAGGAAATCATGAATTGTTAGGTTGTTAAATTGTTAGGATTGAATCTATAGAGTTTTTCATCTAGATTGTGGTTAATTTGTTCTAGAGTAGTGAAAGCAACCTAGAATCTGATCTTAGGTTAATTGGTAGACACGAAAGTGTTATTAATTTCCTGAAAATAATCTAGATGAGAAAAATACTTATTCGCAAAGAGATTTGGTTTAGGGATTTTGTGAACTTATCAAACCTGAATTAAATGCATGTCTTAAACTTATAAATTTGCAAAGAGATTTGGAATTTAGGGTTCTAGACATAGATATTCCTTGCAACGAAAGTTGATTGATTATATTTTTGTGATTTGAGTTCAAGAACGGTGCTTTATAAATCATGACAATTCTTTATTTTGAATTCGAGCGACACCAAGCCGCAGCAGACAATGCACAGTTGGCGTTGAATGATGAAGCAGATGATGAGAACCGCACACTTGGAGAATACAACAGGCCTGCACTGTTCTATTCAAACCGCTCTGCGATACGTCCTCCTATATTTCAGAGGAACAACTTTGAGTTGAAGCCTGGGTACTACATTGTTGTAGGAAAACACCTGTTCCATGGCCATGCTCATGAGCATCCAATGGACCATATTGAGAAGTTTAAAGACTTGGTATCTAACATCAATGCTGATGGTGTATCTTCAGATTTTCTGCTCTACAAGCTTTTCCAACACTCCTTAGCTGGAGAAGCACTATCCTGGCTCAAGGAGTTGAAGCCTGCATCTCTTACGTGTTGGAAGGATGTAAAGGTTGAGTTCTTGAACAACTTTTATGATGATGCGAGGTCCAAGGAGCTGCGGAAAAATATTTCTACCTTTTCTCAAGGGATCTCGGAGGCTTTCAAGGCTGCTTGGGTGCGTTTTAAGGGGTATCAGAGAGATTGTCCACACCATGGTTATGAAAAATTTCAGATTTTGGGAATCTTTTATAGAGGATTAGAATGGAGATATCAGATGGCTTTAGATGCTGCAAGTAATGGCAACTACAATACAAGGTCTCCAGCTCAAGCCACCAAACTGATTGAGAATTTATCTTCCAGCAACAGCACTAAAGTTGCTAATTTTGAGAGGAAGAAGCTAGCCCAAAACATGGATGGGGTTCAACTCGCTGACGTTAAGGCAAAGCTCGATTCTGTGCATAACCTTCTTGCTGAGGTTAAGGCCGTTGAACTGGGTGCGGATGAAGAAGAAGGCGTGAACTACATCAATGGTGCTGGGCATCTGGGTCAGAAGTTTGGTAACACACAAGGTAACCGGTACAACAATGGGTATGGTCAGAAAGGCACCAGCAGTTTCGTCAGCACCTATGAAAATTCTTCTTACCAGTCGCCTCCCCCTCCATCTACATATGCTGAGATGAAGTCAATGTTAGAACAGATTCTAGCGGGTCAGCAGAACATGAGAGTGGATTTCAACGAGAAGATGGATGCCTTATATACTGATTTAAATGGCAAGATAGAAGCTTTCAGCACCTTTACCAACAAGGTTGACGTTAAGGTTGCACAAACTACTGGAACTGTAAAGAAACGAGAAGGATGCAATGCCATTTTGATTAGGGATGGAGATAACGTTTGGGAGGAGGAAACAAGTGACGATGATGAAACCGCACTTGCACAACATGTGTCGCTCGACACCATCTCACGGTGTCGATTGACACTAACACCAGTTCTCGTGGATTCGGTTCCTGACAGACCAATATCCACCGCGATCAAAACTTCCATATCAACACTAGATCACAGTGTCGATCGACACCTTCTCTGTGGCGATCGACACTCCTTACAAACAGAAACAAATTTTCTTGAAACTCTGCGATCATCTACAGAAAAGATGTACAAGCCTAAGGTTCCTTTTCAAAAGCCTAGGAAGTCTAAACAGGAGATGGAAGAAGCTCGATGCAAGGCAATGATGGAAAAGGTGATAAATGAGATACATCTAGATCATGTAGATCGAGATTCACCTATGCTTAAGCGGTGTGTTAAGAGGATGGTCCTAAATGATGTGAGCCCTGAGGAAGGAGCTTTACTGGCTAGAGACAAGGGTGCTATCTTCTTGAAACATACCCGACAGAGTAAGAAATAAAAGAATAAGAAAGGGTTTGTTTCTGAAAAAGTTAGTGCCATGATTCAGAGCAGGATTCTGGAGAAGTTACCTGATCCAGGAAGTTTCGTGCTAGACTGCTCTATCTTCACAGAAAGATTTCCTCACTACTCTATTGATATGAGACTTGGAATGATAGATTTAAAGCCAACTAGGGTCTCTCTTATCTTAGCTGATAGATTGAAAAGGATTCCAGAAAGTATTTTATAGGATGTTTTGATAAGAGTTGGTGAATGCATGATTCCCGCTGATTTTGGTTTTCTTGAGTATGGTGAAGACCCTAAGGATCCTATTATCCTTTGGAGATCTTTCTTGGCTACCGCTGGTGCTCTTATATATGTTCAGAAAGGAAGGATTAGACTACATGTGGGTGATTTGGTCATGAACTTTGATATGGACAAGTTGAGGCGAGCACCTACTATTGATGGCCAGACTTTTTCTGTCGAATAAGCCTTGGATGACAAGGCAGTCAAAGAGTATTCAGAAGACATTACTTCTAGGGACCAGAGCGAGGTTCTATCTACTGATAAGTTGATGGAGGATAACGTTTTTGTGCTCGAGATGAGGATCGCTGAGGCGAATTGCAGAAAAAGTGTAGAAACACGAGCAGTAGGCTCAGTGTCGAGCGACACCACCATGGTGTCGGTCGACACCCCTTGTCATGACAGTGTAAACTTGCCAACAATGGATGTTTTTCGGGTTGATCGTACTGCTGCAAGCTTGAGCCCTGTTCTGAATCGGAAAGCTTCACCACCCATACTCCAGAGACCTCAAGAAAAGCAAAGGTACGCAACTTCTTTACCCAAACCTTCTCATATCATCAGTAAAAATTTCCATGGTACAAAGACTGTTTTGCAGTTAACCAAACCACGAGATTATCGTAGAGCGCTTGTTGGTTCTTTTGATGATGTTGTAGGTAAAAGGAGTGTCCCACCCATACCTAGATCTTGTCCTGCTGGTGCTCCTCGTGTACTTGGTCGATCTCCTACACCTAATGCTTATAGACCACCATGGATGATGAGACACTATTCTCGGAGGTATTTAGTGCCACTTCCCGATCAACCGGACGGTTGATTCCCGACAAAGTCAAGCTAATCACTGAAACAAGCGCTAAGTGGGAGGCAACCCATTTGTGAGTCTTTTTATTTCTTTGCATTTATTTCAGTTTTATTTTATTTTATTCGCCAATCTTAGAATTGGCAACACTGGAGACAGTGTTGTTTAAGTCTGGGGGAGGTAGTTACTAACATTTTTTATTCTTTTGGAGTTTTATCGAGTCAGACCAAAAACATTTTTTGTTTTATTGAGTCAAAATTTTTGTAGGGAACTATGAACTCAGTCTAACGGTTTCTCTGATTTGTATTAACACTCTTATGACTCTTGATTATGCTTGATCTCATAACCGAAGTTTGGAATGAATATGAGCTGTATCAACAATCCTGAAAGCCCTTATTCATTGGATATCCATTTGATCTAACGTTGTCTCTAATTTTATCAAGACTTAATTGGACTTAATCGCTTACCTTGGGAGTTGGTATACATTAGACTAGACTTCTTCTTTGAACCACACAAGACACTGCACTTCTTCAAAGTATGATTCCTTCTTTCTCTCTTCCCTTCAGCCTTTAAAAGAAACTGTGGAAAAGGCTATATGTAGAAGTGATATGAGGGTTGTCGCGTAAACTCGTGCATACTTTGGATTTCATGGATACCCGAATAAAAAAAATAAAAAAGAGAGTTTATAAAAAAAACAGAAAGAAAGAAAAAAAGAAGAAGAAAAAGGAATCGTTGAAAAAATAAAATGATACCCTAGAAAAGTAGGGAGATTTCGATTACCTTAGAAGTGAGAAAAGGGAGAAGAAGTGAAATCATACGAAGAATGTCTTGGTTTGAGAAGAGTCCATATGCCATTGATCGATATTCCCTCGGTAAGAATTCATCTTTACTTGTTTTAAATTATGTAAAGAGATGACAATGGAGAGACTATAGATTCCTGAGGATTGTGGGATTAGAGTAAGGAATGTTGATGCTTCTCTTAGGAAAAGTACATAAAGTAAGTTCTAGAGTCAAGGCGATGAAGAGTGCAAAGAAGAGTTTCCTGCAGTTGAGTGAGTTCCCGCATTTTCAAACTTCTTTCACAGGTTAAGTTTCTGTTTTGCTTGAGGGCAAGCAAAGGCTAAGTCTAGGGGAGTTGATATATCATGGTTTTTACGGGTTTTTGGCCATTATATAAGTCTTATTTATAGAGTTTTAGAGTGTTTTCGAGTCTTCTTGAATCATTTCAGGATTAGGAGCTATTTGACATGGATTGGAGCTTTTAAGAGCATTTGGAAGCATTTGGAAAGATGTGCCGAAGGAACGTACTGGGAGAGCATATTTGGTGTGAGTGTCGAGCGTCACAACTTCGGGTGTCGATCGACACCAATATCTGACGGCAATTCAATTTCACGCTTAATTGAAGTTCAGAAGATTTGCAGATTCGGCCTAGAAGTTTCCCTTATTTCCAATTAAGCTCAGTTCGTGGTTAAGATATATATATATATATATATATATATATATATATATATATATATTGAGTTTTTAGGGTTTTGTTGAGACTTAAGCATTATTTTGGAGAGAGAGATTTGTAGAGAGCCAGGAGAGAAGAATCAAAACCTCCATCAGAGAAGATTCATAACTCTTTGTCTTCTGCTATTGATTTCTTTAATTGTATCTATTTTATTCATGATGTTTGTTTCAATCACCATGTCTGAGTAGATCTGTTGTTAGGTTTAGGGTTTTCAAAGGAATTCATGAATTGTTAGGTTGTTAGATTGTTAGGATTGAATCTATAGAGTTCTTCATCTAGATTGTGGTTAATATCTTCTAGAGTAGTGAAAGCAACCTAGAATCTGATCTTATGTTAATTGGTAGACACGAAAGTGTTATTAATTTCCTGAAAATAACCTAGATGAGCGAAATACCTATTCGCAAAGAGATTTGGTTTAGGGATTTTGTGAACTTATCAAACCTGAATTAAATGCATGTCTTAAACTTATAAATTTGCAAAGAGATTTGGAATTTAGGGTTCTAGACATAGATATCCTTTGCAACGAAAGTTGATTGATTATATTTTTGTGATTTGATTTCAAGAACGGTGCTTTATAAATCCTGACAATTCTTTATTTGGAATTCTGAATTTCCTGAGAATATCACTAGGCCTAGCATTTCCTCATTATTGTTTTAAAACTAAACTTTATTTTAATTTGCTTTTTTTTAATATTAAAACCTTGCTTGCTTAGCTTAATTTTAATATCGATTATTTATTGTCTAATCTTTGAGTCTCTGTGGATTCGATCCCTACGTACTATAGTGATCTCTTAATTGAGAGAGTAGCGCAAGGCAAATTTGAGCCGATCAATTTCTCCTATCTTTTAAATTATATGTCGATTGTTGTGTCAAAATTTCATGTACTATTTTGATCAAATAAAAAATTTAGCGGGAAAATTTTTGTAGAAATTTTTTTGGTGGAAAATATTTTGGTGGGAAAATTTTTGTCGGAAAATTTTGGCGGGAAAGTTGTTGACAGGAATGTTTTTGGCGTGAAATGTTTTGGAAAGAATAGGAAAGAGGAGTTTAATATGAAAATATGCAATTATAAATTCCATTAAAATATGAAATTTTTTGATTGGCTAATTTTTTAGTTTATGGCTTACCCCTAACCGTTAACCGCAAACCCTAAACCCAAAACCCTAACCCTAAACTCTAAACCCTAAACCCTAAACCCTAACCCTAAACCAATAAACCCTAAACCCCAGACCCCAAACCCTAAAGATCTTTGCCAATCTTGGGCCGATAGGCAGGGATTAAAGCAGGTGGTGGGCACTTCTCTTCTATGGTGGTGTAAGGCGTGGTTGGATCTGTTGTTCGATGCCAGACGATTTCTCTCTTTCACGGCGTCCTCATATGATGTTCCTTCGATCTGCTGGTTGAAGGGTTTGGCGGATCTGGATCAAACTTCTCTTGGCTAAATGACTTGTGAGTGATAGATCTATCTTGCGGCGGAAGTTGAGCTTCAAACCGGTGGGTTGACCTCTTTGCGAACAGATTAACAGTTGATATGTGACCATATCCTTGATGGCTATTTAGAGGGATCTACCTTTTCCATGAGAAAAGTTCCAGGTTGGGTTTGATCTCAGTGACGGTTTGCGGTGGGGTTCGCGAGCTCCAGCCTAAGAAGTAGTGTAAAGTCTTAATCGCAAACGAGCCATCCTTACTAGCGTCGGATTTAGTAGGTAGTTTGTGTTTCCGATGTTCTGCCCGTTTTCAGATCTCTTTTCTAGCAGTCTCCTTTTTTCCTGTAATATTTGTGATTTCTCCTATCTTTTAAATTTTATGTCGAATGTTGTGTCAAAATTTCCTGTACTATTTCGATCAAGAAAAAAAATTGGCGGGAAAATTTATGTAGAAATTTTTTTGGTGGTAAAATTTTTGTCAAAAGCTTTTGTCTCGGAAACTTTTTGTCGGAAAATTTTTGCAGGAAAATTTTTGACGGGAATTTTTTAGGCGGGAAATTTTTTGGAAAGAATACGAAGTAGGGGTTTAATATGAAAATAGGAAATTATAAATTCCATTAAAAATATAAAAATTTTTGATTGTCTTATTTTTTAGTTAATGGCTTAACCCAAACCGCCAAACGCAAACCCTAAACCCTAAACCCCAAACCTTAAACCCTAAACCCTGAACCCTAACCCTAACCCTAAACCTTAAACCCTAACCCTAAACCCTAAAGAGTTTTGCCATTCTTGGGCCGATGGGCAATGATTAAAGTAGGTTGTGGGCACTTCTCTTCTATGGTGGTGTAAGGCGTGGTTGGATCTGTCGTTTGATGCCAGACAATTTCTCTCTTTCACGGCGTCCTGAGATGATGTTCCTTCGATCTGCTGGTTGAAGGCTTTGGCGGATCTGGATCAGACTTCTTTTGTCTAAGTGACTTGTGAGCGATAGATCTGTCTTGCGGCGGAAGTTGAGCTTCAAAACGGTGGGTTCACCACTTTGCGAACAGATTAACGGTTGATCTGTTACAATATTCTTGATGGCTAGTTACGGGGATCTACCTTTTCTAAGAGGAAAATTCCAGGTTGGGTTTGATCTCAGTGACGGTTTGCGATGGGGTTCGCGAGCTCTAACCTAAGACTTGGTGTCAAGTCTTAGTCGCAAACGAGCCGTCGTTACCAACGTTGGATTTAGTAGCTAATTTGTCTTTCCGGTGTACTGCCAGTTTTAAGATCTCTTTTCCAGCAGTCTCCTTTTTTTCCTGTAATATTTGTGATTTCTCCTATCTTTGAAATTATATGTCGATCGTTGTGTCAAAATATCCTGTACTATTTCTATAAAAACAAAATTGGCGGGAAATTTTTTGTATAAATTTTTTTTGTTGAAAATATTTGGTGGGAAATTTTTTGTCAAAAACTTTTGGCAGGGAAAGTTTTTGTCGGAAAATTTTGGCGGAAAAGTTGTTGACGGAAATTTTTTTGGCGGGAAATTTTTTGGAAAGAATAGGAAGGAGGGGTTTAATATGAAAATATGCAATTACAAATTCTATTACAATATGAAATTTTTTGATTGGCTTATTTTTTAGTTTATGGCTTACCCCTAACCGCTAACTGCAAACCCTAAACCCTAAACCCAAACCCTAAACTCTAAACACTAAACCCTAAACCCTAAACCCTAACCCTAAACCCCAGACCCTAAGCCCTAAAGAGCTTTGCCAATCTTGGGCCAATGGGCAGGGAGTAAAGCAGGTGGTGGGCACTTCTCTTCTATGCTGGTGTAAGGCGTGGTTGGATCTGTTGTTCGATGCCAGACGATTTCTCTCTTTCACGGCATCCAGATATGATGTCCCTTCGATCTGCTGGTTGAAGGCTTTGGCGGATCTGGATCTTACTTCTCTTGGCTAAGTGACTTGTGAGCGATAGATCTGTCTTGCGGCGGAAGTTGAGCTTCAAACCGGTGGGTTGACCACTTTGCGAACAGATTAACGGTTGATCTATGACCATATCCTTGATTGCTAGTTACGGGGATCTACCTTTTCCAAGATCAAAGTTCCAGGCTGGGTTTGAACTCAGTAACGGTTCGCGTTGGGGTTCGCGAGCTCCAGCCTAAGAATTAGTGTCAAGTCTTAGTCGCAAACGAGCCGTCCTTACTAGCATCAGATTTAGTTGGTAGTTTGTGTTTCCGGTGTACTGCCCGTTTTGAGATCTCTGTTCCAGCAGTCTCCTTTTTCTGTAATATTTGTGATTTCTCCTATCTTTAAAATTATATGTCGATTGTTGTGTCAAAATTGCCTGTACTATTTCGATAAAAAAAAAATTTGGCGAGAAAATTTTTGTAGAAAATTTTTTGGTTGAAAAAATTTGGTGGGAAAATTTTTGTCAAAAACATTTGGGCATGAAACTTTTTGTCGGAAAATTTTGGCGGAAAAATTTTTGACGGAAATTTTTTTGGGGGGAAATGTTTTGGAAAGAAAAGGATGGAGGGGTTTAATATGAAAATATGCAATTATAAATTCCATTAAAATATGAAATTTTTTGATTGGCTTATTTTTTAGTTTATGGCTTACCTCAAACCGCCAACCCTAAACCCTAACCGTAAACTCCAAACCTTAAACCCTAAACCCTAAACCCTAAACCCTAACCCATAAACCCATAAACCCTAAACCCCAAACCTTAAACCCTAAAGAGCTTTGCCAATCTTGGGTCGATGGGCAGGGATTAAAGCAAGTGGTGGGCACTTCTCTTCTATGGTGGTGTAAGGCGTGGTTGGATCTGTTGTTTGATGCCAGACGATTTCTCTCTTTCACGGCGTCCTGAGATGATGTTCCTTCGATCTGCTGGTTGAAGGCTTTGGCGGATCTGGATCAGACTTCTCTTGGCTAAGTGACTTGTGAGCGATTGATCTGTCTTGCGACGGAAATTGAGCTTCAAACCGGTGGGTTGACCACTTTGCGAACAGATTAACGGTTGATCTGTGACCATATCCTTGATGGTTAGTTACGGTGATCTACCTTTGCCAAGAGGAAAGTTCCAGGTTGGCTTTGATCTCAGTGACGGTTTGCGGTAGGGTCCGCGAGCTCCAGCCTAAGTTGGTGTCAAGTCTTAGTCGCATACGAGCCGTCCATATTAGCGTCGGATTTAGTAGGTAGTTTATGTTTCCGGTGTACTGCCCGTTTTAAGATCTCTTTTCTAGCAGTCTCCTTTTTTCCTGTAATATTTGTGATTTCTCAAATCTTTTAAATTATATGTGGAATGTTGTGTCAGAATTTCCTGTACTATTTTGATCGTAAAATTTCCTGTACTATTTTGACGGGAAAAGTTTTGTAGAAATTTTTTGGTGGAAAATTTTTTGGTCGGAAAATTTTGGCGGGAAAATTTTGGCAGAAATTTTTTTAGGCGGGAAATATTTTGGAAAGTATACGAAGGAGTGGTTTAATATGAAAATATATAATTATAAATTTGATTGTCTTGTTTTTATTTTATGGCTTACCCCAAACCGCCAACCGCAAACCATAAACTCCAAACCCTAAACCCTAAACCCTAATCCTAAACCCATAAACCTTAAACCCCAAACCCTAAACCCTAAAGAGCTTTGCCAATCATGGGCCGATGGGCAAGGATTAAAGCAGGTGGGGGGCACTTCTCTTCTATGTGGTGTAAGGCGTGGTTGGATCTGTCGTTCGATGCCAGACGATTTCTCTCTTTCACGGCGTCCTGAGATGATTTTCCTTCGATCTACTGGTTGAAGGATTTGGCGGATCTGGATCAGAATTCTCTTGGCTTAGTGATTGTGAGCGATAGATCTGTCTTGCGGCGGAAGTTGAGCTTCAAACCGGTGGGTTGACCAATTTGTGAACAGATAACGGTTGATCTATGACCATATCCTTGACAGCTAGTTACGGGGATCTAACTTTTCCAAGACGAAAGTTCCAGGTTGGGTTTGATCTCAGTGACGGTTTGCGGTGCGGTTCGCGAGCTCCAGCCTAAGAATTGGTGTCAAGTCTTAGTTGCAAACGAGCCGTCCTTACTAGCGTCTGATTTAGTAGGTAGTTTGTGTTTCCGGTGTACTGTCCGTTTTGAGATCTCTTTTCTAGCAGTCTCTTTTTTCCTGTAATATTTGTGATTTCTCCTATCTTTTAAATTGTATGTCGAATGTTGTGTCAGAATTTCCTGTACTATTTTGATCGGAAAAAAAAATTTGGTGGAAAATATTTTGGTGGGAAAATTTTTGTCCAAAACTTTTGGACGGGAAACTTGTTGTAGGAAAATTTTGGCGGAAATAGTTTTGACGGGAATTTTGTAGGCGGGAAATTTTTTAGAAAGAATATGAAGGAGGGATTTAATATGAAAATATGAAATAATAAATTCCATTCAAAATATAAAAATTTTTAATAGTCTTATTTTTTAGTTTATGACTTACTCCAAACCGCCAACCTCAAACCCTAAATCCTAAAGAGCTTTGCCAATCTTGGGCCGATGGGAAGGGATTAAAGTAGGTGGTGGGCAGTTCTCTTCTATGGTGGTGTAAGGCGTGGTTGGATCTGTCGTTCGATGCCAGACGATTTCTCTCTTTCACGGTGTCCTGAGATGAAGTTCCTTCGATCTGCTTGTTGAAGGCTTTGGCGGATCTGGATCAGACATCTCTTGGCTAAGTGACTTGTGAGCGATAGATCTGTCTTGCGGCGCAAGTTGAGCTTCAAACCGGTGGTTTGACCACTTTACGAACAGATTAACGGTTGATCTGTGACCATATTCTTGATGGCTAGTTACGGGGATCTACCTTTTCTAAGAGGAAAATTCCAGGTTGGGTTTGATCTCAGTGACGGTTTAAGGTGGGGTTCGCGAGCTCTAACCTAAGAATTGGTGTCAAGTCTTAGTCGCAAACGAGCCGTCCTTACTAGCTTCGGAATTAGTAGGTAGTTTGTGTTTCCGGTTTACAGCCCGTTTTCATATCTCTTTTCTAGCACTCTCCTTTTTTTCCAGTAATATTTGTAATTTCTCCTATCTTTTAAATTATATGTCGAATGTTGTATCAGAATTTTCTGTACTATTTCTATCCAAAAAAAAAATTGGCGGGAAAATATTTGTAGAAATTTTTTTGCGGAAAATATTTTGGTGGGAAAATTTTTATCAAAAACTTTTTGGCGGGAAACCTTTTGTTGGAAAATTTTGGCGGGAAAATTTTTGACGGAAATTTTTTAGGTGGGAAATGTTTTGGAAAGAATACGAAAGAGGGGTTTAATATGAAAATATGAAATTATAAATTCCATTAAAAATTAAAAAATATTTGATTGTCTTATTTTTTAGTTTATAACTTACCCCAAACCGCCAACCGCAATCCCTAAACCCTAATCCCCAAACCCTAAAACCCTAACCCTAAACCCTAAACCCCAAACCTTAAACCCTAAACCCTAAACCCTAACCCTAAACCCTAAACCCTAACCCTAAACCCTAAAGAGCTTTGCCAATCTTGGGCCGACGGGAAGGGATTAAAGCAGGTGGTGGGCACTTCTCTTCTATGGTGGTGTAAGGCATGGTTGGATCTGTGATTCGATGCCAGACGATTTCTCTCTTTCACGGCGTCCTGGGATGATGTTCCTTCGATCTGCTGGTTGAAGGCTTTGGCGGATCTGGATCAGACTTCTCTTGGCTAAGTGTCTTGTGAGCGATTGATCTGTCTTGCGGCGGAAGTTGAGCTTTAAACCGGTGGGTTGACCACTTTGCGAACAGATTAACGGTTGATCTGTGACCATATCCTTGATAGCTAGTTACGGGGATCTACCTTTTCCAAGAGGAAAGTTCCAGGTTAGGTTTTATCTTAGTGACGGTTTGAGGTGGGGTTCGCGAGCTCCAGCCTGAGAATTGGTGTCAAGTCTTAGTCGCAAACGAGCAGTCCTTACTAGCGTCAGATTTAGTAGGTAGTTTGTGTTTCCGGTGTACTGCCCGTTTTTAGATCTCTTTTCCAGCAGTCTCCTTTTTTCCTGTAATATTTGTGATTTCTCCTATCTTTTAAATTATATGTCGATTGTTGTGTCAAAATTTGGCGGGAAAATTTTTGTAGGATTTTTTTTGGTGGAAAATAATTGGTAGAAATTTTTGTCAAAATATTTTGGGCGGGAAACTTTTTGTCATAAAATTTTTGAGGGAAAATTTTTGAAGGGAATGTTTTTGGCGGGAAATTTTTTGGAAAGAATTGGAAGGTGGGATTTAATATGAAAATATGCAATTATAAATTCCATTAAAAATGAAATTTTTTATTGGCTTATTTTTTAGTTTATGGATTACCCCAAACCGCCAACCGCCAACCCTAAACCCTAACCCTAAACCCTAAACCCTAAACCCTAAACCCTAACCCTAAACCCTAATCCTAAACCCATAAACCCGAAACTCCAAACCCTAAACCCTAAAGAGCTTTGCCAATCTTGGGCCGATAGGCAGGGATTAAAGCAGGTGGTGGGCATTTCTTTTCTATGGTGGTGTAAGGCGTGGTTGGATCTGTCATTCGATGCTAGACGATTTCTCTCCTTCACGGCATCCTGAGATGATGTTCCTTCGATCTCCTGGTTGAAGGCTTTGGCGGATCTGGATCAGACTTCTCTTGGTTAAGTGACTTGTGAGCGAAAGATCTGTCTTGCGGCGGAAGTTGAGCTTACTTTGCGAACAAATTAACGGTTCATCTGTGACCAAATCCTTGATGGCTAGTTACGGGGATCAACCTTTTCCAAGAGGAAAGTTCAAAGTTGGGTTTGATCTCAGTGATACTACAAGAAAAACAGTGATTTCCTACGGCCAGTTGCGTGAAAAAATGGTTTTTTATTTGTATCTTCCTCTTTCAATCCTAAGAAATACAACAAAACCCAGTTAATGGAAGAGTAAAAACGAGAGATTTACCTTTTGAGCATCGTTAATGGTGGCATCATCTGCAAATAAGTTAGATCTGAAACATAGGGCAAAAAAATGGTTAGATCTGAGAAATGGTTAGATCTAAGAAAGAAAAAGGATGAGGAAAACAACAAATCCAGAACAGAGATAAGGAAGAGAATTGGGTAATAGCATATTGAAGTGATAGTATAATCAGATCTAGTGTTTTCCTTGAGCTTAAGAGCTAGAGAAATATATAAAAAAAAACTTAAAGGTAGATCAAAAAGACCAGATCTATTTCTAATAGTGAAGAAGAGTATACAGAGACAAAGATAAAATATTAAAAGTAAACATGGTAGAAGACCCAAAAAATAAAAATTGGAGGAAGACTAACAGATAAAATAGGAGAAGGAAGAAGCTTGTATATATGTATCATATGTATCTAGCAGCTGTAAGCACGATTAAAATATATTGCGAAAGAAAATGGTAGGGAATATTCCTACGAAATTCATTCAATATAGTTTTTGTAGGAAATTGGAAGGAATATTTCTTACCAAATGCCTAGGAAGATGTTTCCTACCAAAGTTTTCCAACTTTCTTACAAAATTTCCTACAACTATGTTCTTTATAGGATTTTCGAAGGAAATTTTCTTCAACTTTCTTACGATATATTTGCGTAGGAAATTTATTTCCAATTTCCTACGACATTCGTTTTTCGTAAAATAATTGAAGGTATATGGTAGGAAATCTATCCTATCATAATTTTGGTAGGAAAATTGGTAGGTTTTCACCTTGTTTTCTTGTAGTGGTGGTTTGCGGTGGGGTTCGCGAGCTCCAGCCTATGAATTGGTGTCAAGTCTTAGTCGCAAACGAGCCGTCCTTACTAGCATCGGAATTAGTAGGTAGTTTGTGTTTCCTGTGTACTGCCCGTTTTCATATCTCTTTTCCAGCAGTCTCCTTTTTTCCTGTAATATTTGTGATTTCTCCTATCTTTTAAATTATATGTCGATTGTTGTGTCAAAATTTCCTGTACTATTTTTATCAAAACAAAATTTGGCGGGAAAAGTTTTGACGGGAATTTTTTAGGCGGGAAATGTTTTGGAAAGAATACGAAAGAGGGGTTTAAAATGAAAATATAAAATTATAAATTCCATTAAAAATTTAAAAAAATTTGATTGTCTTATTTTTTAGTTTATAACTTACCCCAAACCGCCAACCGCAAACCCTAAACCCTAATCCCCAAACCCTAAACCCTAACCCTAAACCCTAAACCCCAAACCTTAAACCCTAAACCCTAAACCCTAACCCTAAACCCTAAACCCTAACCCTAAACCCTAAAGAGCTTTGCCAATCTTGGGACGACGGGCAGGGATTAAAGCAGGTGGTGGGCACTTCTCTTCTATGGTGGTGTAAGGCGTGGTTGGATCTGTGGTTCGATGCCAGACGATTTCTCTCTTTCACGGCGTCCTGGGATGATGTTCCTTCGATCTGCTGGTTGAAGGCTTTGGCGGATCTGGATCAGACTTCTCTTCGCTAAGTGTCTTGTGAGCGATTGATCTGTCTTGCGGCGGAAGTTGAGCTTCAAACCGGTGGGTTGACCACTTTGCGAACAGATTAACGGTTGATCTGTGACCATATCCTTGATAACTAGTTACGGGGATCTACCTTTTCCAAGAGGAAAGTTTCAGGTCGGGTTTGATCTTAGTGACGGTTTGCGGTGGGGTTCGCGAGCTTCAGCCTAAGAATTGGTGTCAAGTCTTAGTCGCAAACGAGCCGTCCTTACTAGCGTCAGATTTAGTAGGTAGTTTTTGTTTCCGGTGTACTGCCCGTTTTTAGATCTCTTTTCCAGCAGTCTCCTTTTTTCTGTAATATTTGTGATTTCTCCTATCTTTTAAATTATATGTCGATTGTTGTGTCAAAATTTCCTGTACTATTTCGATCAAAAAACAAATTGGCGGGAAAATTTTTGTAGAAATTTTTTGGTGGAAATTTTTGTCAAAAACTTTTGGGCGGGAAACTTTTTGTCATAAAATATTTGAGGGAAAATTTTTGACAGGAATGTTTTTGGCGGGAAATTTTTTGGGAAGAATTGGAAGGTGGGGTTTAATATGAAAGTATGCAATTATAAATTCCATTAAAAATGAAATTTTTTATTGGCTTATTTTTTAGTTTATGGATTACCCCAAACCGCCAACCGCCAACCCTAAACCCTAACCCTAAACTCTAAACCCTAACCCTAAACCCTAATCCTAAACCCATAAACCCTAAACCCCAAACCCTAAACCCTAAAGAGCTTTGCCAATCTTGGGCCGATGGGCAGGGATTAAAGAAGGTGGTGGGCATTTCTTTTCTATGGTGGTGTAAGGCGTGGTTGGATCTGTCATTCGATGCCAGACGATTTCTCTCCTTCACGGCATCCTGAGATGATGTTCCTTCGATCTCCTGGTTGAAGGCTTTGGCGGATCTGGATCAGACTTCTCTTGGTTAAGTGACTTGTGAGCGAAAGATCTGTCTTGCGGCGGAAGTTGAGCTTCAAACCGGTGGTTTGACCACTTTGTGAACAAATTAACGGTTGATATGTGACCAAATCCTTGATGGCTAGTTACGGGGATCAACCTTTTCCAAGAGGAAAGTTCAAAGTTGGGTTTGATCTCAGTAACGGTTTGCGGTGGGGTTCGCGAACTCCAGCCTAAGAATTAGTGTCAAGTCTTAGTCGCAAACGAGCCGTCCTTACTAGCATCAGATTTAGTAGGTAGTTTGTGTTTCCAGTGTCCTGCCCGTTTTCATATCTCTTTTCCAGCAGTCTCCTTTTTCATGTAATATTTGTGATTTCTCCTATCTTTAAAATTATATGTCGATTGTTGTGTCAAAATTGCCTGTACTATTTCTATCAAAAAAAATTTGGCGGGAAAAGTTTTGACGGGAATTTTTTAGGCGGGAAATGTTTTGGAAAGAATACGAAAGAGGGGTTTAATATGAAAATATGAAATTATAAATTCCATTAAAAATTAAAATAATTTGATTGTCTTATTTTTTAGTTTATAACTTACCCCAAACCGCCAACCGCAAACCCTAAACCCTAATCCCCAAACCCTAAACCCTAACCCTAAACCCTAAACCCCAAACCTTAAACCCTAAACCCTAACCCTAAACCCTAAACCCTAACCCTAAACACTAAAGAGCTTTGCCAATCTTGGGCCGACGGGCAGGGATTAAAGCAGGTGGTGGGCACTTCTCTTCTATGGTGGTGTAAGGCGTGGTTGGATCTGTGGTTCGATGCCAGACGATTTTTCTCTTTCACGACGTCCTGAGATGATGTTCCTTCGATTTGCTGGTTGAAGGCTTTGGCGGATCTGGATCAGACTTCTCTTCGCTAAGTGTCTTGTGAGCGATTGATCTGTCTTGCGGCGGAAGTTGAGCTTCAAACCGGTGGGTTGACCACTTTGCGAACAGATTAACGGTTGATCTGTGACCATATCCTTGATAACTAGTTACGGGGATCTACCTTTTCCAAGAGGAAAGTTTCAGGTCGGGTTTGATCTTAGTGACGGTTTGCGGTGGGGTTCGCGAGCTTCAGCCTAAGAATTGGTGTCAAGTCTTAGTCGCAAACGAGCCGTCCTTACTAGCGTCAGATTTAGTAGGTAGTTTGTGTTTCCGGTGTACTGCCCGTTTTTAGATCTCTTTTCCAGCAGTCTCCTTTTTTCTGTAATATTTGTGATTTCTCCTATCTTTTAAATTATATGTCGATTGTTGTGTCAAAATTTCCTGTACTATTTCGATCAAAAAAAAAATTGGCGGGAAAATTTTTGTAGAAATGTTTTGGTGGAAATTTTTGTCAAAAACTTTTGGGCGGGAAACTTTTTGTCATAAAATATTTGAGGGAAAATTTTTGACAGGAATGTTTTTGGCGGGAAATTTTTTGGGAAGAATTGGAAGGTGGGGTTTTATATGAAAATATGCAATTATAAATTCCATTAAAAATGAAAATTTTTATTGGCTTTATTTTTTAGTTTATGGATTACCCCAAACCGCCAACCGCCAACCCTAAACCCTAACCTTAAACTCTAAGCCCTAAACCCTAAACCCTAACACTAAACCCTAATCCTAAACCCATAAACCCTAAACCCCAAACCCTAAACCCTAAAGAGCTTTGCCAATCTTGGGCCGATGGGCAGGGATTAAAGCAGGTGGTGGGCACTTCTCTTCTATGGTGGTGTAAGGCGTGGTTGGATCTGTGGTTCGATGCCAGACGATTTCTCTCTTTCACGGCGTCCTGAGATGATGTTCCTTCGATCTGCTGGTTGAAGGCTTTGGCGGATCTGGATCAGACTTCTCTTGGCTAAGTGTCTTGTGAGCGATTGATCTGTCTTGCGACGGAAGTTGAGCTTCAAACCGGTGGGTTGACCACTTTGCGAACAGATTAACGGTTGATCTGTGACCATATCCTTGATAACTAGTTACGGGGATCTACCTTTTCCAAGAGGAAAGTTTCATGTTGGGTTTGATCTTAGTGACGGTTTGCGGTGGGGTTCGCGAGCTCCAGCCTAAGAATTGGTGTCAAGTCTTAGTCGCAAACGAGCCGTCCTTACTAGCGTCAGATTTCGTAGGTAGTTTGTGTTTCCGGTGTACTGCCCGTTTTTAGATCTCTTTTCCAGCAGTCTCCTTTTTTCCTGTAATATTTGTGATTTCTCCTATCTTTTAAATTATATGTCGATTGTTGTGTCAAAATTTCCTGTATTATTTCGATCTAAAAATAAATTTGGCGGGAAAACTTTTGTAGAAATGTTTTTGGTTGAAAATATTTTGGTGGGAAAAAATTTTCAAAAAGTTTTAGGCTGGAAACTTTTTGTCGGAAAATTTTGGCGGAAAATTTTTTGACGGGAATTATTTAGGCGGGAATTGTTTTGGAAAGAATACGAAAGAGGGGTTTAATATGAAAATATGAAATTATAAATTCCATTAAAAATAAAATAAAATTTGATTGTCTTATTTTCTAGTTTATGGCTTACCCCAAACCGCCAACCGCAAACCCTAAACCCTAACCCTAAACCCTAAACCCCAAACATTAAACCCTAAACCCTAAACCCTAACCCTAAACCCTAACCTTAAACCCTAAAGAGCTTTGCCAAGCTTGGGCCGAAGGGCAGGGATTAAAGCAGGTGGTGGGCACTTCTCTTCTATGGTGGTGTAAGACGTGGTTGGAACTGTGGTTCGATGCCAAACGATTTCTCTCTTTCACGGCGTCCTGAGATGATGTTCCTTCGATCTGCTGGTTGAAGGCTTTAGTGGATCTGGATCAGACTTCTCTTGGCTAAGTGACTTGTGAACGATAGATCTGTCTTGCGGCGGAAGTTGAGCTTCAAACCGGTGGGTTGACCACTTTGCGAACAGATTAACGGTTGATCTGTGACCATATCCTTGATGGCTAGTTACGGGGATCTACCTTTTCCAAGAAGAAAGTTCTAGGTTGGGTTTGATCTCAGTGACGGTTTGCGGTGGGGTTCGCGAGCTCCAGCCTAAGAATTGGTGTCAAGTCTTAGTCGTAAACGAGCCGTCCTTACTAGCGTCGGATTTAGTAGGTAGTTTGTGTTTTCGGTGTACTGCCCGTTTTCAGATCTCTTTTCCAGCAGTCTCCTTTTTCATGTAATATTTGTGATTTCTCCTATCTTTTAAATTATATGTCGATTGTTTTGTCAAAATTTCCTGTACTATTTCGATCAAAGAAAAAAATTTGGCGGTAAAATTTTTGTAGAAATTTTTTTGGTGGAAAATATTTTGGGGGGAAAATTTTTGTCAAAAACTTTTGGGCGGGAAACTTTTTGTCATAAACTTTTGGCGTGAAATTTTTTTACAGAAAGCGTGGTGATTCTGGTGCAGAAGATGCACAGAAGTAGAAGAAGAGAAAAGAGGTAACTGAACAGAATAATAAGAAGAAGAAGAGTGAAGTAAAGGTAAGTTATATGCTATATAGTCATATATATTGCTTTAGGTAACGTTTGTAAAGATTGATTATCAGTTTTTGTGTATGTTTTGCAGGCTGTTAGTAAGGAGGACAATGCTGGTGAAAATGTGCCAGTTAGATTACTCGTGGATATTGTGCTTAAAATGAACTCAAGGTTTGACACCTTTGAAGTTAGACTAGATGTGAAGCTGTCTTAAAAGTTCCAATATCTTGATCATGAAGTCAAAAAGATGAAAGGCATCATTAGCTTTGTCGCCACTGGTGTAGCCCTAGGAGGTATTGTAGGCCTAAGTGGCCAAAACAATCTTGATAGCGAGCCATTACCAATCAAGCCAGTAAAACATATCAAGAAGTCGACCTGATTAGGAGCCATATTGATGTCTATGATAGCATTGTGGGACACGTAACACATGAAAGTGAAACTAGAATCATGCACTCTGTTAAGCCATTTGCGTGGATGATTCTAGCAATGCTGAACGCAGAAGTCCCTCCCACAACTCGTCCACAAAATTCCAGGATGTTTTCTTTCAAAAGGAGATGTTTCTCCAAGGTCGTTCAAAACGTAATAGTTGAGGAACTTGGCTGAATTATATAATAACGTTACGGCTGAGTTATTTATATGTTACGACTAAGTTATGTTTTTGATATTCAAATTCGAGGTTTGGCCGAATTAAGTCATAGACAGATTTTGAGGTTTGGCTGACTTATCGCAAATTATATTCGTGGGTTGGCCGAGTTTAATCCAAACGATGTTTCCTTCTTTCGTCTTCCTTAAACACATAATCGAGAAATCAGATTGGGGATTTAGGGTTCTTATCGATTTCTGGGTTTGCCTGCGATTTCTGGGTTTCTCTTTGACTTTTGGGTTCTAGTTCTCAATTTTTAATAATGAGCGACTACTCGTCGAGTTCATATCGTTCAACACATGGTGCTTACCCTCCAGATCTTTCGACGAATTGGGAAAGTTGGTGTGGTAACGATATCATCACATATATATCGAAGACAAAGGAAAACCCTAATTGTTTATTGTTAGCATATAGGTATCGATGTGATTTTGTTTTGTTAAGTAGAGGCCGAATGAGTCGCATTTCTTCAAATTAAGATGGTCGACGCAAAGGTAAAGAGAATAGAAGAAGATGTGACTAACTTAAGGCATAATGTTACTCAAAATTTAGATCTCCATAAAAGAAATGTTTGACAAGCTTGAGGAAGAACTGGGTAAGAAGCTTCAGGAAAAACTGATTAAGAAGATTGAGGATGATATGGCTAAGACAGCTTTTAAGACAATTTGTCTACTCTCTGTAATAGGAATCGCAATTGTATGGCTATGCGAGAGAATGTAATTGTTGTTTGCATCATGTTTCATTATGTTTAGACTGATTATATTGTAATTTGTGTTGTTTAACCAGCAATTTTCAGAGTTCTTTGTCATGTTTAATGAAAATGGGTTTGGCTGAGTTATGATTATGTAACGGCTGAGTTACAGTATTATAGGTGAGTTACACAAAAAGTTACGGCTAAGTTATGAGTTAAATTATAATTATCAATTATATATTTATATTAGGGATATAACATATTATATATATTTATATATATTTGCAGCAAATATGCATGTTAAGATTTTTAATTTTGAAAACAAAATACCACAATTACATCCAATTGAAATTATATAGTGTTGTTTAGGACTAGAAACTAGTTTAGGGTATAGGAGTATACCGCTATGTTATATAGTTTTTGAAAAGTATTCAACAATGTCTAAATTATTGATGAATAATATGGTAAAATAATTGTATCATATTTAAACATAGTATTTATGTGATTTTATAACTTGATTATAACAACATATTGACATAATGCATATTTGAAGGTTGAGAAATTTATTTGAGGTTTGGCTGACTTATTCTATGTTATGGCTGAGTTATATTTTATATTATGGCTGAGTTATCTTTTACATTACGGCTGGGTTATCTGCCACATTACGGCTGAGTTCAACGCCTGTTATGGCTGAGTTATACGCATGTTATGGCTGAGCTATACACCACATTACGGCTGAGTTATACGAAAGTTATGACTTGAGTTATGTTTTAATCGAATGTAACAAATGAGTTATTCTCATTGTTTAGCAGGTTATATGAGGATTGGATAATTGCTAAAATGTAAAAGGATGAAATGAGGAAACAACATTCAAAATAAAAGATGTTCATAGTTGTTTGGGATTACCAATATGTTCAAAAAGAAGTTCACAAAGAAAAAACAACATTCAAAAGCAAAGAAATTAAGAATATATAGGAAACATTTCTCAAAAAAAATTCAAAAGAAAAGAATTGTTGGAATTCAATATCCCCAGCCGAGATCGTCTGGACCAAATTCGTTAAACATATCGACCAAATTTAACCAAACCATTCTATTGATCCACTCGGGCTTTTCAGCACCTCTCGTCCATATCCTCCTCAGCACACGCATCTGCCAATGAAAAGATGATCTAGCATCCAAATTAAATGCTTCCAAACAATTAACGCTTGCCTTAGATCCCAGTTGTATTGGCACTACATATAAGAAAAAAGTATGGTGAAGAGAATAGAACAATATGATTGAAAATGTAAAAAATTTGGTGCTTACCAGGTGGAGGAAAAACCATCGTATCTTGAAGTGGGCAGGAATCAAGCGATAAGTCGGCCACTCGTGGTGCGAGTTCTGATGAAGTATGGGTCTGATCGCATGAAAGAGGAAGTGATGAAACTTGAACCACATAGGTGTGGTTTTTTCAATCAAATCATCAAATAACCCCACACCAGGGTTAGAACGGGAAGAGCATCCCGAAAAGATCCAGAAAGGATCACACAGATTTATGGCCAAAGAACACCGATTTATAAAGGAAACAAAGGAAAGAGAGAAAGGAAGAAGATGAAAGGTTGCAATGGTTAACTTAGGTTTTTGCGGTATGTGGAGAAGTTACGGCTGAGTTATCATACACGAGAAGAAGAAAAAAGGTCGCGTACATTAGGGTTAAGGCTGAGTTAGCACTTACGGCGGCTGAGTTATCAATAACCTTATTGGGCTGAGTTATCAATAAAATTATTAGGTTGAGTTATCAATAACCTTATGGGGCTGAGTTAGCATTAAATAAATCTAATTTGACTTTATAAGTTACGGCTGTGATACAAGATTGGAATCACTCCAAACTTTAGATCACTTGAAGCTCAAGATATTCCAAACTTAGGTTGTGGAAGGTGGAATTCACGAGCTGGCTAGAAGCACTCTCTCGTGAATCAAGGGGTGGTACAGGGGATAGATAATGTGATTGACTCGCTCAATCAATGGGATAATCGACTCACTCGATCAATGTACAAATGAAGGATGTTGAATCACTCAACCAACTTAATCCGCAGGTTTCTAAAGCACTAAGTAACTCACTCACAAAGAACTATAGAACAAGATTGACAAATACTCAAACTTTGACAAGAAGAAAACTTTCTAATACTTTAAATTGATCAAGGGTAATTACAAATGAACAATATAATGAGCTTATATAGGTTCAGCTGCACGTCTTAATAACTCTAAAACAAGAAACAATTCGCAAGAATTAATGAGAATAAGGCCGTTGGACCATTAAGTGTGAAATCAGTCCACGTAAGGAAGGTGAGGTGTGCCTTGTATCTCGTTAACTTGGGGAGATAATTTTGACGTCTTTAGATAACATTACAACTGTCAATCATTCGAGACATATAATGGGGGAGTATCATGCGACATATGTTTCATAGCCTTGTACGAGAGCATGTAGCTCATCGTTACTTTATGGCTCAACTCATGCAATTCGTAGTCATCAAGAACTAATTTCACAAGCTTCTCGTGCGTTTTTTCCACATCTAGCTGCACAACTAGCCCTGGGAAAAAATTATGGGTACCGAAGAACCGCTCCGGTTGGCACCCGGTTAGGGTGGTATCGGTTCTACTTTGGATCTATGAAAATCACCGATTGGGCCTCGAGCTCAAAGTAAAATGAACATCGGTTCGGGCCGGGTTTTACCATACGTTACTTTGGGCCTCCGTTTGCACCGATCCTCTAAGCATAAGGCCTTTTAGGTTTTTTCACCCACGAGTTCTCTTCTTCCCATGAGTTGGCAAATTCTCCTGTTCTCAAGACTGAACCAAATACAAAGCTCGCCGATTTTGCTTTTTGCTTCATCTTCTTCACTCGATTAAGCATGCTTTATGTAGTTCAATCAAGTACCATCTAGGCATCTACTACCTTTTTGATTCAATTTTTCCATGGAAGCCCTATATAAACCCATTATTCCCCATGGAGAGAAGTTCTCTCAAAGAACCATATCCAATTTTCGATTTGTATTCTCCATCGTCTCCTCCTTCTCTAATCTTTGCAGTGTGCAATTCAATCATAGGTTCGTAGCTAACTGATCCTAATCACTAATAGCTTCTTATACTTTCTGTAATTATCTTATACTTTCTGTAATTCGATTATGTGCAAGATTGTTCTTAGCTTTTAGTATCAAGATAGTAGATTTAAAAGCTTTTAGTTGATAATTGATAGGTGAATTCGATTATTTGTTAATTTTAGTTGATATGATCTTAGTTGTTAGATTTGTGTTATTAGTTTTGCACTTGCTTCTTAGTTACTTATTTGCTTCTTGTATGTGTGTCTTCAGATGGGTTCTTCATGCTTCCAAATGAAGACGGCTTTGAAGAACAGATGATTCATGATGAAGAGCATGACAATGACAATGGACAACAAGCTGCTGAAAGTACAGAAGTTCTTGGAACTCCTGAATCAGGGAAAAGGAAGGATGCCCCTGAATCAAGTACAACTAAAGGAAAGGCATCTAAAGAGCTCAAAGTCATCATTCCAAGATCTCCTGTGTGGGATCACTTCACAAGGAATAAAGAAGACATAAACAAATGTTTCTGCCACTAATGCAAGAAGTCATACACTGCAAGTCTAAGTCGGGGACTTCTAATTTGACCAAGCATTTGGCAACCTGCAAAGAATACCAAACGTATATGGCAAACAAGTCTCAGCAAGTGATCAAAGGAAATGGATCAAAGCAAGCTGCAAGTATAAGTGAACCTATGTACAGAGAGGCAACAAATGAGATGCTGGTGTTAGGGGAGTTGCCACTGTCTTTTGTGGAGAGTGTGGCCTGGAGACATTTCTCTTCTCGAGTCAACCTCTACCGGCCTCACTCAAGGAGAACACCAAGCAGAGACATAGTGCAGCTGTATGTGAAGAAGAAAGCTTTGCTGAAGAAATGGATTAACTCAAACAAGCAAAGGGTGTCTCTAACTACAGATATATGGGTTGCTCCAAATACAAGTATGTTTCTTTCTCATTTGATTTGATTTAATTATGTTATTGTAGTATCATATCTGATTGTTATTTGCTCTTTATTTTATATAAAACATGTGCAAGCTACATGGTGATCACAGCTCACTTCATTGACGCATTTTGGATGCTCAAAAAACTAATCATTGGCTTCAAGTATGTCTCATATCACAAAGCATAACCAATTGCTAGTACTCTACTAGACTGTCTGGCTGAGTGGGAGATTAAGAAGGTGTTTTGTGTCACTGCAGACAATGCAACAACCAATACTTTGGCTCTGAAGAAGTTTCAAAGGGAGTTTAGGTTGGTCAGCAATGATGCATTTGTGTTAGATGGAGACTACATGCATATCAGATGCATTGCTCACATCATCAACTTGATTGTGAGGGATGGGTTGCATGACTTATCAAAGAATTTGGAGGCTATACGCAATGGTGTATCCTATGTTAGGTCATCTCATGTTAAGCAGAAGTCATTTGAGCTGAGAGTTAATTTAGGGAAGCTGAAAAGAATAAGTCTCACATTGAATGTGAAAACCAGATGGAGTTCTACATACACAATGTTGACAAATGCCCTGAAGTACAGAGTTGCTTTTGACAAAATGCTAATAGAAGACAGGTTGTACCATGACTACTTCCAAGAAATGGATAATGGGAACACACGTGAAGGACCTCCTGATCAACTGACTGGCATGCCATTGAAAGGTAACCTACTGACCTGTTTATACTTCCACAAAAAAAAATTGTATTGACATGTTTATACTTGCATACACTCATTTTTTTGCTGTCACAGGTTGGTAAAGTTTCTGGTGATTTTCTACAACTCAACTTTGATTGTTTCTGCTTCCACCAGCTTGAATGCGCACAAATGCTATGGTGAAATTGTTACAATAGAGAGGAACCTCTCATTTCTGACTAACAGCAGAGATGATGGCTTGAAGAACAAAGCTGCTGACATGTTGAAGAAGTTTCTGAAGTATTGGGATGGAATGAATAATATCAACAAGATGCTGATCATTGCAACTGTGTTTGATCCAACGAAGAACTTAAAGTTTGCCAAGATGTGTTTTGAGAAGCTTTATGGTGAAGATTCTGTTGACTTCAAGGCTATGGGTGATTATGTCTTCTATGTTCTTGACTTAGTGTATAAAGAGTATGCTGCTGAGAAGCTGGGTCTGGTTCCAAAGACTAAACAACATCAATCACCTGAGATTCCTAAGAAGATGGATTTGGTTGATGATCTAGGTTATCAGAGAATGGATATGGCGTATAAGGAGATGGTTGCTAACAATACAGATGAAGTAGTAAGGCGTGAGTTATAATTCTGTTTGTAACTTAATTTTTAAACTGTTTTGTAGAGTTTGGTATTGGAGATGCAACTAATCTTTCACCTTAGTTATTCTCATCAAAGAAAAGGTATATAATCTCCTCTGATTTGATATCCTCTGATTTGATATTTGTTACAATGTTAATTGTAGCTCTGGTGTTTGATGTTTTGAAGGTATCTTTGTATTGGTCTTCTTGTGTGGTGTTTTTTTTTAAGTCATGGATTGCGGCAATAGTTAAGGTAAATCGGAACTTCATATGTCTTTATGTGTATAAGTTTATAACGCTCTTTGTGTTTACTTTGCTGAATGATCCATCTTGTTATGTGACAGGGACATGGAGTAGCAGTGTTCTTTTTTCATCATGGATGCTTCTTCATTGTTACCACTTCCCAGTTTTTTGATCGGCTACTTGATCAATCTTTTGTTCTGTTTCAAACTATGTTAAACTTATGGTTCAACTTTGGTTATTAAGTTGTTATTTTGGTTAATGCTATGCTATTTGTTGGTTATTAAGTTGTTGTTTATGGTTAATGTTATGCTACTTATTGGTTATTTTGTTTTTTTTTTTGGTTATTAGTCGTTTATTTTTGGTTTGAATCGGTTTTTAATACTTTGATTACAGGAAAAACCGAACCGATTATAACCCGAAAATATTTCGGTATACTCTAACCGACCCGAACCCGACCAGTTACTAACCAAACCGAACCGAATTTATTGTAATATACCAAATGGTATCTATATGTCTAATACCAAATTACCGATATCCGATTGGGTCTACCTGATACCCGATTGGGTACCCGATTGCCCAGGGCTATGCACAACTCTACAATCTCTATCGTCGGCATTAAATACATATTTCTGTTTCTTTGCCCAATTACCAGACACAACTCAGCCGTGTCGAAGACATAACTCAGCCAAATTTTTGATAACTCAATCATCGAAAAATAACCGCGGCTGAATTATGCGCGTAAGGCAGCCGTTTGCTCATAACTAAATAAGATTTTTATAAGTCAGTCGTAACTGTTGGCTGAGTTATGTTCGTAAGTCAGTCGTTGCCCCGAAACTCAGCTGTTTTTCATAACTCAGCCGTAACATAAAATAAGTCAGCCGTAACGTAAGTTATGGCTCAGTTATTGGAGACACGCGCCAGAATATCTGACGTGGCAATGGGATTTTTTGGTAATTTGTTTTTCCTATAAAGTGTAAAAAGGGAACTCTGGAAATTAAAAAACAAATATTTTTGTGAAATATTGTTATTTTTTCGTAAATTTAAGTCACAATGTTCATAAGAATATATTTTTAATTTTTAATTTTTATGAAATATTGGTAATTTTTTACTTTGCTTATTGGTTTACCATATATACTGTATTGGAAAAAAATAATTGATAAAATTTATATTGGAAACTTTAATAGTAATTATTTTTATAATAACATTTTTATACGTTTTTTTAAAATGAGAATTCATGTTTTGTCTCAACCTATCTTATACGTTTTCTTACTTTTAATTCTATTCCCGTTAAATTTCATTATAATTTAAGTTTACTTTGTGTAAATATAATCAATTTTGTGTCATATTACTTTTAATTGATATATATATATTTGTGTCATATTACTTTTAATTGATATATATATATATATATATATATATATATCATTATAAAACATTCATCTAAAAACTTTAATCTATTAAATATATATTAGCTAGTATAATCGATAATAAGTATGTTTTTAATTTTTATTCAATTATCGTTTTTAGTTTTATAATATAAATTATAAGAAAACACCATTCATATTCCTTTATGAAAAACATATCTACATAAAGTAAAACCTCTATATATTAATACTCGATAAATTAACAATCTCTATAAATTAATAATTTTCTCTGGTCCCAAGTTAGAACCAGTGTAATTTTAGACACATTTTGATAGAATAATAGGATAATAATTAGGTAAAATTTTCAAAATAGATGTATATATAGACACATTAGTTTTTGTTCGAGTTTATTTCTAATATTGTAATGTATCAAAAATTGTTAGCATTCTCTTTCAAGAAATAGTAATTATTATTTCCTTTGTAATTTATTATATAAAAAATATTTATCATGATTAAATTTTATTTTTAAATACTTTTTTGAAAAAACTTTCTAAATTAGGAAAATCTTTCTATAAATTAATTTCTCGATAAATTAATAGATTTTCATGGTCCCAATATTATTAATTTATAGAGGTTTTTTACTCTATGTTTAAATTTTAAAACTAAACGATAAAATACTATAATTAATTTTTTAATTAAATAATAAAATGAGATGGAGATGGAGATGGAGATGGATGATGGGGTGGATTAAGGAGAAGAGAGAAAAGTTAACTTTATATATATAGAATTAATTTAATAATATAATAAAAAGAAATATAAGATATAAAAAGAAACCACGTTTATTAACGAGAGTTAAATAAGTAATGTCGGTGCTAATTCTTCGATGATTGATATCAGTTTCCTAATCAATGTCAAGTCGTCCAAGCAATATTTACAGCTAATGCTTAATTATGCTATATTCCAAAATTTGAAATAGGAATCAAAGATTTCAAACTTCCTAATCAAGTTGAACCCTAAATGATTTCTAAGATCATAACCCTTACTATCTATATATACTAGGTTAGGACCCGCCCGATGTGCAAGTTTTAAAATGTCTTTAATGAAATTGAATTATATTGTAAATAGAACTAAAAATTATATCATTTTTTTGCTTTAAACAAACTAAATTATATCCTCTACATATTAACACAGAAGCATTTTTGAGAGCAAAAGCTGATGTGGCACTCTCACAATGCTCGTCACCAAAAATTGCACAATTAGTATCTATCTTCTTATTATTTAAAGAGAAGTACACATTTAAACATTATTAAAAATTGGTTTCAAATTCCAAAATTTGCCCTTAATTACATTCAAAGGAAATCATTTTTCTAAATTTCACAATTACTCGACCTAATATGTTGGTACCCGCGTGTTTGCCCGCTTTTGTTGTTGAGGCGTAATAACCTGTGTTCGATCCGTCTTTAAAACCTAATAAGTAACAACAGTCGATTAAAAGAATCTTGAGTAAGTGGCTTAGTCTCAAGCAAAAATAGAATCCTAATGGCTAATTGATATTGCTCCCCGGCAACGGCGCCAAATTAATGTAGTCATTTTACCCAATTAAATTATCGAACCTCAAGGAGCAATTAACTAACACACCAAGAATACACAAATTTGCTTAATCTAAGCTTAATAAGATATTTGATTTGGTTTTTAAAATTGACTAACAATAAATTCAAACTAAATGCAAAGCAAGACAAAAGAAAGTAAATACCAAAAGACTAACAAATTTTGAAATCAAACAAAGCAAATTACTATGCAGTAATTCGAAGACGAATTCTTGGGTTAAGGCAATTGACTAGAATGACAAACAGAAGGGTTATGGAGGTTCAAACAACTTCTAACAAAGAATGATCTTAAGGCATAGAACACTAAACAAGACTAACTCGTTTTCATGACATTAATCTCTTTACTAATCAATCAATTATCAACTTTTTCCAAAGAGAATCAAATGATCAATAAGCATTATAAAAAAGTCTATCTAACTACTAATCACCCTAGTCAACAATTTCAAAAGGTAAGGAATAAAAAGCACTTAAAAGTTTTGGTTCGAGAATTTCATCGAACACCTTCCGGGCGTGAAATTCCTAAGTTCTAAATCAACATGATCAAGGTTGATTTAACCTTACTAGCAACCAATAAGTACGGATCCTAATCAATCTAGCCCTAAACTCCATAACCCAACTCCTAAATCCTCCTAATCTACCAAAACCCAAGAACTCTATAAGACTACTCACTCATGATCATGTAACCACAAAAAAATGAAATTGATCTTTGAAGAAACATAATTAGAGAAAAGTAGAAGATAAAACTAAAAGAGAACAAGATTAAATTGCATAAATGTACTTAAGATTCATACAAGGTGATACAAGACTCGGTGGTGAGCTTGTATTAGGATAGATATGATGGCTTCACAAGATGGCGGTCGCTTCTCTCTTGTGAAGGAAAGATGGTCGTTGATGTAGATCTGACACGATGGCGGTCGCTTCTCTCGTGTGGGATCGAATAAAGGGGAAGTGCTGGCGGATTGAAGTACACCACAGAGATGTGATTAGTCTATAATACAGTACACGAACTCAGCCTTATGGAATCACACACACAAGACAAATGACAAGATTTTCTCTTAAGAACACTTAAGGAGAAAAATTGAAGAAAATTCGGGTTCTTTATTGATAATAGGGTAAAAAACTCGTACAACTGCTGCAGGGGGACTTTATAAGAGTCCTTCAGCTAGCCCTAAGGCCGAAATAAATGTAAAAATGCAACAAAGGAAACAAATAAAACTACAAATACAAAGCCATTGTTTTTGGAAAGAAAATAAGTAAAATACTAAAGCAAACTTGAAACCTCGTGATGAGCACGTCTCCTAGCCGTTGTTGGGGCTTAATGGACCTGCAATTATCGAAAATATTGAATAGAACTTACCTGGATGCGATCTAGGCCCAGTCGATGTTCTCTGAACTACGTCTTGATCTACTTCAGGGGTCTTGTCAGGTGCCTGTTTTTTTGTTGGTTTCTTAAAGTAGATGGTTTCTTGGAGTTTCTCTTGGGTAGCTTGATCAGTCTCTTGAAGCTCTTCCAAGTCCTTGATGTCTTGTTCTTGATCTTCACTCTCTCGATCACTCTCGAAGGTGAAGCTCGTTTTGCTCGTCTCTTGTGACTCCATTGTCTTCTCTTGGATTCTAGAGGTTTCTTGACCTGTCAAAGGAGAATTCATACCTGGGGAAATGGTATGTTCAAGACTCATTTGGGTGAATGCTTCAGCAAGCTTTTCCTCGGCGATGGGATCATATCCGTCATGATGGAGTACCGGTGGTACAGACCAGTTGACGTAGTTCAGCTCTAGTGAGCTCACAATGTCTTGTACAGCTAGATTGAACCTCTTTCTAAGTTGTTTAGACTTTGAACGAGTCATGGGACCTACTGGGACGACTGGTACAGGGTGTGGTACGGGATCTGGTACTTGATCTAGTTCAGCGGGTTGGGCAGGATAATCGATGTCCGCATCACAAGGATTCCAAAGATAGAAAAGAAAACGATCCGGGTCAACCCGAGATGAACGCAGAAGATAGCATAAGATCCATATTTTGAGGCCTTGAAACACTTATATAGTAAAAAAACAATCCGGGTCAACCCGAGATGAACCGGGTCAAATACAAAGTCTTTATATACAACTGATCGATTGTGAGGTCGATTGAAAACATTTTTTGGCGTCTGTTTCACTCCAACCGACCAGTCAATCGACCAACAGGTCGACTGGAATTCTCGGTGGCTTCTATCTTCGTTCTTGATGGATATACCCTCACTAAATCAGTCATAACTCATGAACTACCACCGTTGGAAAGCCAATTCGATTTCCTATAAATTTTGTTCAGAGCTTCAAAGCTAAATATCAAGTTAAAGCTTTCATCTAAGTCGATATTCGAGGGAATTTGGACTGGATCTGCATCATCAATTCTCATCTTTGCATTCAAACATGTGTCTTCTATTATCTTAACCTTAAATGACTTAAAAGACACCCAAAACACACTAAAACACACTATATGACTTCTAAGAGGAAAGAAGACTCACTTAGACACTAAATGCAACAAAACACAATGAAAATACCAATGAAACATGATAAAATTGATATTAAAACCCTTAATAAAGCTGTAAATATGGAGTGTATCAACCAAAAGAGGCATTTCTATCAAATTCTCGATAAGTTAAGTTAATTAATTTAAATTTAATTAATAATTAAAAAAATAGAAAACTAAATTTCAATGCCAATGACATTTTTACACTTTATTTATTTAAATCATACAACAGAATCATACATCTATATCTTTTAAATTTATTCGTTGATTTTTTGTTCAGTTTTGATAGTAATTTTCTCTGTATTTTTAAGCAATTTTAGGTAGAACAACAGTATTGTTCATGATAAAAATGGAAAGTTACCATGATATTCAAATATTTTATTTGAATATTTCATAAACTAACACATAACCTAAAGTATTTAGTAACTAAAATCTAAATTGGTTTGAAAGTAACAAATAATATATACCCTATAAAATCATATGAAGTGCAACCAAAAGTTTTAAAAAATTTCCAAAGAAGAATTTTAACTTTTAATCTCTTTTTATATTCCTCTTAATTTAAGTTATATATCTAGGTGTAATTATAATTTTTTCATCCTTGTAGTATAATAGATAGAAAACTGAATATCGAATTGTTTTGTATAATAAGTTAAGTTAACTAATTTCAATTATTTAATAATTATAAAAAATAGAATACACTTTATTTATTTAAATCATACAATAGTATCATATATCCATATCTCTTGAATATATTCGTTGCTTTATTGTTCAGTTTTGATAGTAATTTTCTTCTGTATTTTTTAGCATTTTTTGGTAACAATAATATTTTTAATAATAAAGTTAATAGTAATTCCACTTGTACGATTACGATCCACACATTTTGGTTGTAGTGGGTTTATCCACACTTGTCTTTCTGCAAGTTGTGATGTTATTAGACATGACTAAGAATCGCGCAAACAATATAAAGACGGATCGTAATGATTATCTAATGCAATATAAAGACATATCTTAATGACTACAAGGTTTCAAACAGTAATATATGAAGATTTGTGATCTGTCGCTATCGGAAACATTTTGGATGTTGATGATTTTGATGAAGCTACCGGTCTAGCAATTTGTGATCTGTCGCTATCGGAAACATTTTGGATGTTGATGATTTTGATGAAGCTACCGGTCTAGCAATTTTTAAAACCTTTTTCCCCCGAAAATATAGTGATTTGCAATCCAATTGGGAAAAGAGATATTGTTTACAAAAGTGATGGGGTATGGTACAAAATTTTTGAGTCAACGTATCCGCTTTAACATTTTTGCTACGAAGGATAAGAGATAAAAAGAGCCATCGATTTTTATTTTTTGGAGAATAAGTAGAATATGATGACTACAGGGTTGGAGAAGACATGCCACATGAGATAAGATAAAAAAAGAAAGATGAAAATCCTTCTCTAACGATTTTTTTTTTTTTGAGATATGTAGAAAATTTCGACCACTCAGAAAGAGAAAACACATTCACCAAGTGTGAACTAAGAAAAGCTACATCACGTTTCTCAAATGGTTTGCGTTATCAAGTAACCCAAAATATTAATTTGTGATTCCCTCGACTCTGAGGGGCGTCGTTCAAAAATTCTTATGAATTTGCAGAGAATTGCACTTCAGAAATCCAGAATGTTAGTTTGACATGATTTGTTGTTGATATAGCAATCACATGCTAGAGTTATGGAAAGTTAAGAGATAATTTGAATCATATAATTGTCTCATTGTAAAGACAACAACCTCTGTTAATCCCTCACAATTGTTGTCGTCGTCTCAGCTTGAAATTTCTCATCAATTGTGCATGATTTGTTGTTTGTTGTGCTTTGCGTGAGTTCTTCTTTTTGCAATGATATTATTGTCTAAGGCTTGGAAGGCTTAACAGAAAGAATAGAAGGCTTTACAGAAGACATATTTGAAGGCTTAACAAAATAGAAGTCAGCAAAATAGAAGTTATAAGAAATAAATAAATGTTTGTGACTGTTAAATTGTTTAAAATTATACGTAAATCATGATTTAGTAATTTTTATGCCTTTTCTGATATAGAGATATGGAGGATAGAATTGCAAAAATTGACGACTTGAATAGTTTATTTGTAATTTACAAAATCCTATAAAAAGTTTAAGCGTTAAGTTTACAATATGTGAAAACATGTTGAACTTATATACCAAGCGGATTTACAATATGATCACAAAATGATTGCGGGCTATGCCTAGCTTAATGGTTTGGGCCCTTCACGGGCCGGGCTTGAATTACAGAAACGAAACCACAGAATCCAAAAGAGGAAAACGGAAAAATTCTGGTTA
This sequence comes from Capsella rubella, assembly GCF_000375325.1. NCBI lineage: Eukaryota > Viridiplantae > Streptophyta > Magnoliopsida > Brassicales > Brassicaceae > Capsella > Capsella rubella. The sequence continues at coordinate 12,812,311 of NW_006238917.1, read as the reverse complement.
CAAGGTCAGCGGCTCAGATCTTGCGGTATAACCAGAATCAGAGCATCAACTCCAGAGAATTCAAGGAGAACGGCGTTAGGCAGGGACGAGGGTATGGGGAAATTCGGTTCCTACCATTGACTCCAAACCACCAACCCACCAACCTAGTACAGTCCTCTCGGAATACCTAACAGTCCAACAACCGGTTCCGAGAAGTCGGATTCCATGCCTAGCAGCCCGACAACCAGGAATCTAACCCCACCAACAAAAATAAAAACCCTCGAAATCCCCTGAACAAAAACTTTTCAAGCCGGACCGGTGGAAACCAAAGACGGCAGAACCAGAGGTTGACAGCTCATACAAACACTCCTTAACTGGAAACCGTACGGCCGTCAAAGGATCAATAGAACCTACCGTAAACCATTAAATCAAAGCAACGAACCCACCTCTTCTTCACTGACTTCCTTCGTAGGGTCTTCAACTAGGGTCTAGCGCATCTGATCTCTCCACCGCCCGATTGGAGCCACCGCTACATCCATGAAGAAGGACCACACCACCGCTGTCGGAGAAAACAACTCGCCCATCACTGAAGCTCAAGATCTGCTAACTGTCCGCCTATGATAAAGCCTACAAGAAAAAACAAAGGAGGGAGAAGCCACAGAATCACCGGCTACGCCGGCGAAGGTACTTCCCCCTCAAAGAGATATTGCGGCTAGGTTTGTGATGAGAGAGGAGAGAGCGTTTTTTTCTTTTTGGGCCTCTTTAAGGCATTTTTATGAATCAAATTCTGCTATGTCTAGCTTGTTTTCAACGTTTAGTAATTTAACACACTTTTGTTATGTAAAAACATTTTCGTTAAACTTCAAAATGTTACATAAAAATATTGAAAAACCTTAAAAACTAAGTGCTAAATTTATATTACACAACACCATGTTGAACTTATACATCACTGACGGACCACAAAGGGACTGGATGCTCGGTCCGGTTTGTTTTCAATGCATTTAGCCCAAAAAGAACATTTTGATTTATTAAAAATTAAACATTACTTGAACTTTGATATTAAAAAATCTTGAATTTTATTCTAAATCAGAAAAAATAGAAATGAAAAACATAAAATCTTTTTTTAAAATGTATATTTTATTATTATATCAAAATCAATTCTTTTTAATTTATTTTAATTTTACTATTACTAACCTGCTAATATACCTCTGATCATCTCTGCTCTGATTAGTCTTCACCCTTACGGATTGTAACAACCCATCCCGTGGGACCCCCTGCCACATGACAGCTACAAGCGCTGAAGCGCATCAACCCTAACCTCTCCCATGTAGACCCAATCTGCGCAGCCCTCTGGCCCGCAACTCTTTGGCCCACCAGGTACGTTATTGGTGCGCTTGGCGTTTCTCGAACCCAAGACCTCACCCTTTAATAACCTTACCACAGGGCAAGCTGTTACCAATTGATATTTCACCTGGAAAATTTCAGTTCATATTCAAATATGAACATGGCTTGGAAGATATTCTCATCAAAGGAGTTCATACTTATAATCAATGGGCGCTTGCTGTTGAAAGATGGATTGAAGATCCTCCTGAAGATGATCTTCAGTTTATTCCTATTTGTGTCCAGCTACGTAACATAGTTGTTAATCACTACACCTTAGAAACTATTCGGACTCTTGCTGGATTTGCAGGTAAAGTTATTGACATGGATTTCGATCAAACTAAGGCGCAAAACAAAGATTATGTTCGAGTTCGGATAAGTTTTGATGTTTCTAAGCCTTTTAGACGCTCCAAAGTTGTTAATTTTCCTTCTCGAGGAATTACGTCTATTTTATATGATTAAGAGAGAATCTAAAAACGATGCTACACTTGCCAACGACTTATGCACGAGCGTGATAGCTGTCGTCTGTTTATTCATAAGAAACAAGCTTTGAAAGAAGTCGACTCTCAAATCCCTGTTCCAATTAAGAACTCTGCTCCACCTTCTTTAACTTCTCCTAATCTTGCTGCTCATATAAGGATTGATCCTTTAGCCTTAGAAGAATTGCGTCAGTTTTTTGTTGGGTCGTCTGAATTGAATCGCTCCGGTTTAGAAGCTCAAGAAAAAAGTTATGCTAGTGTTTTGGCGATGGATCATATCATTGCTCCAAATACATGGTTATGTTCTCATGCTTTTTCTTCCCTCTCTCTTGACTCTGATGAAGGGAAAGGAATTGTTATGGAATTTGGTAAAGACATTCTTTATTATTTTGAAGAGGTAAAGCTAAGAGATAAGGCGGTTACTGATCCTTCTTCTGGCTCTCAGTCTGAAAGAAATTTACGTAGTCCATGTTTACATGTTGTTACATGACAAGGCTCCATCTGATATAGGTTTTTTTGGTTCAAATTCTGCTTTCGGAGTTGGCACATCCAAGTCTCTTATTGGGAAAGCTTATTCTCGGCAGAAACCTTACATGCCTAGACGAAAGCAGAAAGGTAGCTCTACTAAACCCAGTTATATCAAATTCGATAAAGGTTTAGATAAAGATGTAATGATTAAGCGAAAGAGTTCTGGAGAACCTGCAAATCCTTAAAGTTCACTTAAAGTAGCTAGGCTTTCAAACATTGAGATGGTCCCTGGAGGGACCGTCTGATCATTAATGAGCCTAATGAGTTGGAATTGTCTAGGTCTGGGACGATCTCAATACTTGACAATTCTGCGACTCATGGAAATGCGTAAAGAACATTTCCCTGAGTTGTTGTTCTTGATGGAGACTATGTATGATAGAAACGTTTTGGTGGATTTACAAGGTTGGCTGGGATATGATAAGGTTCTTACAGTTAATCATATTGGTAACAGTGGAGGGTTAGCTTTTTTTTGGAAAAAATAGTGTTGATGTTGATATCAAGTTTGAAGACAAGCATTTAATAGACTTCCATGGTCCGTTTGGTTCTTTTGACTTTTTTTTTTGTTTCTTGTGTGTATGGTGATCCAATGTTTATATCTAGGCATTTAGTTTGGGAAAGATTAATGTGTATAGGCATGACAAGGAAGGATAGTTGGTGTATGATTGGAGACTTCAATGAGATTCTACATAATGGAGAAAAATTGGGTGGTCCTAAGCGTAGTGAGGCTTCCTTTAAACCTTTTGGTGATATGACTAGAACTGGTAGAATGGATGTATTACCATCGTCGGGTAATTGTTTCACTTGGGGAGGAATGAGGCATAAGTTGTGGATTCCAAGTAAACTACATCGATGCTTTGGCAATAAAGAAGGGTTCCGCCTGTTTCCAGCTTCCAATCAAATCTTTTTGGACTAAAGAGGTTCTGATCATCGACCGGTTTTGGTGAAGCTTTCTTCTTCCAATGACGCTTACAAAGACAATTACAGATTTGATAAACGTTTTCTTAAATAAACCTTTAGTGAAAGAAGCCATTCATACAGCTTGGTCTAATGTTTACCCGTTGTCAACGTCTTCAGTTTCTGCTGAAGTTCAAAGATGTAGAAAATATCCCTTAGTTAATGGAAAAGAGAGAATTGTTTAAACTCCTTGGATAAAATCACACAGCTTTATGTTGCTTTGGAGCAGGAACAGTCTTCTGCTCTCCCGTCTCTTTTCAATGTTCATAGTTTAAAGAATCAGATGATTTTACTTATAGAGAAGAAGAATCATATTGGAGTCACAAAAGTCGTGAAAAGTGGATGCAAGAAGGATATCACAATACTAAAAATTTTCATGCCTTTGTCAATGCTAACAGATCAAGGAGAATAATAGATGCTCTACGAGATATTCATGGAAATCTTCACAAATCTGAAGCTTCTAAAGGTTAAATTGCAACACCTTATTTCAAGGATATTTTTACCTCATTCAATCCTGGCAACTTTGATTGGTTATTTCATGATGTTCAATCAAAAGTTTCTCCGAGTATGAATGAATCCCTAGTAAGACATGTGTCTTCTGAAGAAATTAAAAATGATGTGTTTTCAATTAATCCTTCAAGTGCTCCAGGTTCATATGGCTTGACAGGTCTTTTCTTTCAAAACTACTGGGAGATAATTGGGCATCAAGTTACTCTGGAAGTTCAGAATTTTTTTAATTCAGGGTCGTTTCCATCCGAATGGAATTACACTCAATTGTGCCTCATCCCCAAAGTAGTCAATCCAAAACAAATGTCAGATCTTTGACCTATCAGCTTGTGTTCTGTTCTTTACGAGATCATCTCCAAGGTTTTAACATTAAGATTGCAGCCTTTATTACCCTTGATCGTTTCTCCAACTCAATATGCTTTTGTGTCAGAAAGACTTATCTCGGATAATATATCAATTGCTCATGAAATGATTCATGCTCTTTAGACTCACCCTACCATCTCCAACAAATTTATGGCCATAAAGACTGATATGTCTAAGGCTTTTGATCGACTAGAGTGGAGCTATCTACAAGGTTTGTTAAAAGCTCCTGGTTTTCATCAGAAGTAGATTAATTGGGTGATGTTTTGTGTTACTTCTGTCACATGCACTGTATTGATTAATGACCAACCCTTTGGTATGATAATGCCTCATAGAGGTTTGCGACAGGGTGACCCTATTTCTCCCTTTCTATATGTGCTATGTACTGAAGGTCTCACTCATATGTTGAACAGAGCTGAAAGAACATGATTTATTCAAGGAATTCAATTTTCTCCATCTGTGCCAGCTATTCATCATGTTCTCTTTGCTGATGACAGTCTTTTTCAGTTGTAAAGCTTCTGTTGATCAAGCAGTTGCACTTCAGCAAATTCTAGACTACTACAGAGTTGTTACAGGACAGCGCATAAACTTGACAAAGTCTTCAATAACCTTTGGCTCCAAAGTTGATCTTCAAGTTCAAAATTCAATCAAACTTTTTACAGGAATTCAGAATGAAGGTGGATCAAGTACATATCTAGGCCTCCCAGAATGTTTTTAGTGGATCTAAAGTGCAATTATTAGACTATATCTATGATAGATTAAAATCTAAGTTATCATGTTGGTTTGAGCGTACCTTATCTCTTGGAGGTAAGGAAATTCAACGTCCTTCTTATGTATGGCGCAGCATGCTACATGGTCGTCAGCTGCTTATTCAAGGTTTCAAGAAAATGATAGGTAAAGGCCAGTCTTTCGTGTTTGGATTGACACTTGGTTATACTATAATGCAATGAGGGTACCATTAATGAAGAACATCTTTGTTGACCTTTATCTTCAGGTTCAAGATTTGATTAATTTTTTGAATGGAGTGTGGAACTTGGAAAGATTACATGAACTATTCTACCCGAGAGATGTTAATCTTAAACTGGTTAATTAATATGTAGGGTTAAGATCAGATTTCTGGTGTTGGATGCACAATAAGAGTAGAGAATATTCTGTTAAATCAGGATATTGGTTAGCTACACAACTTCACAATATTATTACAGTAGCAGAGATTAGACCATCTCAAAATGATTTAAAGATTTAGGTTTGGTCTTTACAGACTTCTCTAAAAATCAAAATTTTCATTTGGAGAGCTCTAAGAGCAACATTAGAGCTCGAACTAAGAGGAGTGAATAAAAACATGAGATGCAAGTTTTGTGGATGGCCTAAAAAATCTATTAATCATGCTCCTTTCTCTTGTTCTCTTGCTAGGCAAGTTTGGGCTCTTTCATATTTGCCATGTCCACAAGGTGGTTTTGATCCAGTCTCGGAATTCTCTAATATCCAGTATTTGCTTTCTATGTCTAAGAATCAAGCTATTCCGGAGAATATTAGAAAGAGTTTTCCGTGGACACTTTGGTACTTATGGAAGAATAGGAGCGGATTTTTCTTTGAAGGGAAGCAAATTGTGATGACTGATTTGGTTTTGAAAATCAAGGAAGAAGCATCGCAGTGGTTTAATGCTCAAATTATTGAAACGAGATATATATGCCAGTTCTAAAACCTTTGAAAGAGGAAGGAAAATAAAGACTTGGACTAAACCTCCTTCTCCTTGGCTGAAATGTAACATAGGTATGTCTTGTTCAAGAAGAGATAATTCAGCTGGTTTTAAGGTATGTCCTTCTCGGATATTAAATCCTTAATAGAAGCAAAATTTCAGTTTTTTTTTTTGCGGGCTATTGATTGCATGATTAGTCACAAATTAAACTTTGTAATATTTACTTATGAAGCTCTTGAGATGATAAATGCAGTCAATAGGCCTCAAAAATGGCCTTTCTTCCAGTATTTTGCTTATGAACTTTTGAAACGATTAGAGTTATTATCTGATTGGAAGCTAGAGGCGGCAGATTATATCTCAAATGAAGCTGCCTTTATCATTGCTCACAGTGTAATCCAAGGTAATAGGTTTCAATCTTATGTTACTCAAGGTGTCCCTCTGTGGTTAAAAACACTTTTTGATTCAGAGCGCAACCGACCTTCATCTTAGAAAGCTTTTTTGACTCAGTAAGTTTGACTTTCAACAATTGTTATCCGTTTATGTCACTTCCTTCGTTTTATGGATGTTTTTTGTTGCAAACCAAACCAATCGGTCCACACACCAAACCGGTCTACATGGAGCATTTTAGAGAATCTTTTCCTAAATGAGTTCTCATCAAGTACAAGGCGAAAAGGTTAATTATTCACTATGATATTAACCTTAAGAAATCCAATAGTTCAAGAAGGATCAAAAGTCAGCAAGTCAACTCACCTTTATCTAGGGTTTTTCCCAATGGGTTTACCTTGAAATGTTTCTAATGATGCAACACCAAGTCATCAAGGAATCATTCACCATCTATATGATTCAAAGATAATAGCTGATGTACATTCTGATCTACTCGCTAATAAGCGTGCTGAACTACTCGCTGATGAACATGCTGAACTGCTCGCTGACAAGCATGCTGAACTACTTGCTGACAAACTTGCTGAACTACACGAGATTGCAAGTTCTGAGGACTTTAAGTATTTTGACACTAGGATCAGCCATGAAGGGAGCCCACACACTCATTTGATTCACTACAAGGCCCCAGCCCATGGAGAACATCCCAAGAGAAGACCCAAGTCCAAACCACCCTTTGAAACAAGGCCATTGATCTACTTGGAGCGAGATAAGGAAATTATCATTTACTTTGATTTGGACGTGCCCCAAATTATATATGGAAACCAGGTGAATACCTAGACCACACAAGACTTGTGCAACACGACATTTGGTACACCTTTACACACAAGAACCCTATGAGTCACTACTTACCATCCATGGAGCCAAAGGAGATCAAGGTGCAAAGGCTCCTTCCTTCTTCACTTATGCACCTCTTGAGGCTTACTAAAATGAACATAGACACTCCAAGGAGTCGTGGATTCACACCCAAGCTTTCAAGACTCAAGGCATCTCTTTACTAGCCTTATTTTGCCGATTTGGTTCATAAAGTCTCTATGAACATAATCATCTAATTATATGTCTTTTTACTTTAACTTTTACATGGCTTCTTTAACCACTAAAACTGTTTTGGCATAGTTTCTTTAACTACTAAATTTGTTTACTCAAAATATATAATGAATGAAAAACCAAGAAATAAAAATACTTGATAGCAATGAATTTAGGAGCAACCATTAAAGGTTTAGGGAAAAAATGACATAATAATAGGATGATAAATATATTTTTAAATGATTATTAACATTGTTAGTATATTTTTATTATTGTTTTAGATAAAACACTGAAAATAATATAAATAATTAAGAAACTCATAATATTATATTTTAATAAAAAAATCTATTCAAAAATATATTAGAAACGTATGTAATACATATGATCTATCTAATTAATTTAAAATTCTAAACATTTATACTAATTAATATACTCGATATAAATATTCATAGACATGAGAAATTCATATTTATAAAACTTGACAATTTCAAAACTATTTTTAAGCTACTGACAATACATTTGCTTACATAATCTCTGCATCTTTAAAAAATATTGAGAAATAAAAGAATTTATCTCATAATTAATCTCAAGTAGCTCCGAAGCAAATAAGAAAATCAAAATACACAAAATAATATAAATGATACAAATTTACACTTTGAAATTATAACAACGATTTTAGCCTTTCATATGTAAATTTATGACATACATACACTCACACACACACACACACATATATATATATATATATATATATATATATATCATATTTATATTTCTGTTACCAAAGTTTTATCTTATAATTATGTGAAATATGTAGAATGGTCAGTATAAAAAATTTGATATTTATAAATCTAGACTTATGTTAACAAATATATGAAAATTCAAGAAAATATATATAATAATATATTTGAAATATTTATTTATGAATTATCTAGAATTTTAGTTATACTTCTTCAAAGATAATAATATTTATTTTGGTGGTTTTTGTATTATAGATATATATACTGATATTATGTAGTCATTTATTTTTTGCGTTTTCCTTTTTAAGAAAGGAAAAATATATACATATTTGAAGTTATAAAACTGGAAATATTGAAACATGTGTTAAAAACTAATAAATTAATTGAATATGTTGATATCTCGATGAAGGCCCTGGATTCAGAAAAATGAAGAGCCAAATTTCTTATCTCATTGGACGTGGAAAATGAATCGAAATCTTGATGTGATACAGCCTTATCTTTTTTAAGTGGGGAAGAAGGACGAAATCCGTCCAAACAGAACCGTCCAATAAAGAATAAGAGGAGAGCGTAACATTGATGGCGCGTGAAGTGCATGCACAAAAAAAATGATATATGTAAGGGTTCACCCACCACTTATATGATCCTATAATAGTACAATGCACCAAAACTTCTGTTTTTTTTTTTTGCAGAGAGTCTTCTATGAACTTAGGAGTACTGGCCGCCATGCCCTAAAAGAAAGTGAAAATACATATATATCATATTTCATTTGGACATGTATGTCATAGACTTATGTTCAGGTTTCTCATGTGGAACCATAACAGGAACTCAATCACTACTAATTCATATTTTTAGTTATGCATTAATGACGATTATGTTTAATTTTTTTAGTATGAACAAATATTTGTTTTTTCCTAATTAATGCACAATGCATAACAAATAATAGTTTTTTTCCTATTTGTTTTCATTAATGTATAACAAATATTTTTCTTTTCCTATTTGTTATTTGGTGAAAAATATAGATTTCATTTTTGTAGTAGGTTTAGAACTTTACTTTTTATTTTAAATATTTTAATAAATTGATAATTGACACATGTCAACATCTTATCGATTCAATTGCCATGTGTCACGATCACGTTAATGACTAACTTTGAAATCATATTTTATATAATAAGATTGTACTAAGCAAGAAACATTAAACAAACAAATCTTCAAAGCAAATACAAACCTCAATATTGTTGAATTAAGCAGAATAACAAGAGACAAATGCTATATTTGAGTAACAAGAATAAGAAAGAGATTGGGAGAGAAGATGAATAGTGACCAAGAATAGAAAAGAGAGAGAATTACTCTTCTTACATCATTAGGTTTACAACCACACATATAAATAAGTGGGATAAGAGATAAGCTTACAAGGGAAGCTAACAATATAAATAATGCTAATCTATTTGAACATCCCCGTATGTATAGAATAGACCAATATAAGGTACTTTATAATGGTCTATTCTATCTTGACATACTCAATAAGATCTTGATCAATACTCCCCCTCAAGCTTATCTTAATGAAATGGCTAAGCTTCGAACCCGTGAAGCATCACCTCATTAAAAACCTTAGTATAGAAAACCTCATGGGACAAAACTATACAAAGGGAAAAAGAGTGTGATGTCCACAGATTAGAGAAGTTGATCAAGGGCGTGAAAGGTCCACAAGTCCAAGTTTGCTATAAATATGATTGCAAACCTTAGGACATGTAGCCTTGGTGAAGATATCCGCCAATTGATCTTCACTTCTAGTGTAACATGGGAGTGTTACACCTTCTTCAATCTTTTCTCGGACCTTGTGGCAATCCACTTCAATGTGCTTGGTTCTCTCATGGAAGACCGAGTTTGTGGCTATGTGAATGGCGGCTTGATTGTCGCAATGCATGGTGATAGGTCTCGGTGTTTCAATGCCAAGGTCTTTGAGGAGGGCTTTTAGCCAAGTGAGTTCATTTGTAAGCTTCTTCATGGCCCTATACTCCGCTTCCGCACTAGAACATGAAACTACCTTTTGTTTCTTAGACTTCCATGTGACCAAATTTCCACCAACGAACGTGCAATAGCTGGTTGTTGATCTCCTTGTGATAGTATCCCCGGCATAATCCGCATCACAATATCCTACCATCTCGGTATTTGCATTCTTTCCCATCCAAAGACCTTGACCGGGGCTACCTTTGACATATCTCAAGATCCTCTCCACCATATTCCAATGATACTTGGTGGGATTCTTCATGTATTGGCTGGCCTGATTCACAGCAAAACAAAGGTCAGGCCGTGTGAGAGTTAAGTAGATTAACTTACCTACAAGGCGTCGATATTGCTTCGGGTCTTCATACGGCTCATCGAGAGGATCTGAGGGAACATTCTTCTTGCCCTTCTTCTTCTCCCCCTTTCGCTTGACCGTATAGCCTTCTTCAAGTGGTGTCAAGGCCGGTTTGGATCCAAGTTTCCCTGTCTCATTCAAAAGATCAAGAGCATACTTTCTCTGAGAAAGAAATAAGCCCTCCGGAGAGCGACATACCTCAATTCCAAGAAAGTACTTGAGTTCACCAAGATCTTTTATATCAAATATAGACTTAAGGAAGAGTTTAGTGTCTTGAATATCTTCCTTGTTGTTCCCGGAGATGATGATATCATCCATATACACGAGAACAACAACAATACCTTGATCACTTTGAAGAGTAAAGAGAGTGTGGCCGGCCTCGGATCGCTTAAACCCTTGATCTTTGAGAGTGGAGCTAAGCTTGTGATACCAAGCCCTCGGGGATTGTTTGAGACCATAGATTGCTTTCCTCAAACGTAAAACGTTGCCCGGGGTGACAAGTGATTCAAGGCCGGGAGGTGGAGTCAAATACACTTCTTCTTCAAGTTCTCCTTGGAGGAAGGCATTTTTAACATCCATTTGCTACAAATCCCAAGATAAGTTGGTGGCTAGAGAGAGAACAACCCAAACCGTGTGAAGCTTGGCCACCGGGGCAAATGTATCCGTGTAGTCATCCCCATATGTTTAAGTAAACCCACGTGCAATAAGTCGAGCCTTGTACCTTTCCACCTCACCATTACTTAAGTACTTAATTGTAAAGACCCGTTTAGAGCTTACGGCCTTCTTTCCCGGGGGAAGAGCTTCCTCGTCCCATGTATGGTTGCGGATCATGGCTCCGGTTTCATCCTCTACGGCTTGAATCCAACGATCATCTTCTTTGGCTTCTTCATAAGATTGAGGAATGGTATGTGCGTCAATCTTTCCAAAAAATGCTTGATGGTCGATAGGCAAGAGGGCAAGCGAACAAACGGCTTGTATTGGATGAGCCACGGCTTGATTATTGTAGAAGACTCTTTTCTCTTGGAGTCTTGTACTTCTTCTAAGAGCTTGTGGAGGAGGTAGATGTTCTTCCACATCTTCCTCTTCCTCCTCTTCTTCATGCATTGTTGGTGTTTCCGATTGCACAACACTTTCATTACCATGGATAGGGTCCGGATGAGGCTCTTGGTTGAGAGAACGAGTATCCGGACTTGGTAGAGAACCCACCGGGATGGTCAAAGCATCCTCCGGTACAAGCTGCGGATGGCCGCCGGGTTGCGAATGGCCGGTGGTTCCTAAAACGGCGGGTTTATCATGATTTGGTGTCTTTGGAGAGGTATTCCCAAGATTATCAAGAAGAAATTTTAGACTTGAGGCACGGTCCATGTGACTGTGGGATAGATCTTCCAAGCTATTCCAATCTTTCTTGTCATAGTAACCTTGATCCTCTAAGAATTTCACATCTCGAGACACATACACACGGCTATTGACCGAATTATTACACTTATAGCCCTTTTGAGTGGTTGATTATCCAATGAACATACACCTTGTGCTCTTTGCGTCTAGCTTAGTTCGTTGTTCACCGGGCACTAAAACAAAACAAACACACCCAAATCCACGTAAGTGTTCTAAAGAAGGCTTAACTTTGTTAAGTACCTCAAATGGTGATCTATCTTGTAGAACTTTTGTAGGAGTTCTATTGATAAGATAGCAAGCTGTCATCACCGCATCACCCCAAAATCTCTTGGTGGAGTTAGTATGAAACATCATCGATCTTGCAACCCTCCATAAGGTATCGATTCTTTCTTTCCGCAACTCCATTTTGTTGAGGGGTGTAAGGGCAACTTGTTTGTTGAATGATACCATGCTTGAATAGGTGTTCTTTAAACTTGTGGCTTGTATATTCTCCTCCATTATCCGATCTAAGTACCTTAATTTTAGCATTGAAATGATTAGTAACATAATTTTGAAAGTGTGTAAAAGCTTCATACACACGATCTTTAGAGGGTAACAATGTGATCCAAGTATACTTTTATTTTTCATCAATAAAGGTCACAAAGTACTTATTTTTGTCTCTAGATATGCATGGTGAAGTCCAAACATCCGAATGCACTAAATCAAAGCAATTTTCATAAATGGTCTTAGATTTAGGGAAAATATACTTGCAATGTTTACCAAGAATACAAGACTCACATTTAGAACTATCAAATGAAACATTAAGAAACACCAATTCAAGAGCACGAGAGTGAGGATGGCCTAATCTAGCATGCCACACGGCATTAGAACTTAAAGCAAGACAAGCATTAAACGAAGTAGAAGAACTTGGTAAGGTTTTCTCAAGAACATAAAGATCTCCTTTCGGATTTCCTTCTCCAAGTATTTTCCCGGTCTTAATATCCTGAAAATAAACCTCATTAGGACCAAATATAGTATAGCAATTGAGACATTAGTATTCCTTTTAACCGATAAAAGATTAGAGGTAAAGGTAGGCATATAGAAGGCTTCAGAATTCTTATCAAATAGTCTCAATTCCCCTATTCCTTTTACCGGTATCTTATCTCCATTAGCTATCTTTACATTCCCTAAGGCCGGTTGTATGTTGTCTATAAGGCTCGGGTTACTAATCATGTGGTGAGAAGCACCCGAGTCAATGACAACTTTACTACTTGGTTTAGAAGCAAAGAGAGAGATACCGGATTCCTTAAGTGAGGCAATGGATCGTATGAGAGCTTCCAAGTTGGATTTTCTCACAACATCACCATGAGATGCAGCCATGGCCACTTCCTCTCCTTGTTTGCTCGATCCGGAACCGCCTTCTTGCCTTGCTTCTTGCGAGATATTCGCCTTGGACTTAGCCGGCTTGAGATGGGGATGGAGGATCCAACATTAGTCTTTTATGTGACCTCCTTTCTTGCAATGGTCACAAACCACCACCTTCTTGTCTTCTTGCTTTTATGTTCCTTTGTTGGCCATGATGAGCTCCCCCTTAGCACCAAAGAGACCGAGAAAGCCTTGCTCCTTTTGCATTTGAGCACACACATCATCAAGAGAGGGAAGCTTATCGGCACTAAGTAAGTGCTTGATGAGGTCATTGTAAGCTGGATTAAGGGTAAGAAGGAGACCAAAGACCTTGTCTTGTTCCTTTCTCTCATTGAGGATGGACGGATCCACGGTACTTGGACGGAGCATCTCGAGTTCAGCCCACAAAGACCGATACTTTCCAAAGTGCTTTGTAAATTCCAAGTCTTCTTGACTTAGGTTGTTGATAGCCTTCTTGACCTCAAACACACGGGTCAAGCTGGACACATTCCCATAGACATTCTGGAGCGTGTTCCAAAGTTCCTTTTCAGTTTTACAGTAGGAGTACATTTCAAGTATGGAGGGTTCAAGGGAGTTTTGAAGGATGGCTAGCACGGTTTGATCTTCTTGGAACCATTTGGCTTCCTTCTCAAGATTGGCTGCCTTGTCTTCTTCTCCCTCGGTCTCCTTTTGATATTTCTTTGTGACTTCTTGAGTGGCATGGTTGACCTCAACGTGACTCCAAAGCCCTTGTGGTTCTTGTCCACAAAAGATAGTTTACATCCTTGTGATATTCGGTTTTGGGTTCTCCATGGTGAGAACTTGAAGATCTTAGAAGAGAAAGTAGATCTAGATCTAGATCTAGATCTAGAGAAAAGATTGAAGAGAATGAGAAGAGTATAGAGAGATTAGGTAGAATAGAGATGTTTAAGAAGCATAGAATCGAAAAACATGCTCTGATACCATGTTAAATTAAGCGGAATAACAAGAGAGAGATGCTAGATTTGAGTAACAAGAATAAGAAAGAGATTGGGAGAGAAGATGAGTAGTGACCAAGAATACAAAAGAGAGAGAATTACTATTCTTACATCATTAGGTTTACAACCACACATATAAATAAGTGGGATAAGAGATAAGCTTACAAGGGAAGCTAACAATATAAATAATGCTAATCTATTTGAACATCCCCCGTATATATAGAATAGACCAATATAAGGTACTTTATAAGGTACTTTATAAGGTATTTTATAAGGTACTTTATAGACCAACATGATAGAATAGACCAATATAAGGTACTTTATAATGGTATATTTTATCTTGACATACTCAATAAGATCTTGATCAATAAATATGTCTTCAGCTTTCGCATTCTTCCAAGAAATCAAGCCCTACAAGAGATCATGGAAAAATCATTCACCCGTGGAAGACATATACCACCAAGTTTGGAGAGACTTTTGACATGGTGCTTGCTAACATGGATGTAATGTTTATCATCCATTATATTGATAAACCTGTAAAGTCAGATAATGGTTTTAATTATGATGACTTATTTGGACGTGTTTCTTAACAGGGTACAAAGATACATAAACAACACAGTTTGGTGCATCTCTCAACATGTACTCCTTGATGTCCAAGTAAGTACAACGATTATTACATAGTTGATTCAAAAAAAAAAAAAAAAGTCAATACTCGATTCAATGAGAATTATTACATAGACGATCCCTTATTCTCTGATTTTAATCTTCATCTTCTACCATAAGCAATTCGTCTAGAGCAACTAGTGGAACTGGTCGAAGAAGAAGATTTTTAGTGGGTGTGTCGAATATGTGTTGGTGTGGAGCCTAAAATGTGGAAAAGATTTCACAATCCGAAACCAATCCATGTTGTCGTTATTAAATGTTGTTTTTATCAATTTTTTATTCTCATTCATTGTTCTCATATGTAACTTATCGATAATAACCACAGTTTCAAGTGGGTTGAGGAAGCATTGTCAAACGAGATAGTGGCAGTGGCACGACAAACCCAGAACCTTGAACAAAATGTGGCAAATATTACAACTGGGAGTATGGAGCATCAGAAGATGATTTTTGAGAGGATGCAAATGAGCTTGAAAAAGAGTTTTTGAGAGGGTGGAAGAGGTTGTGTTGGATGGCAAATCTAGTATGAAGAAATGATGATTGTTGTTGTTGTAGTTTGTATAATTATGATTGGTTTGAGTAAAGTGATAGGTTGAATCGATGTTGATTATTATCTTTTGTAGTGTAATGGCATAATGCCATAATCGATTGTCTTTTGTGATTGTTTCTTTTGTACTGTTAGGCATGATCAATCTTTGTGACTGTTTTTTTTTGTATTGTATTGGCATGATCAATCTCATCTTTGTGAGTGTAACTTTTGTAGTGTATTGGCAAGTAGCCATAATCGATTGTATTATATTATTCTCAGATTGATTGTTATGTTCATTCATCAAAATCAAATTTAAATTGGCAAATTAAATCAACAAAGACACATTGAAGCTAGATAAAAAAATATTCAACAAACAATTAAATATTATCCGATAAGCCGAGTTATCCTGATGGTCATACCCCAAAATTTAAAAAAACACCGAGTCATATGAAAATACAAACGAATCATATGAAAACCCAAAAACAAACACATGACATTCATTATTGAGTGACTCCTTCCACTTGACTTCTAATTTCCTGAGTGCTAGTCCTTCTTTCAAAGGTATAAGAAGCAAATAAAGAGACACATATTAGAAACATTAGACAAAATAGTCACATTAAGACATATAAGCAAATCATATACTAACCAGTGCATTAGAGCGTTTCTTCGAATGAAACCAAGAATTGTGACCAGCTGTACCACAAATACCATAATGCATTACTCTTTTTAATTCCTTAGGTACCCTCTTGGAAGGAAACTCATTTTGGCCTCGTTTTCTTTTTATTTTGTCTTTCTTACTCTGTTTTCCCTTCTTCCTCCTGGGTTATTGTGGTTCAGGTGGTAGATGGACATTAGGGAATGTTGTTGCTGGCCAAAATGTTGGTCATGTTTGTGGAAGTAGTCCTTCTGTGTAGTTGCTCACAACATAGGGGTTCTGAACCAGTGACAAACATAGTCCTCAACCTCAAGCTTCTTGTTAATCATTACAGCATAAACATGCTCACAAGGGATGCCACATATGTCCCATTTCCGACAAGTACAAGTCCTCTCAGTCAAGCTTACCCGGTGAGATATGTTTCCAAGTGTAGCTTCATACATGTCATTAGTAATTCTTCTAGTCTTGAACAATGAGGCTGCCTTGAACTCTTTTGCTAGGAACTTAGACACATATGGCGTGCATCACCCTTTGTGATCATGAGAGGTAACATATCTCTTTGCAATCCGAAGCATTGCAAGTCTCCTGATGGTTTCAAGCATTGGCACAAATTATTTGTCTCTAGCAGACAGTATTGACGCATTGAAGGACTCTGTTGAGTTGTTCTCCACATCTTTACAATAATTCCCTAGCTTGTAGTATGCCCTGCACCAAGTCTTTGGTTTTGCTTTCAGAACATCACGCCAAGTAACCTCACTGTAGTTGAACAACCTCATCATATTTGTTTCAAACTCAATCTCACTATAGCTCCAAGCCACATCCCAAATATACTTCTTCATCTCTCTATCCTTCCCATGATTTTTCTTCAAGTTTCCATAGATGTGTCTCACACACATCCTATGCTCAATCCTTAATAGCTCTAACTCCACAGCTCGGATCAATCCCTGAAAGAAACAAAAAAAAAAATTAGAAAATTTCACAAACAAAAACACAAATTAATATATATGAATAATGGATACTACCTTTTGACGATCAGATACAATGATATAACCATCTCCATCCATTAGTCCCAAACCAGTCTTGAGCTTTCTCACAAACCACACTTAATTGTCAATGTTTTCAACTTGTACACATCCCCCATGCTATTGGATAAATAGCATTATCCGAATCTCTACCTAAGGCAACCAGTAACTACCCTTTAACCTTGCCTTTCATGAAGGTTTCATCAACTCCTATGAGTGGCCTACACGTATTTTTCCATGTTCTCTTGAGCACATCAAAGCAAATGTAGAACCTGTTGAATACATCTTGGCCTTGAGCATTCTTCACAGTCTCAACTTCAACAGTTGAATCAATGTTTGATTATCTTATCTCAGCCGCATAATCTTGGAGCCGTGCAAACTGCTCATCGTATTCTCTCTCAATCCACCTCAATGCTTTGTTCCTTGCAGCTTGACATTGAGGCCTAGATACAGTGATCTTCCATCTTTTCTTAATCGTTTCTTCTATCTTCATAGGAATAAAATAGTCAGGCTCATCTCTAATATTATCTAGGAACAATCGAGCAATAACCGGAACCTTAATAATCTCACAATCACCATTCGGATTACAAGTTTGCTCATTTTTGAACCTGTTCACCCTCCACCCCTTACATTTCCCAGTCACTGAACAATATACACGCCAAGCACATCCATCACCACCACACTTAAATGCAAGCTTTGTTTTATCATACCTATTTTGTTGGATGTTGCATCCTGTCTTCAGAGCATGTTTGAGTACAACCTCTTTAAAAGCATTAGCATTGAAAAACGGCTGGTGATAGTAGAAATTCCCATCTCCACACTTGAAGTTCTCTCGCTTTCTCTCCTGCAGGATTTCTTCATCTCCATCACTCTCACTTAATGGATACGCATCATGAAGAATCGAAGGTTCATCTCTAAACTCAAATATAGGCTTCTCG
Organism: Capsella rubella; assembly: GCF_000375325.1. Taxonomy (NCBI): domain Eukaryota; kingdom Viridiplantae; phylum Streptophyta; class Magnoliopsida; order Brassicales; family Brassicaceae; genus Capsella; species Capsella rubella. The sequence goes on along the minus strand of NW_006238917.1, from coordinate 12,794,306 downwards.
ATTTCAAAAGCATCTCGCTCCCTAGGATCTTCATCATTTGGTTCGTCATCGATTGTTGGACGACCCGATCCAGCTTCTTCGTGAGGAACAGATCCAACTTCTTCGTGAGGAACAGATTCAGCTTCTTTGTGACGAATGGCCATTGCATTCGTATCTAACTCACTCGAATTTATCTTCAGTTTTGCTTACTCAGTTTCTAGGGTTCGTATTTGGGGATTTCGATTTTTGGGGGTTTTCGATTTTTGGGGCTTTTAGAAGAGCAATACAGTGATTAAACCATTGAGCTGGTTTTTCGTTGGTTACATTGGTTTGTTTTCGTTGTTAAACGGTTAAGTTTTGTTTGGGTAACAGTAAACCAATTGTTAACCATGGAACTATAAATTATGTGGACAGAGCTTTCGAACTTAGATTTTAGGGGGAAATATATCTGCAAATTATGTTTTGGGTGGACACAGATCGATGTTGAAAGTGTGTGATGTTACGGTGCTATATGAAACTTCCTGGGGGGACACATATCGTTTTCCCTATTTATAATAGTTATGAACTATTTTCTAAAAATTTCTAGCCGATGTGGGACGTTATACATATATACTTTTATCGATTGAGTATATATGCCGTTAAAATTTTCAAATTGCAACATATGTGCAAAAAATATTATACATATGTTTTATGTAATAAAATAAACTAAAATACAAATAAGATCATAAAAAAGTGAAAAGATGATAATAATTATTTAGTATATAGGAAAATAATTTTTTTATATCCATACCCAACTAAAGAATCTGAAATTAAAGGTCTTGAGTGGCATATGATTTTATATTAGTTTGGGTTTTTGATTTTAAAAAATCCATTTTATTAGCCATTCATGATTCTTAAAAGAATAGCTTTCCTGAAAACTAGGAAAATCAGATTTAAGAAAAAAATTCTTATTTCTTTCTATAATCCAAAAACACATTTTGTGGGGTTTTTATATCTTAACGTGAGTCAACATTTTTTTCATTTTTTATATATTTTTAATATAAAATCTATAAGCCATCAACCAATATCTAGAATTTAAAAACCAAAAACTATAACTCAAAAACCATTAAAAATTGGGAAAATGTCATTTAAATAATGAAGTCTACATTTTTGTTGATTTAGAGCATGTACTCTTCCTTTGGTGGAAACAATTCTTAATTTTTTGTAGACTTTTAATTAAATCCTAAGGTCTTGTTGAACTGGCCGTATTAGCTGTTAACATACGTAATTCCGTCAATAAGGAAACAATGTCGTTTATAATCTAGCTAAACCTCCGAAATTGAAACTCCATTCTCATAACCCTAAAAATCTAGTTTCAATTTGGGAGTTTTAGTTATGTTAGAAACGACGTTGTTTTGTTATTGACCCTTTGTAATTTCTTAGGTTGGGTACTTAATGTTGTGTTCTATACAGCCAAATTAACAAGACTTTATCGTTTAACTAGAAGTCAACAAAACGTTTAGAAACTAGGATTTATCCCGTGGTACACCACGGGTCCATAATTTAATAGATTTGCTTGATTTATTATTTTTGTAGTTGGTTTATATACTATAATTTTATATGTGTTTATATTATTTTAATTTTATATAATTTTATGAATTTGTATAATAAGTATACTCATAGATATATGTGGTCAGTTCGCGATACACTTCACAAAAAAAAAAAACTTGCAGTACACCGCAGGATGATTTGTTGTAAATAAAAGTTTATATTTTAACTTAACCCGTAAAACTTTTTTAATATACACAACCCGTAAGAAACATATAATCATATTTATATAAACTCAAAACCGTTCATTCATATTTATCTACAATATTATTATATTTGAAATATTTAAATTTTTGTCGAGTTTAAATATTTTTTATATTTTAAATATTCTATAAAACTTTAAAATTTTAATTTGGGTACATGAGAAATCAAAGTTCATGTTCATTTGAAGTTGTGAAAATATTATTACTATTTATAATGGGTTTGAACAATCTAATTTTTTTACCTTATAGACGTTGTACATAGATTTTTTCCTTTATCGTTTGAGTTATATACGCCCGTTTTCAAAATTTTAAATTGCAAAATGTGTGAAAATTTTTTTTATTTTTATTATAAATATATTTTATGTAATAATATAAATTAAAAACAAATAAGATTACATAAATATATTGGAGAGATATTCGATTTATTAGAGAGAGACATTTTAGGAAATATTTTTGTTGTAATAAATATTTGTTTCCAATTTTACGATTTGCTTGTGATTTAATTACAAAATTTACTTTTAAGTTTTGTTATTTATTCAATTGACAAGGGTTTGATTATGCAAATATTATAAAATAAAAGGTTATAAACCTAAATAGATTTTAGTACCAAATGTACTTCAAAAATGTATATATAGATGTTCATTTGAAGTTGTGAAAATATTATTACTATTTATAATGGGTTTGAACAATCTAATTTTTTTACCTTATAGACGTTGTACATATATTTTTTCCTTTATCGTTTGAGTTATATACGCCCGTTTTCAAAATTTTAAATTGCAAAATGTGTGAAATTTTTTTTTATTTTTATTATAAATATATTTTATGTAATAATATAAATTAAAAACAAATAAGATTACATAAATATATTGGAGAGATATTCGATTTATTAGAGAGAGACATTTTAGGAAATATTTTTGTTGTAATAAATATTTGTTTCCAATTTTACGATTTGCTTGTGATTTAATTACAAAATTTACTTTTAAGTTTTGTTATTTATTCAATTGACAAGGGTTTGATTATGCAAATATTATAAAATAAAAGGTTATAAACCTAAATAGATTTTAGTACCAAATGTACTTCAAAAATGTATATATAGATGTTTCTACCATATGAGAGTTCATATCTTAAATCAACAAAAAATTATATATTTATGATATATTAACTTCAGATTTTATTAAGAAATTGACCTTACCCGATTGTAATTAATTTCTTAATATATTTTCAATTAAAATTAAAAATAAATTAAATGTCAATGGCACAAATCATTAAAAAAAAATAAAAAAAAAATAAGAACAGTAGGTGAAAAATCAAGTTGAAGTTCATGTTTGTGCTTGCCTTCTCTTTACTATATGGGAATCTTGCAACGAGGCACCATTTTTGTGACTGGCCCTTCAGTTTAGGACCGTTTCTAGTTTAGGCACCGTTTTAGGGTTGCTTTATCACTGTCGCAAGAAAATTGGACTGTTTTGCCCCTCTTCTCAAACCCAAAGACACGAAAGCTTAAACAAGCTGGTTAGTCACAATTAAATACTGGCCCTAGGATCTTAACTATAGAGACTTAAATCGTGTGGCTGGAAATAAAGGACACAAGGAGAGACTTAAATCGTGTCTTTTTCTAGGTTAGAAAGGGATTGTGTGGATAAGATACACAAGGAGAGAGTTTGGTCGTTTCTAGACTTTCAGATATTTTCAACACTCGTTGTTGAGTGATTAGGTTTCAATTTTCTATAGATTGATCTTTGGGTCGCAATTAAAGAAAACATATTTTTTACGAGCCGTTAATTCGTGTTGAAGGTTTGACTTTACGAAATCTAAATTTCTGGGGTAGATAGAACTCACACTTTCTCTCTTGGACGGCGTGACTCGTGAGAGATTGAATCGAATTGACAATGAAGAGGAAATGGTATGCCTCCGAACTTTGCATTCATGATTTATCTTTACTAAAATGAATAATTTTAATGGGGTATTAGGATCCACTTCTGATATGGTTCGCATTTTACTGTTTCCAGTCATATGAAAGCAAAGGTTTATGGGTTTTAAAGAACAATGAGCATACATACAGGTGAGGAAGATTCATGGTATGATCATTCAACAAGGGATGATTCAAGCGTCCTTATCCTTGGTTTATGGATTCTTCTTTTTAGAGATGTTCCCAAACAAGAAAAAAGCTGTGCAAGATCCTAGAGGATAAGAGAAATCATGTTTAGGTCTACCATTATCGGAAAGGTCCTCGGTCTTTCAATATGTCTCTAACCAGTTCATGGATCGGCTTCAAGGTGCTGAAGTGCCCTCAAGTACATATCCACAAAGAGAAAATGTTACCTCACATGTAACGACAAGAATATATCCACAAAAGCACATCCACACAATTACCGACAACGACTCATTCACTAAGTGTTGTCCATATGGATGTCGTACTTTGGATGTGTTTTCATTTTTGACTATGTCGTACATATGGGATATTTAAAGGACTTGTATCACTTTGTATGTTCTTGAGTCAACAATTATAATTAAGAATCTCTTCAATACAATTTTATGGTTCATCTGGTTCTTTTTTTAGTAAATATATAAGTTTTAGGGGTATATTCTTTCGTACTACTGGATATATGTTGTTTCATATGAGGGAAAAGTCAAACAACTAAAAATGCAGCAAAAGAGCAAGAGATTAAGCATTTTAAGTTAGCTATTCTCACGTTTTTTAAATAATAAGTAGTGCTTTTATCCTTCCAAAATTTTCCAAACATAAGTTGAAGAAAAAACAGAGAAAAGGGGGAGAAGTAGATATCTATTCTCTTCACATTTCAAAAGTCAATCGAATTTGTTTGTGTGTGTTTTTTTTATAACAATTTTAGTTTTTTTTTGCTGTTTGTAAGAGATGGTGAAGATCTTCATGCATTGTTACAACTTACAAGTGATTCTCGTTTTGTATTTATCTTTTGACTCTTGTTTTCTTGATCCATATTCATGTTTTTGGTCACGTGAGGAGAAGCTAAAGACATGACGTTGTAGACTTTAATTATTCCATAATCAACATTTTTTGCACAAAAATCACCATACACCAAACAAAATTGTTTGTAAAATAGTTTATACAAAGAGGCCTTATCAATCTATGATATTGTTTTACAATTGCCTCATTAATTTCAAGAATATAGAGTATTTCATTCTTTATATCCATAAAATCAAGTCGTCCATACGCATCGTCCCGTCACCTTACATATAACCACGTGAAGGCATCCACATGACCACATCCATGAAAATGCATCCATAAATATCACATCCACATAAACACAACATACCACATTCATAACTTAACATGTGTATGCTACTTTCTATTTTTATTCATAACACTTTTAACCATGATTTTGTTTATAATACATGGAGTACTACATTTCTAAGACATTTCACATGAATTGGGTATGAAAACATTTGTCAAATAAAAGTCATACAACCAAGAAAATCAATGAATCCATGAATAAATGAACATTATACTTAGATACATTTTTCTATAGTATAATGTGTTCGTCAATCATCCACAACATCCACAATACGTCAATATAGCTAGACATTCATAGTCCTCTAAACACAACATTTACTCAAACGAAAAAAGTATCCACAAGAATACATCCACACAATCGCATCCACGCAATCATCAGATACCGTATATACAAGCACACGCTTATACCAAAAAACTCAAATCAAGGGATCCATCAATAAAACCTAAATTAAATCAGCTCCAAAAAAAAATAGATTCAAACTGCCGTACACTTCCAAACCTCAAACCAAAAATAAGAAGTCTATTTAAACCAAAACTATAACAAAAGCCGGTCAAGCATTAAAATTATTGAAACTCTAAAAATTGGTAAGATCTGAGTATCATTACCTAAAAATCAGGCGGAAACACATCGGATTTGAGAGATTTTTCAACAGTAAGAAGATCAAATTTCAGAAAAGAGCAGAAACCTAAACAAAATGTGACTAAGAAAAAAGAGGAGAAATAAAGCAAGAAGGTACCAGGAAAAACAACACCAAAGAGACTGTGAAGCGTCCTTTGTTTAATGATCGATGAGTAGAAAGAAAGAAGATAGGTCCTTAAAATATCTTCTAAATTGGAACGGCAAAACCATAAAAAGAAATAGGGTCATCTAGGTTTTTTTTCTAATATCTCTGTTTCTGGAATCGATGGATGAGAGTTTATGTTTTTTATTGAATCATTATTAAGATTGAATGGAAAAAAAAAACTAGTTTGGCTGAGTGGTCTAGTTAGTAAAGGGGGACTTAGAGCATTTGCATTGGCGTTAGTAAGCTCCGTCCCATGTATTTCTTTCTTTTAAAAATAAATCATAAAAGGATTATTGTGAAGGACGTTCTTAATATTGGGAAAAATTATACAAGTCCCTCGCACCACGTGGTGTTTTATGATTGGGTGATGTTTTTTTTTATGGTCGTTATGTGTGATGTTTTTTGGTCATAAGGGATAATTGAGCATATTTGGACTAACTTTGGACATCTTCTAGATAATGATGATTAATTTTAAAATTTCTATGAATTGAATAAAATGTTTGTTTTTATTTTTGATCTTTGTATGTTTTATGTTTTATATTTTTAATGTCTTAATTGTATGTTTTTTCTTTTTCAACTTTTAGTAACTTTGTAATTATTTAATGTTTTCAATGTTAATATTATATGTTTTATATTAATCCAATCTTTAATATGTTTTTACTTATTAATTTAAATTATTAATTTTTTAAAACACAAATTCTTATTATTTTAATCATGTTACCAAAAACAATGGGACACCAATGCTCATAAATAAAAATCATACAATGGTCCCATGATCAAAATAATCATATTTTAACCATGGGACCAAAATAAGAGGGACACCAATTGCCATGCAGCCATAGCCATGCTCTAAGGTAGAAGAGCAATAAAGACAAATTGTAAGGAAAAAGGGTGTTTGGTTTTCAAACGGGAAAATGGTCATTTCATACTTGTACATGTCCAGAAGTGTCAATTTCAATTTGTACAAGCAAGTAATGTCAATTTATACATGTACTCCATTAAAATTCAAAATTCATACTTGAACATTTGAAATCGAGCCGAACTCGGAGTCCACGTTAACAGAGCTAAGTCAACTGTGACGGGTGCTGACTCAGATTCCATGTGTGTGATGACCTGGCATCGGCTCCCATACGACGTTGTTTTGATTAGTTTGCTTTGGAAAAAAAAATTCAAAAAGTCGACACCCATTACTAGAACCCTGGTTCTCATGCTCGTTCAGCTTAGTACATAACCAACTGATCCCACGACCACATTGTTAAACTTTTTAACTTATAACCATGTTGTTTTGAATTGGGGAAAAATAACAATTTCTAGGGCTTATTTGCAATTTGGGTTTTATTTTTCCTTCTTCTTCTTCTTCTTCCTCTGAAATTGACGACTTGAAATTGACATTGGCTACCAAACTGAAATTTCTTAGTATTTGCTTAGACTCATACTCAAAATATAAACCTAAAAAAAGAAAATTATCACTAAAACAAACACTACGATGTTCTTCAAGCTACGAAGCTGCATTTTCAACTCTTCAACCTCCTTCGTCACTTCAAGTCGTCAATTTTAGAGAAGAAGAAGAAGAAGAAGAAGAAGAAGAAGAAGAAGAAAAAATAAAACCCAAATCGCAAATAAACCCTAGAAATTGTTATTTCCTCCAATTCGAAACAACAAGGTATAAGTCTAAACGTTTAACAATATTATGAATGTGGTCATGGGATAAGTTGGTTACGTACTAAGCTAAACGAACACAAGAACTCGGGTTTGAGCCACGGGTCTTGGCTTTTTGAACTTTTTTTCCAAAGCAAACTAAACAAAACGACGTCGTATAGGAGCCGATGCCACATCATCACACACGTAGAATCTGAGTCAGCACCCGTCATAGTTGACTTAGCTCTATTAACGTGGACTCCGAATTCGGCTCGATTTGAAATGTTCAGGTTTAGGTATAAATTGACGATTAATACTTTTTGGACGTGTACATGTATGAAATGGCTTTTTCCCCATTTTCAAACGGTGTTAATAGGTAGATAGAAAGATAAAAACGGTGTCTCAATGCTATTTTAGTACTATATAAATGATAGTTTTGAAATGGGTAAATAAGTGTCGGTCGGAGTATGTTATATGTAACTTGTGAATCCATGTTACTTTCAAATGTGACCAAGACTCAACCTATGTAGAGCCCACTTACCTGCTACTGCGCTGGAAATATGCGAGACAGCTTTGTGCTTATTATTATTTTTATCTATCTCTTATATTTTATAAAAGACCACTCTCCCAAATTGGTACCACACAAGTCTTCTATTCTATCACAGCCGCCGAGTCCTCCTCCCGAAAATGGCATCTTTCCGGGGAGTAGCCACCGTTTTGGCTCTCATTGTCCAGCTCCATCTCTTGTCCTCTCTCTCAAATGCACATAACATAACCCGAATCTTGGCTAAAAACCCTGATTTCTCCACTTTCAACCACTACCTCTCAGCTACTCATCTCGCCGATGAGATCAACCGCCGTCAAACGATCACCGTCTTGGCCGTTGATAACTCAGCAATGTCCTCAATCCTCTCCAAAGGATACTCTCTCTACACAATTCGTAACATTCTCTCTCTCCATGTCTTGGTTGATTACTATGGCGCCAAGAAACTACACCAGATCACCGACGGCTCTACCTCCACTGCCTCCATGTTTCAATCCACCGGGTCAGCGACAGGAACTTCTGGATACGTTAACATCACGGATATAAAAGGGGGGAAAGTCGCTTTTGGTGTCCAAGAAGATGATAGCAAGCTCACAGCTCATTACGTTAAATCCATCTTTGAAAAGGCTTATAACATCTCTGTTCTTCATATAAGCCAAGTCTTAACTTCGCCCGAAGCTGAAGCACCCACCGCGAGTCCCAGCGACCTGATCCTCACCACAATCCTCGAGAAACAAGGATGCAAAGCTTTCTCCGACATCTTGAAATCAACCGGTGCCGACAAAACGTTCCAAGACACCGTAGACGGAGGCTTAACTGTGTTCTGTCCGTCCGACAGCGCGGTTGGTAAGTTCATGCCGAAATTCAAAGCCCTTTCTCCGGCGAACAAGACGGCGTTAGTGTTGTACCACGGCATGCCGGTTTACCAGTCGTTACAGATGCTTAGGTCAGGTAACGGAGCCGTTAACACGTTAGCGACGGAAGGTGACAACAAGTTTGATTTCACCGTTCAGAATGACGGAGAGGATGTGACACTCGAGACCGACGTTGTGACCGCGGAGGTAATGGGTACGTTAAAGGATCAAGAGCCGTTGATCATTTACAAGATTGATAAAGTGTTGTTGCCTAGAGAGATCTATAAAGCCGTTAAGACGGCGGCTCCAGCTCCTAAGTCGAGTAAGAAAAAGCCTAAGAAGGCGGAGGCCGCTGACGGACCTAGCGCTGATGCTCCATCAGATGATGACAGCGAGGTGGCTGATGATAAAAATGGCGCTGTAACGGCGATGATTACTCGAACAAGTACTGTCGTAACGGCGATGGTCGGACTCTGTTTTGGAGTTTGGCTCATGTGATGTGACACATGACGTTTGCTTCGGTTGGAGAATCTTGTCTTTATTTTCTGTTTTCTTGTGTCATCATTGTCGGTTTAATTTATTTTTAAATATTCTTTTTTTTTTCAAAGTTATATACTATTGTGTGGAGATTTGGAATACTTTATGTTCCACTTGTGTTGGATCGGATTTGTTTTGTTTTATAAAAAATGTGATGATGATTCAAATGAGTGATTGATACGTTGGAATCACGTGTAGCTTTGGCGATAGTGTCGGTGGGACTTGTAATAGTGAGCTGTAGTAGATGCATGTTACATCCTTTGTGGTCGCCGGATTTGACCCAAGATGATGCTCTAACGGTCTAACCACACTAGCATAAAATATATTTTTTCAACATCTAATTTCCTTTTATATATATAAATATGAAAAAAGAGTTATTGGTGGTTCGTTTTTTTTTTTTTTTTTTTTTTTTTTTTTTTGGGCACGCAGTTTTGGTGGTTTGTGTTAAAAATCACAATCAATCCCAATTTTTTTTCGTTTTTCTTTTTGGGTAAATACCTCAATGTTTTGTTTTCATCTATTTAATTCCCTTTAATCGTATAGTATTATTTTTCCTTCAAAACTCTAAGTCTCCAAATATTTTATTGTAAAATTGATGGTTAAACATATAATAATATTAAATAGACTTAAAAATATAAAATTTTAATATTAAAAATTTTAATCTTCTATATATACTAAATGCATTGGCTTTTTCGTTTTTTAATATTATTAAAAATTGAAATTTATGACCTAGAAAATTATATAACCCTTCTGATCATTTAAATATTTGATAAATGTTGAAAACAAATAGGATAAATTGTGTCATTCACTATAATTATCATTTTTCTTATAATTTTCAAAACATATTCCATAATATAATTTTTCTATCAAACAAGGAATATTAATTCGATTTGAAGATGCATAAATGATGTTTTCTATTTATCTAATATATATATAATACAAATTATTTAATAAAATTTATAAATTTGTTAAAGTCTATGTGCATGACATAAGCTCATATAGTAAAAACCAAAAAGCATCTGGCTTCGAACATAGGAGTTGCTAAGAGTCTATTTCGTGAAAAAAAATCGCCCAAGATTACACCCATGGATTGATTCAAGTCAGAGAGCTTAAAAATGATCGAATTAGAATTTATTCATATGTTTAGAACATATCATGCAATGAAACAAAATACAACCATATAGTTTTCAAATATAATGAAGTTCTTAATAAGATATAGATTTATCTTATTTGTACTTTAGGTTGGGTCAATTTTAATTTTTACCCCGAATTTTTAAATTGGATCTTTGTTAGGTCCAAATTAATTTGGGGAGAATTTCAAAAATATCATTTTTTTCAATACCACTTTTTAAAAATACTTCTCTTTCAAATTTAATCCAAAAGTCACAAAAAATTGAAATTTATCAAAAACATATGTGTAACCTTATATATATAGACACAAATTATCTTTATATGTGTGTAAATTTATATATATTTCATAAATAACATATAAATACCTTTTAAAAACCTTTTAAAATCATTTAAAAACCATATAAAACTTTGTAAAGTTTTTTAAAACCTTATAAAAGTCTTGTAAATGTCGTTTAGAACCTTTTAACACTTTTCTAAATATCTGCATTGAGTCTCCTAGTAGTAATGATGATCTAGATGTATCTTATAAACTATATAAAAGTTTTCAATTTTTCATATTTGAAAAGAGGTATTTTTGAAATGGATAGAAAAGAGGGGTATTTTTAAAAAAAGGTACAGCAAATACAAGAAAACATGCAAACTGCGACTACAGCAATAGTTGCTCAATAGTCCCTATTCCATATTGTACGACTATATGACGACTAAAACGTGTAGTCGCTAATCGGCAGTCGCTAATTACACAAATGATTATTTTCATATTAAATTTCATTGCATATATTTAGGTAACTATAATTATATCATTTCCATATTTAATTTTGGATTTCCTAATATTTTCTAACTAATGAAAATAATATTTTAAAAACAATTATTACTCTCCTTTGATTTTAGGGGGAATTTCAAAAATACCCCTTTTCTAATACCACTTTTTAAAAATACCCCTGTTTCTAATTTTATCAAAAAGTCACAATAAAATTTGAAATTTATCAAAAAAAATATGTATTAACTTATATGTATAGACACAAATTATCTTTACATGTGTGTAAATTTATATATATATATTTCATAAGTACCGTATAAATACCTTTTAAAAATCATATAAAAAGCTTATAAAAACTGTGTAAACCTTTTAAAAACCTTATAAAAACCATATAAATGCCGTTTAGAACCTTTTAAAACTTTCTAAATATTTGGATTTAGTCTCCTAGTAGTAATGATGATGTTGATGTACCTTATCAACCATATAAAAGCTTATAATTTTTCATATTTGAAAAGGGGTATTTTTGAAAATGAAAAGAAAAGATGGGTATTTTTAAAAAGGGGTACACCAAAAGGGGTATTTCTCAAAAATTCTCTTGATTTTAATGTGATCTTATTTTTAATTTATTATATAACAATATATAATACGATTGTATGATAAAAATTCAACATATTTTTTACATATGTTGTAATTTGAAATTTTCAAAACAGACATATATTACTTGATTGTCAAAAATAATGTTTGTACAGCGTCCCACATAAGCCAAAATAATTTTTTGACAACAGTTCATATCATTATAAATAAGACCAACATGCTTCGAACTACAAATGAGCCATAAGTTTGATTTATAAGGCATTTAAATTTAAAAGTTTTTTTGATATAATCCGGTTTTAAGTTTGAGCAAATTTATAAATTTTAAAAAACTTCAAAATATTATAATAGTTAAACAATTTAAAATTTTAAAGATTTATTAAAGTTTCAAAATATATAATTTTTTAATCTTTTTAAAAATTTAAAATAATATAAATATTGAAACTTCTAAAGGTTCATATATTATAAATATTAAAACTTTGAAATAAAATCGGGTTTACTTTTTTTATTTTGATCCGACCGGTATTCAATTTTGTACTTCTCTTTTACTAATATAGAGATATTACCTCTTTTTCTTTAATGCCGGTGTGGCAAATGGGTTGCTAAAAATGCTACCAGTTGTTTTTTAGATGGAACCGCTTAATCTCCCGAATTGATTGATTAATTTTTGTGAAGAACTTGTCGGATAGAGGGTGAATGTATACTACAAGGTAAAAACGATGATTCACATTAGTGGGTCCTTGCTTGGTATATTGCTCGAGTTCCCAAGCCACCCTAACTGGTCTACTACTTTTGGGTTGTGTATTCTGGGAAATTAGTTGGATGTTGCGAAATCTAAAAGATATGGGTGGGGTTTGTCGAGCATCTTTTTTTTTTTAAAGAGAGTTCAAACTAGTCACGGTTTGGCTAGGGACAGCCAGGAAGAAAATTCTGTTTAGCACCTTATTATGTGTTATCAACATTCTAAAGAAGAAGACAGTCAAAGATAAACAGATGCTGAGATATGCATATTTGGCCCTTGTCGTCGGATTTCTGCTCCCTACTTCCCTTAATCCAAAAATATAAAAAAACTATGCTGGATGACAAAAAAAATAAAAATAAAAATAAATAAAAAAACCATGTTGAAATATCTGAGAACCTTGATACATCTCTCTATTATCCATGGGGTAGGCTATCATTTGAGATGATGATGACGTCAATAAAAGAGAGATATGTTGAAGAGCTTGCAACAAATTTTGTGGTTGTCCAGGGATTACTATACACTCTTCAGCTAGTTGTTCTTCATGCAATACCGGCTATGTAGGAAGGTCCATGCTTAGATGATCATATTTATCCTGATTTTGAGGAGGAAAATTGCCCTCGCATGCAGATTTTCCACTTGAAGCTCTAGAACTCTAAGGACATTGATGCTAAATGCGAGGTTAGATTTATTTGTTTGGGGGTTTTTAGCCCTGGGAATTCGGGTAGTTTGGGTCGGTTCGGTTCGGGTATTCCGGTTATCGGTTATTTACAAAATTTCCACATTGTTCTGAGAATAACCGAAATCTATTTCGGTAAATAATTTTTGGTTCCGAACCAGTCCGAATTACAAGTTATAAACATCAAAATTTGACAAAAATCAAGCACGAGTGAACATTTCCTCAGCAATAAACATACATAACCTGTTTTTAACTACCAATAAGTTCAAATTTCAAGTTATAATGACACAAACATAAAAAAGTCCAAATCCAAGAGATATCATAGTCAAAAAGACAAAGAGATCAGAGAGAGATTAGAGTGAAAGAGAGATCATAGTGAGATTAGATTGAAAGAGAGATCAGAGATCATAGAATGTTTCCTACCAAGTAGCCATTGTTATCTCAGCTTGAGTCTCTAACCACACATGCAGCTCACACGTCAGCCTGAGGTTGGTCCGAAGGAGAAGCTACACAAGGAATCAAATATTCATAAGCTTGAATCATTCAAAGTCTTAAACCCACAAGAAATAAATGAGATAAGGTAAAACCAGATACAACAGGGTAATTAATAACCTAAGGTGTTATGGAACTCCAATTCATCAAGCATTTGAGCCAAGTTTGCAATCTTTTCCGCTTCCATAGTGTTTCTCAGCCACTGTTGTAAGCAAAGCAAAGCTTCAATCATATAAGGTGTTAAGCAACTTCTATAAGGGTCGAAAATCCTCCCACTTGTACTGAATGCTGACTCAGAAGCCACTGATGACACTTGAATGGCAAGCACATCCCTAGCAAGCTCAACTAATATTGGAAATTTCACACTGCCTCCACCATGCTAGCACATCATAATCCATGACCAAGACATTTTTATTTCGCTTCACAAATTTCTCCATCACGTATATGTCTAACTCACTACTAGCTTCCTCATTAGCAGTTTCATTATCCATCTCTTCATACAAAGACTCTCTATCATACCCATCCTCATCCGACAAATCAAAAAGAACTTCACTTGCTTGTTCTGCATCTCCTATATCACTCTTAGATCCACCTTGAGAGGAGGTGCTCAGCCACGAGACATATTCTTCATACATATTCTTCACTACATTCTTAATTGAGGACTTTAGATGCTTACTCTCCTCACTGTCTTTTCCGTAGAACTTGTCAAAGCAAATAGATCTAAATTGCATCTTATTCCTTGGGTCAAAGATACTTGCAATTATCACTAATGGATACATGTTGATAAATCCATCACAATACTTCTCAAACTTAGCTCTCATGGCTGTTGCTTGTGTCCTTAGGAGCTCATCATTGTTGAAGCTTAATGCAATGAGGTGCTGCTCTATGATGACTATCTCTAGGTAGCAAAGTGAAGATGTCACTCTCTTAGATGCTGAAAATGCCAAAGTGCAGTTGAAAAACAATCTTAGAAACTTCACCAACCCATGAATTTCATCCCAGTCAACAGCCTCTAGAGGTCCAATCCTTTTCTCTCCATCCTCTTCTATCTCCATGAAATACTCATTGTAAAGCTTGTCTTCTGCCAACAACTTCTCAAATGCACCTCTGAATTTCAAAGCAGATGTCAGCATAAGGTAGGTCGAATTCCACCTTGTGATACAGTCAAGTGTAACACTCCCTCTACTTGCATTCCCTGTCAACACCCGCTTTTGAAATGATTCCAGTCTTAGGATTGATGATCTCACATACTTTACCGCGTTCCTAATAGCAATTACACTCCCACTCACTATTGCCAGACCATCTCTGACAATTAAATTTAGAACATGTGCACAACAACGCATGTGTAGATATGCACCATCTCTAACTAATGTTTGAGGTCCCGTCAGCCTCAAAGCATCTGTGAACAACCTTAATGCTTTGTCATTCCCCTTGGCATTGTCAACTGTGATTGTAAAAACACTCTCAATTCCCCAATCTTCTACACACTGACTCAGCTGTGCCGCAATGGTTTCTCCCTCATGGTCTATGACAGGTTTAAAGCTAATGATCCTCTTCTGCAACACCCAGTTTGCATCAATCCAATGGGCTGTCACTACCATGTAACTCAATGAAGTAGTAGGATCTGTCCATATGTCTGTTGTCAGAGATACTCTCTTCATATCACAACCAAATAGCTTCTTCAGCCTATCTTTTTTTTGTTTGTACATTGAGAAAATGTCTGTAGTTGCTGTCTTCCTACAATGAACTGTGTACATTGGCAGCAAATTGAAACATAATCTCCTAAAACCTTCTGATTCCACAAACAAAAGTGAAAGCTCATTAACAATAATCAACTCATTCACTGATCTTCGGAACAAGTCTTTATCATAATTCATGGTTGTGACTACACCATTAGTATCAGGAGCAAAAACAGACTGAGAACCACTCTCTTTATAAGCCAAGAATAACTTACATCTTTCCAGGTGACTCTTCATGGGAGTTGTTCCGGTTTTTTTTGCTGTTACATCCAATTTCCTGTCCACAATACCGACAATTGCTAACGGCTTCTTCAGAATCAACATTTTCAATGAAATGTGCCCATACTGCTGATCTACGAGCTGGTCTTTTCCTGGGTTTTGGTGGAACCTCACTGCTTGATTTTCCAGACATTGTCTTCCTCTTCCTTCCATCTTCATTAGGTCCTAACACTTCTTCCTCTTCATTATTGTCGTCATGAAAAGAAACCATCTGTAAAAATAAACCAATTTAAGACTGATAGTAATTTAAATGGATCAGTTGGTGATACACACAAAACATTAACAAAATAAAACTTAATCAATACCCTAGATTAAGCACAAAATCAAACGCCCAACCCGAAACCCCAAATCAAATGAAAAAACGAAACCCAAAATTGAAACCTCAAATCGAAACACTAAGTTAAATTGAACAGACCTTAAACCCCAAATCAATATCGCAAATCATAAACATAAATCAAATTAAACGAAACCCTATATACCAAAATCAAGAATCCTTGCAATGCAGTCACTTTAAGGAGTGGAAAACAACTCAAATTAGTGCTGAAACCAGGTTTGACAATTGAAGATGTCATTGAGCTTGATGAGATTGAAGATGAAGATCTATGTGACAGAGAGATATCAACCGAGATCGACACACAGCCCTCGACACCAAATACAAATGTCGACCAACACCAACCCAGTGTCGATCGACACTCGTCTTGGATAGAACCAGTTTTAGCTTTACCGCATTCCACGACGAAGACCAGAGTCTACAAATCTACAGTCCTTTCCTAAGAAGTCAAAACAGGAGCAAGAGGAGGAAAGATACAAGAAAATATTGTGTTCACTCATGATTGAGATGCATTTTGCTAATTGCATGTAGACTTCGCCTACGTTCAAGCAGGTTGTAAAGAAGATGGTGACTAAGAATTTGTCTAGAGAGGAAGGGGTTGTGACAGCTTCAGTACTAATCAGTGCCGCCCCCTCTAGAATTTGTTCTAGCATAGACTTCATCTCAATTTCTAAAGACTTCAGTGGAGTTGGTTGGTAAGATGAGTTCCTGTAACTCCTTGTGAAACTACTGGTCTTCTGATACTCAGGCCGTGAAATGTACCCAGAAGAATTCTTATTGATGTTTTAAGTGCTCTTTTGACCATACATGCTGTTGTACCTGTTCCCCTGTGTGTTACCAAGCTTCTGACCTTGACACCCAGCTCCAGTGACGTAGTTCATGTCTTCTTCTTCATCCTCATCTGGTTCAAAAGCCTCAACTTCAGCAGCAAACTTAACATTCTTCTTAGTAACAAGAAGGTTATGCACAACATTAAAGCTTTGTATTAACTTTAGCGTGTTGAAGCTCCTCCATGTTTTCAGTTAGCTTATTCCTCTCAAAATCATCAACTTTAGTACTGTTGTTGGAAGCTAAGTTTGGTGGTTTGAGCTGGAGACCTTTTATTGTTGTTACCATTGCTAGCAGCATCTAAGGCCAATGGGTACCTCCAATCCAATTCTCTGTAGAAAATGCTCAAAAGCTGATATTTGTCATACCCATGGTGTGTACAATATCTCTGATACCCCTTAAAATGCACCCAAGCAGCCTTGAATGCTTCTGAGATTCCTTAAGAGAAGGTAGACATCTTATTCCTCGTATCCTTTGACCTTGCATCATCATAAAATTTGTTCAAGAATGCTACTTTCACATCCTCCCAGCACGTAAGTGATGCAAACTTCAACTCCTTAAGTCAAGATAGTGCTTACCAGCTAAGGAGTGCTGGAAAAGCTTGTAGAGCAGAAAACCTGAAGACACACTGTCAGCCTTGATGCTGGATTCCAAATTTTCAAACTTCTCAATGTGATCCATTGGATGCTCATGATTGTGTCCATGAAACAAGTATGTTCCTACAAGAGTGTAGTATCCATGCTTGAGCTCAAAGTTGTTCCTTTGAAATGCAGGAGGACGTGTAGCAGAGCGATTTGAATAGAACAGTGCAGGCCTATTGTATTCTCCAAGTGTTCGATTTTCATCCTCTGCTTCAGCATTCAACGCTAACTAAGCATTGTCTGCTGCGGTTTGGTGTCGATCGACATCAACGTTTATGAATCACAGTTCTGTCATCATTAAGCTTCTGCCCTTATGCATTCCTCACATGCCGATCTCCATCTCTCAGAGTACCCTCATCATCTTGAATCAAAATAACAGGTGGTGCCATTGTTGCCCTTTTCTGTGCTTTTTGATTCTCTCTTTCTATACCCGCTAGTTCTTGATTGTTGAGATCAACTAATTCTTTGTTCTTCTTGCTTCTGTTATTAGGCACAAAACCTGAAACACTAAAAAGAAAAGAGAAAAGAAAAGCGTAATTAACAAAATAAAATAAAAACTTAGACTAAACTTTAACCTTAATCTGATGGTAAATCAAAAATGAGTCCCCGACAATGGCGCCAAAATTTGATCGACTCAAATTTGCCTTGAGCTACTCCCTCAATTAGGAGATCACTATAGTACTTAGGGAACAAATCCACAGAGACTCAACGATTACACAATAAATATTTGGTATTAAATTAAGATAAACAAGTAGGTTTTAAATTAAATAAAAACTGCGAATTAAATTAAAGATTGATTTTAAAACAATATGAGGAAACACTAGGCCTAGGGATATTCTCAGGAAATCAATCAAATTAATTAGATTAAATAATTTAGGTTTCAATTAAGCGCCGTTCTTAAACTCAAATCACTAATGTAAAAGCTAACAGCTTTCGCTGCGATGATTATCTAAGTCTAAAACTAGAATTCCAAATTTCATTGCTAAATTCTAAAGTTTTAAACCAACATTAACATTCAAGTTTGATGTGTTTATAAAATCCCTAAACAAAATTTCTATGTGAATAAGTATTTTGCTCACCCTAGGTTCTATGAGGTAATTAATCACACATTCATGTCAAACCCTTCTAAATTCTAGGTGATCATGCTAGAACTAGCATTAAGAACAACCTATGGTGATGAACAATAAGATGGTAAATCTTAATCTAGCAATTCTATCTAATAAGTCATGAAATCGTTAATGAGAAACCCTAAACCTAACAAGAGAACTACTCTGACGTAATCAAAGAAACAATCATTATGAACTGAATAATATGAACTGAGAAAATAGAAAAGAGAAACAAGGGAGTTCAAAATCTTCTCTCTACAAGAGTTCAGATCTCTCAAGCAACAATCTCTCAAAGTATGCAATAGAATAAAGCGTAAGTGTTTCTAAAACCTAAAAGTACTTAAATATGTCTAAAACACGTCAGGGACCAATGTTGCAATTTGGGAAAACTTTGGGCACCTTTTGTAAATCTTCAAAACTTAAAAACCTCGAGTTCTCTCGTCATATGCTCGGTGTCGATCGACACTCATAGGTGGTGTCGATCGACACTCCTTCAGAAATCGTCTCCAAGTCTGATCGCTCAGCTCCTTTGCTCATATAGACTCTAAATTTCTCCATTTTACTACAATCCGTGCCAAGTAGCTCCGAAACCTGAAATGACTCAAAAAGATTCTAAAAAGTATAAAAAGACTCAAGAAAACCAACTTATATCATGGTTAAAAACAGTAAAAACATGATATATCACCATGGATCTTGGATCTTTTAATTGGATAATCCAAATATACTTTTCATCAATACCAAATTAATCTTATTGATTTCAATATTCTTTTTCAAAAACCAATAATTAAGGGACAATTATGGATTAGAATCATAATTTTGCAATATTCGAATTTGTACTTCTCTTTTAATATTATTAAGATATAATTCTTCTAGCGTAATTGAATACTTAACAAAGCAAGCAATTCAAATGGATTTTTGTTTGTGTGGTTCTTGTGCTCATTTCAAGTTCTTTGTAGAGATTTATGAAACATTTGGAACTTTTGTGATGAAAAATCTTGTTTCTTATGGTAGTTTTGTTTTGTTTTGTTTTGTTGAAATCGTTAACTAAACTCTCTGTTGATTTGGCCTCTCATTGTCTCTTTCTTTTGAAACAGAAAACTTGTGATGGATTTGAACATTCTAGAAATCTGATTTACAAGATTAAGAATTATAAAAGCACTTCCTTTATTAACTTAGAAACTAACTCAAAACTAAAGCCTCTTAATCTTTCTCTCAAATCTCTTAAAGGTAAACCACACCTTGGCTACTCTTTATATATTGAGAGAACACTCCTAATCCTATTACAAACTTATTTAGATATCTCCTAAATACTAACTAATCCTAAATCCATAACTCGGTTAGGATTAGATAACTTACTCCTTAAGCTATCTTTTCCTTCAAGCTTATCCCAACAATCTCCCCCTTAAGCTTGAAATCTTTGTTTGTCACATTTTGAACTCCAGTATGGTCTCTCATTTCTTGAACTTATTCTTATCAAGTGCCTTTGTTAAGATGTCTGCCCTTTGCTCAACTCCAGGCACATGAATCACCTCAACTTGACCATTCTCAACATATTCTCGAATAAAGTGATACCTTCGATGGATGTGTTTACTACGTCCATGAAACATCGGATTTTGGTAAGTGGAATTGCGGATTTGTTATCAAGTAGTATAGTCACCTCCTCACATGTTACTCCAATGATTTTAGCAAAAAGTTCTAAAAGCCATATACGTTGTTTAGCCGCTTCCGTAGCCGCCATAAATTCTGCTTCACAAGACGATAAAGCCACAACTTGTTGTTTTTGAGAACAACAAGTTATTAGACATTCGTTGAAGTAGAACACATGACCAACTATGCTTCTTCCATCATCCACATCAACACTATGGCTGCTATCACTATGGCTTACTAAACCCGATTGATCACCTCGCTTAAAGTAGAGACCATGAGTAATAGTTCCTTGTAGATACCTCAAGATTTGCTTCAATGCAGCTCCATGTGACTCTCTCGGCTCTTGTAAATATCTAGATAAAATTTCTACATGATAAGAAAGATATGGCTGAGTATGAAGTAAATACCAAAGATATCCGATTTTCCTTCGATAACTCTGCTCGTCAATACGTCTAGGGTCTCGATTTTTAGAAAGCTCCAAGCTCGGCTCCATCGGAATAAGAACAGAATTACACTCACTTAATCCAGCATCTTCTAGTATTTTCTTAGCATACCTCTCTTTTTTTAGAACGATCCTAACCTCACTTTGAAGAACTTCAATTCCAAGATAGTAAGTGAGCTTACCTAGATCGCTCATTACAAACTTCCTGGACATTCCTCTTTTGAAGTATGGAATCAAGCTAATACTAGAACTTGTAACAAATAATTCATCAACATAAACCGCCACAATAAGAAGATCTTCTTGCTCTTGTTTTTTGTATAATAAAGGTTCCTTGGAGCATCTTTCAAATTTTTACTCGCCAAGAATCTGATTCAACTTAATTGTTCTTCATCATATGTTGTTCTTAATGCTAGTTTTAGATTGATCACCTACAGTCTACATCTTAGGATAATTGATTTGACATGAGAGTGTGATTAATTACCTGAAAGAACCTAGGGTGAGAAAAATACTTATTCGCAAAGAGATTTGGTTTAGGGATTTTGTGAGCACATCAAACTTAAATGTTAATGCTGGTTTATAACTTTAGAATTTAGCAAACAAATTTGGAGTTCTAGTTTTAAATTTGGATAATCATCGCAGCGAATGCTGGTAGATTTTACATTAGTGATTTGAGTTTGAGAATGGCGCTTAATCTGAATCCTAATTATTAATTTATTTAATTTGATTGATTTCCTGAGAATCTCCGAGCCTAGCATTTTCTCATATTGTTTTAAAAACCAATCTTTATTTTAAGTTGCTGTTTTAATATTAAAACCTTGGTTTCTTAGCTTAATTTCAATACCAAATATTTATTGTGTTATCTTTGAGTCTATGTGGATTCGATCCCTAAGTATTACAGTGATCTCTTAATTGAGAGAGTAGCTCGGGGCAAATTTGAGCCGATCAAATTTTTGCGCCGCTGCTGGGGACTCAATTTTGATTACCATTAGATTAAGGTTAGAATTTAGGCTAAGCTTTTCTATTTATTTTTTTACTTACAGCTTTTTATTTTTCTTTTTCTTTTGTGTTCATGGTGGCTTCTTATACACTGCCGTGGATGATGAGACACTCTTCTCGGAGGCATTTACCAATGCTTCCCGATCCACCGAACGCTTGAGCCCCGACAAAGTCAAGCTAATGACTGAAAACAAGCGCTTAGTGTGAGGCAACCCACTTGTGAGTCTTTCTATTTCTTTTGCATTTATCTTAGTTTTGTTTTCTTTTTCATCGCCAATCTTAGCTTGGCAACACTGGGGACAGTGTTGTTTAAGTCTGGGGGAGGTAGTTACCAACATTGTTTATTCTTTTGGAGTTTTATCGAGTCCGTCCAAAAAAATAAAATTTGTTTTATTAAGTCATAACTTTTTGTAGGGAACAATGAACTCAGTCTAACGGTTTCTCTGATATGGATTAACACTCTTATGAATCTTGATTATGTTAGATCTCAGAACCGAAGTTTGGAATGACTATGAGCGATATCAACAATCCTGAAAGCCCTTACTCATTGGATATCCAGTTGATCTAACGTTGTCTCTAATTTTATCAAGACTTAATTGGACTTAGTTTCTTACCTTGGGAATTGGTATACATTGGAATAGATTTCTTCTTCGAGCTGCACAAGACACTGCACTTCTTCAAAGTATGATTCCTTCCTTCTCTCTTCCCTTCAGCCTTTAAAAGAAAATGTAGAAAAGGCTATAGGTAGAAGTCATATGAGGGATCGCGTAAACCCGTGCATACTTTGGATCTCATGAATACCCGAATTAAAAACAAAAAAAAAAGAACAAAAAAAGAAAAACAGAAAAAAAGAAAAAAAATAAAAGAGAAGAAAAAGGGATCGTTGAAAAAATAAAATGATACCCTAGTAGGGAGATGTCGATTATCTTAGAAGTGAGAAAAGGAAGAAGAAGTGAAATCATACGTAGAATGTCTTGGTTTGAGAAGAGTCCATATGCCATTGATCGATATTCCCTCTGTAAGAATTCACCTTTACTTGTGTTAACTTATGTAAAGAGATGACAATGGAGAGACTGGAGATTCCTGGGGATTGTGGGATTAGAGTAAGGAATGTTGATGCTTCTCATGGGCAAAGTACATAAAGTAAGTTCTAGAGTTAAGGCGATGAAGAGTGCAAAGAAGACTTTCCTGCAGTTGAGTGAGTTCCCGCGTTTTCAAACTTCTTTCACATGTTAAGTTTCTGTTTTGTTTGAGGGCAAGCAAAGGCTAAGTCTAGGGGAGTTGATATATCATGGTTTTTATGGGTTTTTAGCCATGATATAAGTCTTATTTATAGAGATTTTATAGTGTTTTCGAGTCTTTTGCAGTCATTTCAGGATTAGGAGCTATTTAGTATGGATTGGAGCATTTTCGAGCATTTGGAGAAGATGTGCCGAAGGAACGTATCAGGAAAGCATATTTGGTGTGCGTGTCGATCGACACAACTACTGGTGTCGATCGACACGAATATCTGACGGCAATTAAATTTCGCGTGTAGTTGAAGTTTGGAAGATTTGCATATTTGGCCCAGAAGTTTCTCTTATTTGCAATAAAACCCAGTTCGTGGTTTAGACTTATAAATTGGCTTCTTAGGGTTTTATTAAGACTTACGCTTTATTCTATTGCAAAACCTTGAGAACTTTTGGTAAGAGAGATCAGAACTCCATGTAGAGAGAAGATTTCAATACTCCCTTGTTTCTCTATTTAGTTTCTTAATCTATATTATTCAGTTCATGATGTTTGCTTCTTACATGATGTCTGAGTAGTCTTCTTTGTTAGGGTTGGGGATTCTCATTAGGGATTTCATGACTTGTTAGGTAGATTTGTTAGATTAGGGTTCACCATCTTAATTGTTCTTCACCATACGTTGTTCTTAATGCTAGTTTTAGATTGATCACCTAAAGTATAGATCTTAGGATAATTGATTTGACATGACATGACAGAAAGAACCTAGGGTGAGCAAAAATTTTATTCGCAAAGAGATTTGGTTTAGGGATTTTGTGAGCACATCAAACTTGAATGTTAATGCTGGTTTAAAACTTCATAATTTAGCAAAGAAATTTGGAGTTCTAGTTTTAAATTTAGATAATCATCGCAGCGAAAGTTGGTAGATTTTACATTTAGTGATTTGAGTTCAAGAACGACGCTTAATCTAAATCCTAAATTTTTAATTTATTTAATTTGATTGATTTCCGGAGAATCCCTGAGCCTATAGTTTTCTCATATTGTTTTAAAAACCAATCTTTATTTTAAGTTGTTGTTTAAATATTAAAACCTTGATTATTTAGCTTAATTTTAAGACAAAATATTTATTGTGTAATCTTTGAGTATCTGTGGATTCGATCCCTAAGTATTACAGTGATCTCTTAATTGAGAGAGTAGCTCAGGGAAAATTTGAGCCAATCAATAACCTGGTAGATGGGAGGACCGCTTCACTGAGTATTTGGGATAATACTCACGCATCTCATTGTTTTTATGATGCAGATAAAGATAAAGTGTGATTTTGGAATCAAGGCAAGGAAGAGGGCGATGATTTAAGATCGTTGTTTGGGTGTTTGGTTATTTAAATTTATTGTTTTGGAACCATTGTTTGTGCTGAGGTCTCAGTAACAATAATACAGGACGTTTTGTGAGAATAGTTGAACGAGTCCTTTTGTTAATTTTTATCGAAAGAACAGGTTTACAGAATTGCGAGTCCAAGGTCGGCGGTTTTGGTTAATTGTTGATCGTACATATCAGAAAAGACAATAGCAGAGAAACAACAAGCTAATAAATGTAGACAATGCTATTGTTCTACGGGTAATGACTAAAAGTCTGGATCTGTACGCCATCGAGCTCGTCGGCCCAAACTCCTTTTTTTATCTTCGAGTCGCTCCTTGATGCCATCGATAATAGTTTTGTTAGTAGGTTTGGCTTGACCATTTCCTCACGGATATCAGGGAGTCGACTTGCTCTAGCGTATCCGCCAACAAGAGCAAAAACCTTCAAATTTTAGTGATGTGAACTGGGTGCAGTTATTGGTGACGGTCTCGTATGGAGTCCGTTCCTACAAATTATGTTCTTCCAAACAACCTTTGATGGGATTCTTGCGTAAGATTCTGCTTCAACCCATTTGATGAAATAATCTGTCATAATGAGGATATATTTCTTTTGACGGGAGGCGGGTAGAGGACCGACGATATCCATCGCCCAACGCATGAATGGGTAAGGCTGCGAGGCTGTACAAAGGAGTTTGGTTGGAGCATGAATGAGAGGAGCGTGACGCTGACATTTTTCACACTTGGCCAGTTTTGCAAATCTGTAATGCAAGAGGTCTGCCGCCAGAGTGGTTTCTGCCCGCGCCTTCGTGGACTTCTCGCATTACATCGTCAACCTCGTTAGGGCCTACACAAGTGAGTAGTGCTGATGCAGTTATGCGGAAGAGATCTCCCTTTAGACTTTTAATGGGGGGACATGAAAATAGCAGTTGACTCATGCATGTAGATCTCCTGTTACCAATACACCATTCACTATTTTTTATTTTTTTAAAACAAAAACAAAAAAGCTGTATGCAGTTCATTTTTTTTTTTGTCTTTTTGTGATAAAGACAGGACATCTGTGGGGGAAATTGTTCACGCTTCTTTTGATGTTTTTTATTTGTGTTTTCATACAGTTTTATTTTTGAAATAAAATAATTACTCAAAAAACACCCTTTCTTTTTTCTATATAATTACACTTCACAACATTCACACCTCACACTTCTTCTTTTTCTCTTGAGTTTTAACCTTTTTTTTGCAAAAGTATTTTTTTTTTTCAGTTACATACATTATAATTTTTCTATACACTAACATATGTATCTTTTTTTTTACAGAATTCAAAATACAATCCAAGCTTCAACTCTACACCTCTTGTTTTTATAATTTCCTGCTGAAAGGTATATATTTTTTCCTCTTAAATAAATGTTGTTACTTTATATAATATATTAGTAGTTATAAAATAAAGGTATTAAAATTTTTGTTTAAAACATGCATTTTCTACCAATTATGTAATATGTATGTTTATTTTATTTATATATATATATATATAATATATATAGTGTTTGGTTAATTTATTTAATGATTATAAATTATACATTTCCATCATATAATTTTAAAATATTTATTTAAAGAAGATTGGACAAAAATATTCGAAATTGATCAGTTATTAATGATTTACTTCTCCAAACTAATTAATTAATTTACCAAACAATTATTCCTAACAAAAAATGAATTAATCCAGGTTAATAAATATATTTATTTCCAAAAAAGAACACTTTAATGCTAAAAAGAAGAAAAAAATGAAAAAGAAGAGCACATTCGACAAACTAAAAAATCCAATTGAACACCTTTTTTTTTTAAAGTACCTTAACTAACAAAAGTACCTTCACTTAAAAAAGTGTTAATAATACAAAAACAAAAACAAAAAAGTAACTGGCATAAAACATATATTATGAGAAATTAACAACTCATAATGTAATGTTATCTTGAAAAATGCATATAGCAAACAAGTCAATAATTTGTATATTTAAAAACTCCTAATCTAACTCCCACACATCATGAATAATTTGTATAGTGATTTTTTAACATATATCTATCATTATACTTTGTCTAAATAACTTCGCGTACTATTTGAAATGGACTCCTAGTTAGGAAAGACTATTTATTGAGCTTTACGATCAAGCAATTGCCATGAATAATTACCGCTTCAAAGATCCAACACTCCTTGGAAGAGAGTTTTTGGTTGAAAAATTCAACAAGATGTTCAATCTAAATATAAACTATCGGTTTTTCAAAGAAAAGCTTGATGAACTGAAAAGAAAGAACAAGAAAATTATGCAAAATTCTACGGGAATTTCAGTTGACCATGTAACATCCGTCATATTTGCGTCTAATTCTTGGTGGAAAGATCGTGAAGCTGTAAGCATTAAAAATATCTTTCACAGCCAAAATATGCTTAGTAATTTTGGTATACATTAAACTTGTATACTAAAATTTAATAAACTTATTAACTGAGATGTAGGATTGTAAGATCATTTAAACGAAAGCCGCCTGACTATTGGGATGTGATGCAACGTTGTTTCATCTTACATGATGTACAATCACAGTCTCAATACTCTGTGCACCAAAGACGAGAAGAGTTAATGAATGAGGGCGTAAATGATGGTGAAACTCAAGTTCCTGAGACACAAGAAAATGAAGAAGTGTATCGCGTTAATATCAGCGATGAAACACGTGCCTCAAATGAGTTCACCCAGGATCATTTACATCAGAATTCTCCACATGCTCCTCCGTTTCATACTCTTGTTTCAAGAGTTAAACAACAAGGTGGATTAAGAAGTGGGAGTATTTGACAAAGAGGGGCAGGAACCTCACGAATCTCTATTGGGAGTGGTTCAAGAGGAAATTGCAGAAAAAAATCATTTGAGTCAATTCTAACAGATACAATGAATGGGTTCAGAGAGTTTCAGCGCCAAAGTTTAGAACAATTACGTCCAAATATTTTCGACCAAGATGATTACGAATAATTTGATAATTCTGTCAAGATATTTGAATCGTTAGAGCTCCCGAGTAACACAGATTTTTATTGGGCATGCATTCATGCATTTAAAGAAGAAAGATTTTGGCGTAGATATTTTATGGATCGAGCTGAGAGAACCATGGAAGATAAGCTGCGTTTTTACAAGCTTTAACTGGATATACATGGGACAGTGAATTTGTGGGGAAACACTTAGTCTCTGGGAAAAAATGTGGAAGTCGTAGTCCAAGCAACTTTACTTTTGGTAGTTCATATTGTGGTAATAATTCTTGGAGTCAAAATTCTGGTGGGCAATGGGGTCCGAGTTTTCAACAGTGGGGGATATCTCCGAATGGATCACAATGGGGTCCAAGTGCCCCGCTGTGGAGTACATCTCAAAATGCTCTACATTGGGGTACACCTCAAAATGCTCCACATTGGAGTACACCTCCATATGCTTCGTAGTGGGGCTTCGCAGTGGGGTACACCTCCAAATGCTCCGCAGTTGTGTACACCACCAAATGGTTCGCTGTGGGGTACCCGTTTAAATGGTCCGCAATGGAGAACATAAAAAAATGCTCCTCAATTGACTTCACCACCAAATACTCAACAGTGGGGTTCATCACCTTATGCACCACAATGGGGTTCATCACCTAATGCAACACAACGGGGTTCATCTCAACATGCTCCACAATGTATCCCTCCAACAAATGTGCAGCGTGGATTTTCAATTGGAACAGAAGTAGAGACCTAGAGCGAATGTCACTTGATGGTTTTAGATCATTGTGTGACAAGTTACAAATGAGTTATGGTTTACAACCTAGAGCGAATGTAAGAGTTGAAGAGGGAGTGGCCATGTTTTTACAAATATTTGGGCATAATGAAGTTCAAAGAGATGTTTGATTGCTATTTGGGCGGACGGAAGAGACAATGAATAGATTTTTTTTTCAAGTGCTTAGAGCAGCTGAGTTACTTGCTTGTGATATATCAAGACTCCAACGAGACAAGAACTGCGTCGAATACCTCAACGACAGCAAATGGATCGTAGATATTGGCCATATTTTGGTGGATTTGTTGGAGCTATTGATGAAGTTCATGTATGTGTTAAAGTTAAACCTGAAAACTCCAAGGAATGTATTGGAATCGCCATGATAGAACCTCGTTTAATATGATGTAAATAAGTGATTTGAATATGCTGTTCACATATGATCTACATGATCTGAATTTGTTTCATATGATCTGCATGATTTGCAACGCTTGATCTGCTTTTACCATTCAAAGTCTTAATATTGTGTATTGCATGCTTCGTGTTCTTAAACGTCGGGCTTCCCACTTATCTGATGGTACAATACCATCAACGATTGTGGGGTCGTTGACAACAACCTCTGAGTTCGAAGAAGGATCTTGCGAGGTAGCGGACGGGCTGCTGATAAGTCTGTATTTCATCGCTTTTTGAGCATGCATTCATCATCTTTTCAGCATCATTCACTTGTTGATTCGCATCATATTGATCCCTTTCTGCATGTTTTACATACTTAGGTAGGTTTTATGCATATCATGCATATCTTGTATACATTGTGCATATTTAGAGTGTTTCAGGTACTTAGGAGACATGCAGAGCGAAGCAGAGAAACAAGCGTTACTCGACATGCACACGATCGAGTGGGACGATCGAGTGAGAAGCAAGGATGCATTGCAGGAACATACTTCACTCGATTGACACGACCGAGTAGGACGATCGAGTGAGCAGCAGACGTATACGATCGAGTAGCTGATCGAGCTGAAGGGAAGCAAAGCAGAACCACCTGTCACTCGATGCACTCACTCGAGTGACATGATTGAGCAAAGCAAAGAAGTAGCTGATGGTTTCACAGGTCACTCGACACAATCACTCGAGGAGCACAGTCGAGTATGAAATGATGCAGAGAAGAAATTAAGTGTTACTCGACACGCTTACTCGACCGACATGACCATTACAACTTTTAAACCGCTTTTACGTTGTCGTTTTATGTTTTAAGGTTTTCCCAAACATTGTTATAAATAGGTCTCATTTGGATTGCCCAAGGGATCGAGTTTTATTTTATTAGGTTTTTGTTGTTAGCCACCAAACGATCCTGAGAATTGTAATCGTGATTTCTTTGGAGTTATTGATATTTTGCAGTTAGTTCTTGAATCATTGTTGTTACTCTTCATGTCATCTTTATTATTATGCATGTTTTGAACGATTCTTGTTTCATGATGTTGAACATGATTTCTGCGTCTGAGTAGTGTTAGGGTTCTTGAGGATGGGATAGATTAGGTGGAGGATGTTAGTTTGCTAGAGTGTTTATGTTAGATTTGTTTTGTTTCCCTTCTGGACTAGAGTTTTATTAGCTAGTTCTTTTCTGATCAATTGGAACTGGGTCATAGACATTTCATACTCGAAAGGTATATTATGAAATGTCTGAACCAACTAGTGCCAGAGATTTACATGCTTAGCCCAAGAGATTGGTTGTCTAAGATGTTTATTGACATTAATGAGCTGTTTCTTTATG
>NW_006238917.1:12760626-12764302 GCF_000375325.1 Capsella rubella | reverse complement strand
AAGTGTTGTAAACTTGATAGTTTCTGCCAAGAGATTGGATTGACTAGTATTAGAAGTTCATTGTCTAGGGATTAGACTGTTTGCAGTTTGATAAACACTCGAAGTAGATTAGCATACTCCACCTACATCAATAACCTCATCCTCGGGATCTTCTATCCATTTGTGCTTTCAGTTTAATTCTCTTGTTATTTACTTGGTCTGCTTTGTTTTCTTGCCAGTATCAATAATCGTTACGTTTTAGTTTATGCATGGTAGTCTATGTTTTACAGCTTTACATTTATCGCATGTTTAACATGTTCGCTTAGGATCACTAAAAACCAAAAATCATTTATGCTTGCTTGACTTAATCATTTCTGATATATCTTGATTACTAGCATCACACATGATTGGATTGATACCTATTGTACTGAAATGACATGATAGTACTCTAGGGTAATTGATAGAAAAATCCTAGTATCAATTTGGCGCCGCTGCCATTTGGGTGTTTGTGTGTTACATTTGAGATTTCAGACTTGCTAAGATCAAGTTTTTACTCAACATTCACTACAGTTACTCACTCTATTCCTTCTGTTTGTCTATTGATTCAGGTACAACTCTTGCTCAACTACTCCTACTCGGCTAACACACTCAACCGATAAGAGAGATAAGCTGATTTGAGTTGTATGCACACACGGTCGCAAGGCACAGAGAACTTGTTCCAGCCCTCCGACCGTATTGATTGCTTGGTACCTGCATCACGACAGCAACACAACAGAGTTACACCACCCCAAGTGAAGATGGAAAACATTCAACCACCACCCCCACCACGGGCACCTACACGGATTGGAGTTGGTGATGCTCCACGCAACCATACCCATCGTCAGGGTATAGTGCCTCCAGCCGTGGCGAACAACAACTTTGAGATCAAGAGTGGTCTGATCTCCATGGTCCAGCAGAATAAATTTCATGGTCTGCCTATGGAAGACCCCCTGGATCACCTCGATGAGTTTGATCGTCTCTGCAGTCTCACCAAGATCAATGGGTCAGTGAGGACGGTTTCAAGCTACGTCTCTTTCCATTCTCTTTGGGTGACAAAGCTCATCAATGGGAGAAAACTCTTCCACCAAGATCTATCACTTCTTGGGACCAATGCAAGCAGTCGTTTCTTGCCAAGTTTTTCTCCAACTCTAGAACTGCACGTCTGCGCAATGAGATCTCTGGATTCACTCGGAAGAATGGAGAAACGCTTTGTGAAGCCTGGGAACGCTTCAAAAGTTATCAGTCTCAGTGCCCCCACCATGGCCTCACCAAGGAGTCTCTCCTCAGTACTCTTTACCGGGGTGTTCTCCTAAAGATCCGGATGTTGCTTGACACTGCCAGCAATGGCAACTTTCTGAACAAGGACGTCGACGAAGGTTGGGAGCTTGTTGAGAACCTATCCCAATCTGATGGCAACTACAATGAAGATTATGATAGAACCATCAGGGCAAGCACAGAACTTGATGAGAAGTACAAGAAGGAGATGAAAGTTGTGAATGATAAGTTGGACAAGCTATTGATGAGCCAGCAGAGGAACATCCATTTCGTCTCTGAAGACGACCCTTTCCAGATTCTGAATGGGGAGGGAGAACAATCTGAGGAGATAAGTTATGTCCAGAACCAAGGTGGATACAATAAGGGATACAATCCTTATAAGCAGAATCCAAATGTGTCCTATCGGAGCACCAATGTTGCAAACCCCCAGGATCAGGTTTATCCACCTCTACAACAGCAGCAGCAGGGGCAGAACAAACCATTTGTGCCCTACAACCAAGGTTATGTGCCCAAACAACAATTTCAGCAAGGTTACTAACCTCCAGCAGGACCACCACCAGGATTCCAACCTTAACACGCTCCTCAGGCACCAGATCAGGACATGAAAAACATGCTTCAGCAACTCCTACAAGGACAAGCAAGTGGCTCCATGGACAATGCTAAGAAGTTTGCTGAGTTGACTCAGAGATTGGACTGCTCATATAATGATCTGAACATGAAGATTGAGACTCTGAATTCCAAGATCAAGTATATGGAGGGTAAAACTGCTTCTACTTCTGCCCCAAAGCCTGGCCAACTCCCAGGAAAAGCTGTTCAGAATCCTAAGGAGTTTGCTCATGCCATCACGCTGAGGAGCGGTAAAAACTTGCCTCCCAGACAATGACCTGTTGTAGTCACTGAGGACAGTGAAGAATTGGGAGGGGAGGATGTATGTCAGAATGAAGATCCGGTTGTTCCTTTGGAAGAATCAGAAGTCGTACATGAAGAAGCTCCTCAACCTGCTGAAAAACATGCTGAAACACCTGCAGCATCCAAGGAGAAGCCTGCGAGATACGTTCCCCCACCATACAAACCACCTCTACCATTTCCAGGACGATTCAAAAAGCAGCAAGCAGAGAAGTATAAGGCTTTATTTGAAAAGCAAGTGAGAGAGATTGAGTTGAGAATGCCATTGCTGGATGCATTCGCACTTGTCCCTCCTTATCAGAAGTTCCTCAAAGATTTGGTTATGGAGAGAACAAAAGAAGTTCAGGGCATGGTGATATTGAGTCATGAATGCAGTGCCATTATCCAGAAGAAGATCACTCCCTTGAAGTTTAAGGATCCTGGATCCTTCACTCTACCCTGCTCACTAGGCCCCCTATCTTTCAGCAGATGCCTATGTGATCTTGGAGCTTTTGTGAGTCTTATGCCATTGTCTGTGGCAAAGCGTTTAGGATTCACAAGATACAAGACATGCAACATATCTCTCATTCTAGCTGACAGATCAGTGAGGCTCCCACATGGAATTTTGGAAGACTTACCAATAAGGATTGGTGTTGTTGAAGTCCCTACAGATTTTGTTGTTTTGGAAATGGATGAAGAGCCTAAGGATCCCCTGATTCTTGGAAGACCATTCCTAGCCACTGTTGGAGCTATCATTGATGTTAAGAAGGGAAAGATAGACCTATGCTTGGGAGAAGATTTCAAGATGACATTTGACATCAAGGAGTCTATGAAGAAACCAACAATCAATGGCAAGGTCTTCTGGATAGAGGAGATGGATCAGCTAGCTGATGAACTTTTAGAAGAACTTGCTGAGGAGGATCATCTCAAGACAGCTTTGACAAAGAATGGATCAGATGGATTTTTTCATGCTGAGACAAAGGTCTACGAAACATTGCTGGATACCTACAAGGCAATTGATAATTCCGAACGTTTTGAAGAATTGGATCAGTCTGTCAAGGAGGTATGCACAGTAGAGGATGATGTCAGTGGCAGCCCGATCACTCACCCTGCTGTTGACCTTGTCAATGCGGCTGATGATGACTGGTCAGAGTTAAAAGCTCCCAAGGTTGAGCTCAAACCGCTACCCTCAGGACTGAGGTATGTATTCCTTGGATCCAACTCTACTTATCCTGTCATTGTGAATGCTAGCTTGAGTAATGAGGAATTAGAGTTGCTAGTCACTGAGATTAGAAAATATAGAAGGGCCATAGGTTATTCCTTAGATGATATCAAGGGGATCTCACCTAGTCTCTGCATGCATAGGATTAATCTGGAAAATGAATCATACTCTAGTATTGAACCTCAAAGGAGATTGAATCCTAACCTTAAGGAAGTTGTGAAAAAAGAAATTCTTAAACTGTTGAATGCTGGGGTTATCTATCCTATTTCTGATAGT
>NW_006238917.1:12735481-12760526 GCF_000375325.1 Capsella rubella | reverse complement strand
ATGAAAAAGATGAATTGATCCCCACTAGGACTATCACTGGCCATAGGATGTGCATTGATTACAGAAAACTGAATGCTACATCTAGGAAAGATCATTTTCCTCTTCCTTTCATTGATCAAATGTTAGAACGATTAGCCAATCATCCCTACTACTGTTTCCTTGATGGGTATAGTGGATTTTTCCAAATTCCTATCCACCCAAATGATCAGGAAAAGACTACTTTCACTTGTCCCTATGGCACATTTGCCTACAGACGCATGCCTTTTGGTTTGTGTAATGCACCTGCAACATTTCAGAGGTGTATGACCTCTATATTCTCGGATTTGATAGAGGAGATGGTGGAGGTATTCATGGATGATTTTTCCGTGTATGGCTCCTCCTTCTCCTCATGTTTGTTGAATCTCTACAGGGTATTAGCAAGATGTGAGGAGACAAGCCTAGTGCTCAACTGGGAGAAGTGCCACTTCATGGTGAACGAAGGGATAGTGTTGGGACACAAGGTATCAGAGAAAGGGATTGAGGTTGATAAGGCAAAGATTGAGGTCATGGTACAGTTGCAACCTCCAAAGTAAGTCTAGGATATAAGGAGTTTCCTTGGGCATGCTGGGTTTTACAGAAGATTCATCAAGGACTTCTCAAAGATTGCACGACCCCTTACAAGACTGTTGTGCAAGGAGGTCAAGTTTGTTGTTGATGAGAGCTGTCTGGAAGCTTTCAACAAGATCAAGGAAGCGTTAGTCTCAGCACCAATAGTCCAAGCTCCAAACTGGGATCATCCTTTTGAGATAATGTGTGATGCCTCAGATTATGCAGTAGGGGCTGTGTTGGGACAGCGAATAGAGAAGAAACTGCATGTCATCTACTATGCGAGCAGAACCCTTGATGAGACACAAGGGAGGTATGCAACAACAGAGAAAGAGCTCTTGGCTGTAGTCTTTGCGTTTGAGAAATTCAGAAGTTACTTGGTGAGATCAAAAGTGGTAGTCTATACAGACCATGCTACGCTTAGGCATATATACTCCAAGAAGGATACCAAACCGAGACTGCTGAAATGGATACTTCTACTCCAGGAGTTTGATATGGAGATTGTTGACAAGAAGGGGATAGAGAACGGCGTTGCTGATCACCTGTCCAGAATGAGAATAGAAGATCCAATCCCTATTGATGACTCTATGCCTGAAGAACATCTTATGGTTGTTAAGATATGCAAGAAGATGCATCAAACATGAATGGCTATGAAGGAGCTTCAATGTCTAGCAGTCAATTCAGAGAGTATGCCCTGGTATGCGGATGTGGTTAACTAAAAGGTCTGTGGAGAGATTCCTGCAGACATGGATCCTTATAGGAAAAAGAAGTTTTTCAGAGATGTCAACCACTACTTTTGCGATGAACCTTACCTGTACAAGAGGGGTTCAGATGGGCTGTTTAGGAGATGCATAGCAGAAGGGGAAGTACAGGGAGTGCTCGAGCACTGTCATGGATCCGCATATGGAGGACACTTCGCTACATTCAAAACAGTTCAGAAGGTTCTGCAAGCAGGCTTTTGGTGGCCAACGTTGTTCAGGGATACAAACAGTTTCATCACCAAGTGTGACGCCTGCCAGAGGATGGGTAACATCAACAGAAGGAATGAGATGCCTCAGAACCCGATTTTGGAAGTGGAAATTTTTGATGTTTGGGGAATTGATTTCATGGGACCGTTCAACCCTCCATCAAATGGCAACGTCTACATTCTGGTCGCAGTTGATTATGTCTCAAAATGGGTTGAAGCCATTGCAAGTCCTACCAACGATCACAAGGTTGTTCTGAAACTGTTCAAGAGCATCATCTTTCCCAGGTATGGAGTACCGAGAGCAGTGATCAGTGATGGTGGTACACATTTCATCAACAAGGTTTTCGAAAGCATGTTGAAGAAGTATGGTGTGAAGCATAAGGTGTCTACAGCCTACCATCCCTAGACATGTGGACAAGTTGAGGTCTCCAACAAGCAGATAAAAGGAATCTTGTCAAGAGTTATTGGGGCTTCGAAGAAAGATTGGTCTACCAAGTTGGATGATACTCTATGGGCGTATAGGACAGCTTTCAAGACACCAATAGGAAGGACGCCTTTTCAGTTGGTGTATGGTAATGCATGTCATCTCCCTGTGGAGATTGAGTATAAGGCGCTTTGGGCTATCAAGCTTCTGAACTTGGACATTGATGCAGCCCAGGCAAAGAAAGTTCTTGACATCCATGAACTTGAGGAAATCAGACTTGATGCCTTCGAGAGTTCCAAAATCTATAAGGAGAGAACCAAGGCTTTTCATGATAAGAAGATTGTCGTTAAGGAGCTTAAAGCTGGAGATCACGTCTTGCTGTTCAATTCCAGACTGAAACTGTTTCCTGGAAAGCTCAAGTCTAGATGGTCTGGACCATTTGAAATCAAAGATGTTTTGCCATTCGGTGCGATCACACTCCTGAACAAGGATGGCAGCGAGTTCACTGTGAACGGTCAACGTGTCAAGCGTTACCTAGTTGATCAAGACACACCAGAGGGGTCCTCCATACCTCTCTATGAGCCTCCCAAAGCCTAAAAGGCATAAAAGTCAAGCTTAGTGACTTTAAACAAGCTCACTTGGGAGGAAGTCCCAAAGGTATCCATGTACATATTGCTTAGGATTCTTTTTTGTTTTTAATTTTTGTTTTTGGTTTTGTGTTGTTCAGGAGATCCAAGAGATGAGAGAACAGATACATTATTATCAGAACGTGAAATGACCGAAGTGAGCGGGAGATGCAGTGTCAAACATAGTTCAGTGAGATGGTGGGTAGAGATGGTTTTAGTTAAAAAAAAAAAAAAAAAAAAAAAAAAAAAAAAAAGAAAAAATCCTACTCGACCCAACACTCACCCACTCGATCTACAACCACTCAAATCCTATCTTCACCACACTCTATCATCTCACCCACTCGACCACACATTCTGTTCTCTATCTCTCAATCCTTTCACTCGATATCATCATTCAACCATTTTCACTCTCTCTCACTCGACGCAGCTCACCATCACACCACTCGTACTCGCCATTACTCGACTCACTTTCCTCTCCTCCGATTCCACCCGCCAAGCAATCTCCTCGCCACTCGAGTAACAAGCTCAGTCACCCGCTCACTCGGCCACTCGAGTAACAAGCTCAGTCACCCGCTCACCTGGCTGGTTGATGCTTTCGACAGGTTTGACTCGAGGGAGGTCAGGATTAGATGTGGAAACGAGCATTGCGAGTGCATTTGCTGGAGCGTTGTCACTACGAGGAATCTTGGTTAGCTCAAAATGTTTGAACACTTTGGAGAGATCACGGACGACCTTGCCGCTGAACTAGTTAGCAACGAGCTGTGAGCCGTAGTATGCCTGAATTCTTTTGATTCCAATGCTATGTGCTAGCCGAAGGCCGGCGATCAGCGCCTTGTATTCTTCCTCGTTGTTTGAGGCTGTAAACGTTTATTGGAAAGATTGTTCTAACAGTTATCCTGTCAAGAATTGTAAGTGAATGCTGACCCGTGAAACATATTTTAAAGATGCACCATCTACGTGCAGTGTCCACTTCTTGTCCTCGGACACTCCTTGATCGAGTTCTGGCGATAGTTCAACGAGAAAGACAGCGAGAACTTGGGACTTCTACATAATATGATTGAAAATAGTTTCATTTCGGCTTTAACTTTGCCGAGCTCAACGGCCCAAATTGCTAGTCGGCCAAATTGGCTCGGGCTGAGGAGAATCGTTTGGAGCGGTTGATTTGTAAGGACTTCGACAGAATGTGATTGGAAATACTTTCCGAGACGAGATAACTACCGTATATGCGAGCTTCTCCAACATAGGGTAGCAAACTTCAGCACCGTTAAGGGTATTACTTACATAAAAGATTCGGGTGTTGTTCACCTCGATCATCTTTGACGACTAAACCGCTCACAGCCGAGCTAGAGACAGCAATATAGATGTGTTCATTGCGGCAATGCACTTGTGAGACGTTGTACCTCGCAAGTATTTTTTGGGGACGACAAGTTGATAATTGCGGAAATTTTTTTGGGATATTCTTCAATGCCTCTCTGGATGATGCGGTATCCATAGAATTCGCCTGATTTCACACTGAAGGCGCACTTAGCAAGACTTAACTTCATTCTGTACTCTTTTAGTACTTGAAAACATTGTTTTAGATGAGAAACGTGGTTGGCGGTGTGGGCAGATTTAACGAGCATGTCGTCGATATATACCTCCATTGTTCGGCCAAGTTGGCTTGCGAACATTCGATTGAAAAGGCGTTGGTACGTAGCTCCAACCCTAAGGGGATTACGTTGTAACAATATGTCCCTAACTCGATGATGAATGATGTTGTCTCTCGATCATTTTTGGTTGTAACCAGAAATAGCGTCTATAAAGGAGAGTAGCTCGTTCATAGCCGCAGCTTTGACTAGCTGATCGATACATGGAAGGAGAAAGCTTTCTTTTGGACACGCCTTATTGAGGTCGGTAAAATCGACGAAGACCCTCCACTTGTTGTTCTTCTTTTTAACGTCAACAGAGTTGCTTATCCACTCAGGGTATCGGACTTCCATAATAGAATCAGCGTCCAACAGCTTTCGGACTTCCTCGTTGACAGCAGTAGCATGATCATGGCCTAGCTTTCTTCGCTTTTGCTTGACTGGCTTGTAGGTGGGATCTACATTGAGTTCTTGACATATGACATTAAGGTCTATGCTGGGCATGTCGTCAAGGGTCCAAGAGAAGGTCAAAGAATTCTACTTCAAAACTTTTACGAGTTCGTCTTTCATAGGGTGTGGCATGTCGGCACCTAACCCGATGCACCGTGCTGGGTACCAATGGGTCACCATGCAAAGTGTAGTTTCCTCACTTTGTAGGGAGTTTCATGAATGAGAATTGGAGTGCCGTCCATTGTTATGAGTTCGTAATTGCCAGACTTTACAATCTTAGAGATAAGGTAAGGTCCTTCCCAGTGTGCCCCTAATTTTCCGGCATTGAGCTCGGTGGTATTCTCGAATACTTTCCATAAAACCAAGTCTCCTACAGCAAAATATCTGGTTTTCACCTTCTTGTTGTCAAACTTGGTTGCAGCTTGCTGATAGTTTTGTATACGAACAGCCCTTTATCTCGCTCTTCCTCGAGAGAGTCTAGACTATCATGCATCATTGTGTGATTCAGAGCTGGGTTATGCACGAGCATCGAACAATGAAGGGTTGGTATCCTGACTTCGGCAGGGGCGAGTGCTTCCATCCCGTAGAGAAGGGAAAACGGGGTGGGACCTATAGAGCGGCGTGGGGAGGTTCGATGTGACCATAATACGCCATCGAGCTCGTCGAGCCAAAATTCTTTTTTTTTTTTATCTTTGAGTCTCTTCTTGATGCCATAGATAATAGTTTTGCTGGTTGCTTCAGCTTGCCCGTTTCCCTGCGGATATCGGGGAGTCGAATTGCTCAAGTGTATCCGCCAACGAGGGCAGAAACCTTCAAATTATAGTGATGTGAACTGGGTGCCGTTATCGTTGACGATCTCGTATGGGTGTCCGTTCCTACAAATTATGTTCTTCCAAACAACCTTTGATTGGATCCTTGCGTAAGATTCTGCTTCAACCCATTTAGTGAATTAATCCATCATAATGAGGATATACTTCTTTTGATGGGAGGAGGGTAGAGGACCGACGATATCCATCGTCCAACGCATGAATGTTTAAGTTTGGTTGGAGCATGAATGAAAGGAGCTTGACGCATGAATGAAAGGAGCTTGACGCTGCCATTCTTCACACATGGCCACAAATATTTCGCAATCCGCATTCATTATCAATCAAAAAAGGCCAGTTTTGCAATTCCGTAACGCAAGAGCTCTGCCGCTAGAGTGGTTTCCGCCTGCGCCTTCGTGGACTTCTCGCATTACATCGACGGCCTCGTTAGGGCCAACACAAGTGAGTAGTGCTGATGCAATTATGCGGAAGAGATCTCCCTTTAGGCTTTGAATGAGGAGACAGGAAAAGAGCAGTTTGACCCATGCATGTAGGTCTCTTGTTACCAATAGACCATTCACTATTTTTTTTTTTTAAACAGAAACAAAAAAGCCGTAGGCATTTCATTTATTTTTTATCTTATTGTGATAAACACATGACATATGTGGGGGAAGTTGTTCAAGCTTCTTTTGATGTTTTTTTTATCTGTGTTTTCATACATTTTTATTTTTTTTTAATAAAATAATAACTCAAAAAACACCTTTTTTTTTTTTTTAATATATAATTACACTTCACAACACTCACACCTCACACTTCTTCTTTCTCTCTCTGTGTTTTAACTTTTTTTTTTGCAAAGGTATTTTTTTTTCAATTACATACATTATAATTTTTTTATACACTAACATATGTATTTTTTTTTTACAGCATTCAAAATACAATCCAAGCTTCAACTCTACACCTCTTGTTTCTATAATTTCCTACTGAAAGGTATATATATGTTTCCTCTTAAATAAATGTAGTTACATTATATAATATATTAGTAGTTATAAAATAAAGGTATTTCAGTTTTTGTTTAAAACATGCGTTTTCTACCATTTACGTAATATGTATGTTAATTTTATATATATATATATATATAATTATATATATTGTTTGGTATATATATTTAAAACATGTGTATATATATATAATTTTTATATAAAAAATTATATATATATATATATATATATTGTTTGGTTAATTTATTTAATGATTATATACATTTCCACCATATAGTTTGAAAATATTTATTTGAAAAAGAGTCGACAATAATATTTGAAATTGATCAGTTATTAATGATTTACTTCTCCAAACTAATTAATTATACCAAACAATTATTCCTCACAAAACTATGAATGAATCACAGGTTAATAAATATTTTTATTTCCAAAAAAGAACACTTTAATGCTAAAAAGAAGAAGAAAAATGAACCCTAGTTTCTCTTTACATGGCGACGGCGGCGGAGATACTCTAGGGATTCCCCGACGATGGGTTCGGTGGATCTTGGATATCTTCTGGTTTCAAGGTGTAGAGGATTCGGTGTATCGTTTTGGGGATTCATATCGGGAGAGGATTGGGCTTTCCTTTTATTTTCTGGAGTTGATCTGGGGAAAAGAAGAGATTTGGGAGATCCGTTCCCATGGCCTCAATCGGATTTGGCGAATCGGTTTGTGTATGATTGGATCCGGCTCA
The DNA here is from genome assembly GCF_000375325.1 of Capsella rubella. Taxonomy (NCBI): domain Eukaryota; kingdom Viridiplantae; phylum Streptophyta; class Magnoliopsida; order Brassicales; family Brassicaceae; genus Capsella; species Capsella rubella. The sequence continues at coordinate 12,753,315 of NW_006238917.1, read as the reverse complement.
TTGACTCTTGGCGATTCATGGAAAGGATTAGGTGTCAATCGAATATCCGGTGGTGGGACTCTTGGAAATTTGTATTAAGAGGTCATATATGGGCGATTGATTTCTTTCGATATTTCGGTGGCTATAAAAGGTGGTTTTGGTTCCTTTGCATATCTCACAACTCTCTTGACTATCTTTCTCTCTTTTGTTTGCTATTATATCTTGGGGTTTGCTTTCAATTTCGGTTCCTTACCATGTCGCAGAGCTCGCTTGTGAAGAACGGTGCCTCGGGGAAGAAGGTGGAGATGGGTCAGAAGCGGAAGGTGAAGGTTCCTTTTTTTGACAATGCTGCTCTCATCGCCGGTTATGACAAAACTGTCATCGGTAGATGTATGAATCCACGCAAACAAGACATGAAGAGTCTGCTTTTTATGCTCCCGCGTATCTGGCAGCTTGAAGATAAGGTCGTGGGGGCTGATCTCGGTCTCGGGAGGTTTCAATTTGACTTCGAGAGAGAAGAAGACATTGAGGAGGTGTTCAAGATGGAGCTGTTTCATTTCGACCATTGGATGCTGTCGATGGTTCGATGGCAGCCGTCAGTGGACCTAGCATATCCATCGGAGATTACCTTCTGGGTGAGAGTGTTGGGGGTGCCTCTACAATTTTAAGCCGAGCCAACTTTTTGGTGTGTCGGTGAAGATCTGGGAAGGTTCATGCGGTGGAAATTGATATGGGGCGTGTTCGAGTGACGATCGACGGGTTCAAGCCTCTGTGCTTTGAAACCGATGTTGAGATTGAGTCGGGGATTAAGTTTTTGGTCAAGTTGAGGTACGAACGACTCTTCGGATATTGTCGACTCTGCTCCAGTTTGTGCCACGACGAGGACCAATGTGGCTTGGTTGCTAATGAGGTCATTATACGCCCTCCACCGTCTTCTCGAGAAGATGGGGATAGACGCAGTCAAAGCTACAGAGGAGCGGTCGGGGCTGACAGGCGACGAGGATCGGACCAGGATGGTAAACTGCGGGAATCGAATAGGGATCAAGAGGGGGGTGATGAAACCCGAGGTGCTGGTGGTCAGAGACATCCAGGTAGTCGTCATGAGCATCGTACTCGGTCTGGCTTTTTCCATGGAGAACCTTCATACCGGCCAAGGCGGTTTACCAGCTATGCGGCTCTTAATGGGCATAGAAGAACAGCGGTTGATGAGGTAACGGGGGAGATTGGAATTGTAGAGCCACATGAAAGAAATGGGGCAGATCCTCAAGCTAAGAAAGTGAGGAAGGCCCTTTTCCAAGAGACGGTGACAAATGAGGATGCTACAATAGCGGAGGAGGTGGAAGAATCAACTTTGGAGGCGCCTGTGGTGGAAACGGTCGTAGTAACGGTAGCAGGCGGTACTCAGCCACATGCAGCTGATGAGGTGCAGTGCTCGGAGGTAATCATCTCCCCGGTGCAAGAAGACCAAATTTTGGTGGAGACTGGTGAGGTTTCACCCACTTCTCTAGGAGCGACGGAGATTCATGCTGAGGTACAAAGGGCTGAGGAGGAAGCTGACCTGTTAGGAGAGTATACAGTTGATGTTATGGAAACGGAGGGTTCGGAAATGACGAGTGGGGAGGCTGTTGTGACGTCCCTAGAAGAGCTGGTTCTTGTGGAGGAAAGTAAAGAGCTGATAAAGGAAGGCGTGGAAAGGGTGTTGCCTTGGCTGGTGCTAGCTCAAAAAAGAGGATTGCCAATATGGTCTCAACGCCGCGAAAGAGGGCCGCCCCAAAGGTCTCCACCCGTACCGACGAGGACGATAACCCCAAGAACCGGGAGATGGATAAGGGGGGGGGGTAATGGTGGTAAACCACCGAAACCAAAAGGCAACAAATGAGAGTACTATCTTGGAACTGTCAAGGGTTGGGGAATAAGACGACTATCGGTTATCTCCGGGACTTATGGAAGAAACATCGGCCAGAGTTTTTATTTTTATCGGAAACTAAGCAATCTTATCTATTTTTAGAGCAATTTCGTTGTCATTTTGGTTATAATAATGTAGTAACAGTTGATCCTATTGGTTGTAGTGGTGGTTTGGCTCTTTTCTACAATAATAATAATTTTAGTGTTTCGGTTTTATTTAAATCTAATCGGTTAATTGATATTGAAGCGATGATTAATAATCATGTGGTTCACTTGACTTTTGTTTATGGCGATCCGGTTCCAAAAAAACGAGATTTGTTTTGGGAGCGATTAATAAGATTTAGTTTAAATCGGTCCTCTCCTTGGTTTCTTATTGGTGACTTTAATGAAATAACTGGTAATCATGAAAAACGGGGTGGTAAATTAAGGCATGCTTCCTCCTTTGTTGAATTTAATGGGATGATAAGGAATTGTGGTTTGATGGAGTTCCCTCATATAGGGGATTGTTTATCTTGGCGGGGTTGGCGGGACAAGAAGCCAATTAGATGCAGGTTAGACTGGGCTCTAGGTAATGCGGATTGGCAGGATATTTTCTCGGATACGGTTCTGGAATATTTGCCAATGGTGGGTTCGGATCACAAGCCAGTCTTGGCTATTGTAGCTCAACAAAAGGCGTGTAGGAGGCGATGTTTTATGTTTGATAAACTGTGGGTGGGGAAGGAAGGTCTTAATGAGGCTATTGATCACAGTTGGAATGGCCTATCTAGCAATCGAATGGCAGGTTTCATGGATAAATTAATCAACTGTAGGCACAAACTCTCACAGTGGCGGAAAAACCAAGTTCCTTACGGTCGGGATTCTATTGGAGATTTGAAGAAGCAACTTGCGGAGGCCCAAGAATCGGATATTAGTACGTCTGAGGAGATCTATGATCTGACAGCTCGGTTACGGGAAGCGTATAAAGAGGAGGAGATTTATTGGCAGCAGAGAAGTAGAAACCGGTGGATGTGTGTTGGCGATAAAAATACAAAAATTCGCCGGGCTAGAAAATTGGCAGCAGAGGTGACTCGGAGTTACGACCTATTAGTTTATGTAATATGGGGTATAAGGTAATATCGAAAGTTTTATGTCAACGATTGAAGAAGGTTCTTCCACTACTCATTTTGGATACCCAGTCTGTGTTTGTGGCTGGACGACTAATATCGGATAATATTTTAATAGCCCAGGAAATGTTTAACGGTCTTCGTACCAATGCTTCATGTAAGAGTAAGTTTCTGGCTATTAAAACGGATATAAGCAAGGCGTATGATAGAGTCGAATGGGCTTTTCTTGATAGGTTGTTGCGTAAATTTGGATTTACGGATAAATGGGTTTCATGGATAATGTTCTGTATAACTTCTATTGAATATAGCATTCTCATCAACGGTAATTTGCAGGGTTTGATAAGGCCAGGGAGAGGTTTACGCCAGGGTGACCCTCTATCCCCGTATCTATTTTTTTCTGTGCACTGAGGCCTTAATTGCAAATATTCGGAAAGCAGAAAGGAATAAGTTGATAACCGGGATTAAGGTCGCGAATAAATGTCCGCCTATCACTCATCTTCTGTTTGCGGATGATAGTTTATTTTTTTGTAAGGCAAATAAGGATCAAAGTGCGGTTATTTTGGCGATTTTAAAACAGTATGAACGAGTTTCAGGCCAACAGATTAACTTCCAGAAATCTTCAATTCAGTTTGGTCATAAAGTAGAGGATACTATTAAAGTGGAAGTACATGCAACATTGGGGATTACAACATTGGGTGGGATGGGGTCTTATCTGGGCCTGCCGGAAAGTTTAGGTGGAGCAAAAACGAAGGTCTTCTCATTTGTTAGAGACAAACTGGACAAGCATATTAATGGTTGGTCGGCAAAGTTGCTCTCGAAGGGTGGGAAGGAGGTGATGATTAAATCGGTGGCGTCGGCGCTACCGGCATATGTTATGTCGTGTTTTCGAGTCCCGAAGACAATCACAGCAAAACTTACAAGTGCAATAGCAAATTATTGGTGGAGTACAAACGGGCAATCAGGTGGTATGCATTCGCGCTCTTGGGAGAAGCTATGTTCTAGTAAGAGACTGGGAGGTTTAGGTTTCCGGGATATTAATGATTTTAACACGGCCTTGCTTGCTAAGCAATTATGGCGGTTGATGGAGGCACCTGAATCCCTGTTTGCAAAGGTTTTCAAAAGCAGATATTACTGGAAATCGAATCCGATGGAACAATTACGGTCATACTCACCTTCTTATGGTTGGAGGAGTATTATGTCAGCTAGATCTCTGGTTAATAGAGGACTTATTAGACGAGTTGGTGAGGGCCACACAATTTCAGTGTGGACTGATCCTTGGATCCCAACTCAATTCCCGAGACCAGCTCTGAGTAATGGGTCCTTGATGGATCCTTCGTTACAGATACACCAGTTACTGGATCGCTCGTCTAACTCCTGGAAGTTAGATGTGCTCAAGGAAAATTTTGCTCAATCTGATGTGGAATTGATTAGTGCTATCCCTGTAGGTACCTACCCAATTCCGGATACCATTGGATGGCATTTTACGAAAAATGGGAAATATACGGTTAAATCAAGGTATCACACAGCTCGGTTACCGGATCCTGGGATTTCGATTCCCCAAGTATATAGACCGGATATAAACTCACTGATTGCAAACATATGGAGCGTACGGTGCCCACCGAAAATTCAACACTTTATGTGGCAACTGCTGACAGGGTGCATTTCGGTCTCCGCTAAGAATTGTGGTTTAAACTGTGATCAACTTTGCACGCGTTGTGGTGCTCATACGGAAACGGTAAACCATGTTATGTTTTAATGCCCGCCTGCTAGGCAATCTTGGGCTTTGGCTAATATCCCGGTGGGATCATTTCAATTCCCTATGGAATCAATATATTATAATATTGATTATCTCTTAATGTTATCCTTAAAAGGTGGGCAAGGTACTTGCTTTCCTTGGCTCTTATGGTATATTTGGAAAGCACGAAATGCAAAAGTTTTGAAAATCAGGACCAATGCCCCCAAGAGGTGACTCGGATTGCAAAAATGGAAGCGGACGCTTGGCAGGCGGCCCAGATTGAAGATCTAGGAACCACCCCGGTGAATTTGGTGGCACGGACTCCGGTACAACGGAGACAGATTAACTTATCTTCTGCCTTTTCAGGATACCGATGCTTTATTGACGGATCATGGAAGGACGCAGATAAGAATGCAGGATTAGGATGGTTCTGTCAATACTCGCAGGACGGCTCCACCTTCATGGGAGCTTCAAACCCCCGTAGAAGCCTTTCTCCCCTCCATGCAGAGGTAGAAGCAATGATGTGGGCGATGCGATGTATGATAGGCCACGATTTCAGAGATGTAGAGTTCTTTACAGACTGCTCCGATTTGGTGAAGATGGTGTCTTCTACTTCTGAGTGGCCAGCTTTCTCTGTATACCTGAAGGATATTGATAGCGACAGGGAAGAATTCTCAACCTTCTCTTTATCTCTTATTCCTCGAAGTGCGAATGTAAAAGCGGATAGCCTGGCACGCAATGTGCGTGTGCTCCCGCATTCGGTTAAGTTTGTTAACAATTTTCCCCCAATTGGCTCGTTTGAGCTAATCTATATGAGTTTGGTGTTGACGAAAAAAAAAAAAAGAAGAAAAATGAAAAAGAAGAGCACGTTCGACAAACTAAAATATCCAATTGAACATTTTAACAAAAGTATCTTCACTTAAAAAGAAGTATTAGTAATACAATAACAAAAAAAAAAAAGTAACTGCCATTTAACATATATTACGAGAAATTAACAGCTCATAATTTAATGCTATCTTGAAAAATGCATATAGAAAACAAGTCAATAATTTGTATATTTAAAAACTCCTAATCTAACTCCCACACATCATGAATAATTTGTATAGTGATTTTTTAACATATATCTATCAAGATACTTTGTCTAATTAACTTCGCGTACTATTTTTATGATACAAGTGCCTTAACCACTGAGAACAAAGTCCAAAAATTATAGGTAGTTTAACTAACAATATAGACCTTAGTTTTCCAGAAATTAGATGCATCTTTAATTCGTAAGTGATATAATGATGATTGTTTACATATTTAGAAGTTAGATTTTTGTTAGGTCTATATAATGTTTTAAAAGAATTAAAAATTTAACAATAGAAAAATAATCTATATTAACATAGAATTATCCCAAGTCAAATACTAGTTTTCTTATATTTAGCATAAAATTATTTTTGAATTGTATTTGTAGGTATGTCTAACCGCCGGCAAAATGAAGGTTCTTTCGTGCAAGACGATACAAATTTTCTTACAGAAACGTCGACACGGGTATGTAGTTACACCTTATTTTAGCAAATTTTATCTTTTAATTTAAGTAAATTAAATATTGAGAATTTTTAAAATTTTTAGAGCGAAGATAATTTTAAATAGACTCCTAGTCAGGAAAGACTATTTATTGAGCTTTACGATCAAGCAATTGCCATGAATAATTACCGCTTCAAAGATCCAACACCCCTTGGATGAGAGTTTTTGGTTAAAAAATTCAAGAAGGAGTTCAATGTAAATATAAACTATCGTTTTTTTCAAAGAAAAGCTTGATCAACTGAAAAGAAATTAGAAGAAGTACAAGCAACTTATGCAAAATTCTACGGCAATTTCAGTTGACCCTGTGACATCCGTCATATCTGCGTCTAATTCTTGGTGGAAAAATCGTGAAGCTGTAAGTGGTAAAATATATTTCACAGCCAAAATATGTTTAGTAATTTTTGTATACATTAAACTTGTAAACTAAAATTTAATAAACTTATTAACATAAATGTAGGACCGACGATATCCATCGCCCAAAGCATGAATGGGTAACGCTGCGAGGCTGTACAAAGGTGTTTGGTTGGAGCATGAATGAGAGGAGCGTGACGCTGACATTTTTCACACTTGGCCAGTTTTGCAAATCCGTAACGCAAGAGCTCTGCCGCCAGAGTGGTTTCTGCCCGCGCCTTCGTGGACTTCTCGCATTACATCGTCAACCTCGTTAGGGCCTACACAAGTGAGTAGTGCTGATGCAGTTATGCGGAAGAGATCTCCCTTTAGACTTTGAATGGGGAGACAGGAAAAGAGCAGTTGACCCATTCATGTAAATCTCCTGTTACCGATACACCATTCACTATTTTTTATTTTCTTAAAACAAAAACAAAAAAGCTGTATGCAGTTCATTTATTTTTATTTTGTCTTTTTGTGATAAAGACAGGACATCTGTGGGGGAAATTGTTCACGCTTCTTTTGATTTTTTTATTTTTTTTTCATACATTTTTATCTTTAAAATAAAATAATTACTCAAAAAACACCCTTTTTTTTTTTCTATATAATTACACTTCACAACATTCACACCTCACACTTCTTCTTTTTCTCTTGAGTTTTAATAATAAAAGTACCTTAACTTAAAAAAGTAATAATAATATAAGTACCTTAACTAACAAAAGTACCTTCACTTAAAAAAGTATTAATAATACAAAAACAAAAACAAAAAAGTAACTGCCATATAACATATATTATGAGAAATTAACAACTCATAATTTAATGTTATCTTGAAAAATGCATATAGCAAACAAGTCAATAATTTGTATATTTAAAAACTCCTAATCTAACTCCCACACATCATGAATAATTTCTATAGTGATTTTTTTTAACATATATCTATCATTATACTTTGTCTAAATAACTTCGTGTACTATTTGAAATGGACTCCTAGTCAGGGAAGACTATTTATTGAGCTTTACGATCAAGCAATTGCCATGAATAATTACCGCTTCAAAGATCCAACACTCCTTGGAAAAGAGTTTTTGGTTGAAAAATTCAACAAGATGTTCAATTTAAATATAAACTATCGGTTTTTCAAAGAAAAGCTTGATCAACTGAAAAGAAAGTACAAGAAAATTATGCAAAATTCTACGGGAATTTCAGTTGACCATGTAACATCCGTCATATTTGCGCCTAATTCTTGGTGGAAAGATCGTGAAGCTGTAAACATTAAAAATATCTTTCACAGCCAAAATATGTTTAGTAATTTTAGTATACATTAAACTTGTATACTAAAATTTAATAAACTTATTAACTGAGATGTAGGATTGTAAGATCATTTAAACGAAAGCCGCCTGACTATTGGGATGTGATGCAACGTTGTTTCATCTTACATGATGTACAATCACAGTCTCAATACTCTGTGCACCAAAGACGAGAAGAGTTAATGAATGAGGGCGTAAATGATGGTGAAACTCAAGTTCCTGAGACACAAGAAAATGAAGAAGTGTATCGTGTTAATATCAGCGATGAAACACGTGCCTCAAATGAGTTCACCCAGCATCATTTACATCAGAATTCTCCACATGCTCTTCCGTTTCATACTCTTGCTTCAAGAGTTAAACAACAAGGTGGATTAAGACGTGGGAGTATTTGACAAAGAGGGCCAGGAACCTCACGAATCTCTATTGGGAGTGGTTCAAGAGGCAATCGCAGAAAAAAATCATTTGAGTCAATTCTAACAGATACAATGAATGGGTTCAGAGAGTTTCAGCGCCAAAGTTTAGAACAATTACGTCCAAATATTTTCGTTTAAGATGATTACGAATAATTTGATAACTCTGTCAAGATATTTGAATCGTTGGAGCTCCCGAGTGACATAGATTTTTATTGGGCATGCATTCATGCATTTAAAGAAGAAAGATTTTGGCGTAAATATTTTATTAATCGAGCTGAGAGAACCATGGAAGATAAGCTGCGTATTTAGAAGCTTTAACTGGATATACACGGGACAGTGAATTTGTGGGGAAACACTTAGTCTCTGGGAAAAAAGGTGGAAGTCGTAGTCCAAGCAACTTTACTTTCGGCAGTTCATATTGTGGTAATAATTCTTGGAGTCAAAATTCTGGTGGACAATGGGGTCCGAGTTTTCAACAGTGGGGGATATCTCCGAATGGATCACAATGCTCAAAATGCTCTGCATTGGGGTACACCTCAAAAAGCTCCACATTGGAGAACACCTCCATATGCTTCATAGTGGGGCTTCGCAGTGGGGTACACCTCCAAATGCTCCGCAGTTGTGTACACCACCAAATGGTTCGCTGTGGGGTACCCCTTCAAATGGTCCGCAATGGAGAACATAAAAAAAATGCTCCTCAATTGACTTCACCACCAAATACTCAACAGTGGGGTTCATCACCTTATGCACCACAATGGGGTTCATCACCTAATGCAACACAACGGGGTTCATCACAACATGCTCCACAATGTATCCCTCCAACAAATGTGCAGTGCGGATTTTCAATTGGAACAGAAGTAGAGACCTAGAGCGAATATCACTTGATGGTTTTAGATCATTGTGTGACAAGTTACAAATGAGTTATGGTTTACAACCTAGAGCGACTGTAAGAATTGAAGAGGGAGTGGCCATGTTTTTACAAATATTTGGGCATAATGAAGTTCAAAGAGATGTTGGATTGCTATTTGGGCGGACGGAAGAGACAGTGAATAGAAATTTTTTTGAAGTGCTTAGAGCAGCTGAGTTACTTGGTTGTGATTATATCAAGACTTCAACAAGACAAGAACTGCATCGAATACCTCAACGACAGCAAATGGATCGTAGATTTTGGCCATATTTTGGTGCATTTGTTGGAGCTATGGATGAAGTTCATGTATGTGTTAAAGTTAAACCTGAAAACTCCAAGTAATGTATTGGAATCGCCATGATAGAACCTCGTTTAATATAATGTAAATAAGTGATTTGAATATGCTGTTCACATATGATCTACATGATCTGCATTTGTTTCATATGATCTGCATGATTTGCAACGCTTGATCTGCTTTTACCATTCAATGTCTTAATATTGTGTATTGCGTGCTTCGTGTTCTTAAACGTCGGGCTTCCCACTTATCTGATGGTACAATGCCATCAACGATTGTGGGGTCGTTGACGACAGCCTCTGAGTTCGAAGAAGGATCTTGCGAGGTAGCGGACGGGCTGCGCACTGGCATATTATCATTGTTGGTGAGGTCTGTGTCGCTAGCGAGTTCGGCGCCGTTGGCGAGGTCGGTGTCGCCTATCGGTAGAGGTATTGCGAGCATTTTTGCAGACGGTGGTAATACAGTTGTTGGTACCAAAATGATAAGTTTGGGAGCTTGCTCGCCACTTGATGCGCCGAGTTCACATCGTTTTCTAGGACGGCAGTTGCGGTTGACATAGGAACTGGCTAGGCCAGAGTCGAATCGCCAACCAAAGCAGTTGATTGTGTAGGGGTTGGATTGACTAGGGTGGCAGGTTCCATAGTATGAGGCGCGACATCATTCGAAGTCGGCGTGGTAATCAGAGGAATACCAAGCTATGCTAGTAGACCGAGGCCAATGCTTGGCTGGTCGATGCTTTCGACAGGTTTGACTCGACGGAGGTCAGGATTAGATGTGGAAATGAGCATTGCGAGTGCATCTGCTGGAGCGTTGTCACTACGAGGAATCTTGGTTAGCTCAAAATGTTGGAACACTTTGGAGAGATCACGAAAAACCTTGCGATATGCATCCATTTTTTCATTCTTAGCTTCATAATTGCCGCTGAACTAGTTAGCAACGAGCTGTGAGCCGTAGTATGCCTGAATTCTTTTGATTCCAATGCCGTGCGCTAGCCGAAGGCCGGCGATTAGCGCCTTGTATTCTACCTCGTTGTTTGAGGCTGTAAACGTTTATCGGAAAGATTGTTCTAACACTTATCCTGTCAAGAATTGCAAGTGAATGTCGACCCGTGAAACATGTTTTAAAGATGCACCATCTACGTGCAGTGTCCACTTCTCGTCCTCGGACACTCCTTGATCGAGTTCTGGCGATAGTTCAACGAGAAAGACAGCGAGAACTTGGGACTTCTACATAATATGATTGAAAATAGTTTCATTTCGGCTTTAACTTCGCCGAGCTCAACGGCCTAAATTGCTAGTCGGCCAGATTGGCTTGGGCTGAGGAGAATCGTTTGGAGCGGTTGATTTGTAAGGACTTCGACAGAATGTGATTGGAAATAGTTTCCGAAACGAGATAACTACCGTATATGCAAGCTTCTCCAACATAGGGTAGCATAATTCGGCACCGTCAAGGGTCTTACTTACATAAAAGATCGTGTGTTGTTCACCTCGATCATCTTTGACGACTAAACCGCTCACAGCCGAGCTAAAGACAGCAATATAGATGTGTTCATTGCGGCAATGCACTTGTGAGACGTTGTACCTCGCAAGTATTTTTTGGGGACGACAAGTTGTTAATTGCTGAAATGTTTTTGGGATTTTCTTCAATGCCTCTCTGGATGATGCGGTGTCCCAAGAATTTGCCTGATTTCACACGGAAGGCGCACTTAGCAAGACTTAACTTCATTCTATACTCTTTTAGTACTTGAAAACATTGTTGTAGATGAGAAACGTGGTTGGCGGTGTGGGAAGATTTAACGAGCATGTTGTCGATACATACCTCCATTGTTCAGCCAAGTTGGCTTGCGAACATTCGAATGAAAAGGCGTTGGTACGTAGCTCCAACCCGAATGGGATTACGTTGTAACAATATGACCCTAGCTCGATGATGAATGATGTTTTCTCTCGATCATTTTTGGTTGTAACAAGAAACAGCGTCCATAAAGGAGAGTAGCTTGTTTATAGCCGCAACTTTGACTAGCTGATCGATACATGGAAGGAGAAAGCTTTCTTTCGGACACGCCTTATTGAGGTCGGTAAAATCGACGCAGACCCTCCACTTTTTGTTCTTGTTTTTAACGTCAACAGAGTTGCTTATCCACTCAGGGTATCGGACTTCCATAATAGAATCAGCGTCCAACAGCTTTCGGACTTCCTCGTTGACAGCAGTAGCATGATCATGGCCTAGCTTTCTTCGCTTTTGCTTGACCGGCTTGTAGGGTGGATCTACATTGAGTTCATGGCATAAAACATTAAGGTCTATGATGGGCATGTCGTCAAGGGTCCAAGAGAAGGTCAAAGAATTATGCTTCAAAACTTTTACGAGTTCGTCTTTCAAAGGGTGTGGCATGTCGGCACCTAACCCGATTCACCGTGCTGGGTACCAATGGGTCACCATGCAAAGTGTAGATTCCTCACTGTGTAGTGAGTTTCATGAATGAGAATTGGAGTGCCGTCCATTGTTTTGAGTTCGTAATCGCCAGACTTTACAATCTTAGAGATAAGGTAAGGTCCTTCCCAGTGTGCCCCTTATTTTCTGGCATTGAGCTCGGTGGTATTCTCGAAGACTTTCCGTAAAACCAAGTCTCCTACAGCAAAATATCTGGCTTTCACCTTCTTGTTGTAAAACTTGGTTACAGCTTGCTGATAGTTTTGTATACGAACAGCCCTTTATCTCGCTCTTCCTCGAGAGAGTCGAGACTATCATGCATCATTGTGTGATTCAGAGCTGGGTTATGCACAAGCATCGAACAATAAAGGGTTGGTATCCCGACTTCGGCAGGGGCGAGTGCTTCCATCCCGTAGACAAGGGAAAACGGGGTGGGACCTATAGAGCGGCGTGGGGAGGTTCGATGTGACCATAATACGCCATCGAGCTCGTCGACCCAAAATTCTTTTTTTTTATCTTTGAGTCGTTTCTTGATGCCATCGATAATAGTTTTGCTACTTGCTTCGGCTTGACCGTTTCCCAGCGGATATCGGGGAGTCGAATTGCTCAAGTGTATCCGCCAACAAGGGCTGAAACCTTCAAATTATAGTGATGTAAATTGGGTGCCGTTATCGGTGACGATCTCGTATGGGTGTCCGTTCCTACAAATTATGTTCTTCCAAACAATCTTTGATTGGATCCTTGCGTAAGATTCTGCTTCAACCCATTTGGTGAATTAATCCATCATAATGATGATATACTTCTTTTGATGGGAGGCGGGTAGAGGACTGACGATATCCATCGTCCAACGTATGAATGTGTAAGTCTGCGAGGCTTTACAAAGGAGTTCGGTTGGAGCATGAATGAAAGGAGCTTAACGCTGACATTTTTCACACATGGCTATAAATATTTCGCAATCCGCATTCATTGTCAATCAGAAATGGCCAGTTTTGCAAATCCCTAACACAAGAGATCTGCCGCCAGAGTGGTTTCCGCCCGCGCCTTCGTGGACTTCTCGCATTACATCGACGGCCTCGTTAGGGCCTACACAAGTGAGTAGTGCTGATGTAGTTATGCGGAAGAGATCTCCCTTTAGGCTTTGAATGAGGAGACAGGAAAAGAGCAGTTTGACCTATGCATGTAGGTCTCTTGTTACCAATAGACCATTCACTATTTTTTTTTTTTTTTTAAACAGAAACGAAAAGCCCGTAGGCAGTTCATTTTTTTTTTTTCTTATTGTGATAAAGACAGGACTTATGTGGGGGAAGTTGTTCAAGCTTCTTTTGATGTTTTTTTATCTGTGTTTTCATACATTTTTATTTTTTTAATAAAATAATAACTCGAAAAACACCTTTTTTTTTTTCTATATAATTACACTTCACAACACTCACACCTCACACTTCTTCTTTCTCTGTGTTCTAACTTTTTTTTTGCAAAGGTATTTTTTTTTCAATTACATACATTATAATTTTTCTATACACTAACATATGTTTTTTTTTACAGCATTCAAAATACAATCCAAGCTTCAACTCTACACCTCTTGTTTCTATAATTTCCTACTGAAAGGTATATATATTTTTCCTCTTAAATAAATGTAGTTACATTATATAATATATTAGTAGTAAAAAAATAAAGGTATTTAAAGTTTTGTTTAAAACAGGCGTTTTCTGCCATTTACGTAATATGTATGTTAATTTTATATTTATATATATATATATTGTTTGGTTAATTTATTTAATGATTATAAATTATACATTTACACTATATAGTTTGATAATATTTATTTGAAAAAGATTCGACAATAATATTTGAAATTGATCAGTTATTAATGATTTACTTCTCCAAACTAATTAATTATACCAAACAATTATTTCTCACAAAACTATCAATGAATCACAGGTTAATAAATATATTTATTTCCAAAAAAGAACACTTTAATTCTAAAAAGAAGAAGAAAAATGAAAAAGAAGAGCACGTTCGACAAACTAAAAAATCCAATTGAACATTTTAACATAAGTACCTTCACTTAAAAAGAAGTATTAATAATACAATAACAAAAACAAAAAAAAAGTAACTGCCATTTAACATATATTACGAGAAATTAACAACTCATAATTTAATGCTATCTTGAAAAATGCATATAGCAAACAAGTCAATAATTGATGACATAAAAAAAAAATAACAATTCAATAATTTGTATATTTAAACACTCCTATTCTAACTCCCACACATCATGAATAATTTGTGTAGTGATTTTTTAACATATATCTATCAAGATACTTTGTCTAATTAACTTCGCGTACTATTTTTATGATACAAGTGCCTTAACCACTGAGAACAAATTCCAAAAATTATAGGTAGTTTAACTAACAATATAGATCTTAGTTTTCCAGAAATTAGATCCATTTTTAATTCGTAAGTGATATAATGATGATTGTTTACATATTTAGAAGTTAGATTTTTGTTAGGTCTATATAATCTTTTTAAAGAATTAAAAATTTAACATTATAAAAATAATTTATATTAACATAGAATTATCCCAGGTCAAATACTAGTTTTCTTATATTTAACATAAAATTATTTTTGAATTGTATTTGTAGGTATGTCTAACCGCCGGCAAAATGAAAGTTCTTTCATGCAAGACGATACAAATTTTCCTACAGAAACGTCGACACGGGTATGTAGTTACACCTTATTTTACCAAATTTTACCTTTTAATTTAAGTAAATTAAATATTGAGAATTTTTAAAAATTTTTAGAGCGAAGATAATTTTAAATAGAATCCTAGTCAGGAAAGACTATTTATTGAGCTTTACGATCAAGCAATTGCCATGAATAATTACTTCTTCAAAGATCCAACACCCTTTGGAAGAGAGTTTTTGGTTGAAAAATTCAACAAGGAGTTCAATGTAAATATAAACTATCGTTTTTTCAAAAAAAACCTTGATCAACTGAAAAGAAAGTACAAGAAGTACAAGCAACTTATGCAAAATTCTACGGGAATTTCAGTTGACCCTGTGACATCCGTCATATCTGCGTCTAATTCTTGGTGGAAAGATCGCGAAGTTGTAAGTGTTAAAATATCTTTCACAGCCAAAATATGTTAAGTAATTTTGGTATACATTAAACTTGTAAACTAAAATTTACTAAACTTATTAACAGAAATGTAGGATTGTAAGATCATTTAAACGAAAGCCGCCTTACTATTGGGATGTGAAGCAACATTGTTTCAACTTACATGATGTACAATCACAGTCTCAATACTCTGTGCACCAAAGACGAGAAGAGTTAATGAATGAAGGCATAAATGATGATGAAACTCAAGTTTCTAAGACACAAAAAAATGAAGAGGTGTATCGTGTTAATATCAGCGATGAAACACGTCCCTCAAATGAATTCACCCAGGATCGTTTACATCAGAATTCTCCACATGCTCCTCTGTTTCATACTCCTGCCTCAATAGTTCAACAACAAGGTGGATTAAGACGTGGAAGTAGTTCACAAAGAGGGGCAGGAACCTCACAAATCTCTATTGGGAGTGGTTCAAGAGGAAATCGCAGAAAACAGTCATTTGAGTCAACTCTAACAGATACAATGAATGGGTTCAGAGAGTTTCAGCGCCAAAGTTTAGAACAATTACGTCCAAATATTTTCGACCAAGATGATTATGAAGAACTGCGTCAAATACCTCAACGACAGCAAATGGATCGTAGATATTGGCCATATTTTAGTGGATTTATTGGAGTTATGGATGGACTTCATGTATGTGTTAAAGTTAAACCTTAACTCCATGGAATATATTGGAATCACCATGATAAAACCGCATTTATTATAATGGCAATATGTGATTTGAATATGCTGTTCACATATGTTTGAATGGAGACTGGGATCTTGTCACGATACAGCAGTTCTCGCGATGGTGCAAGATGGTGATTTGCATTTTCTTTGCCTCCTGGAGACAAATATTATGTGGTTGATTCTGGTTTTTTGGCTCCTTATAGATCTTCATGGAATGGGATTCTTAGGTATCATATGTCGCAATTCTACAATGGTCCTTGATAAGTCTGTATTTCATCGCTTTTCTAGCATGCATTCATCATCTTTTCAGCATCATTCACTTGTTGATTCGCATCATATTGATCCCTTTCTGCATGTTTTACATACTTAGGTAGGTTTTATGCATATCTTGCATACATTGTGCATATTTGGAGTGTTTCAGGTACTTAGGAGACATGCAGAGCGAAGCAGAGGAACAAGCGTTACTCGACATGCAAACGATCGAGTGGGACGATCGAGTGAGAAGCAAGGATGCGTTGCAGTTACATCGACGATCGAGTGAGCAGCAGACGTATACGATCGAGTGGCAGATCGAGCAGATGGGAAGCGAAGCAGAACTACCTGTCACTCGATGCACTCACTCGAGTGACATGATCGAGCAAAGCAAAGAAGTAGCTGATGGTTTTACAGGTCACTCGACACGATCACTCGAGTGACACGATCGAGCAAAGCAGAGAAGATGGTCACTCGAGGTGCTCACTCGACCAACTTAGTCAAAACAACGTTTGAACCGCTTTTACGTTGTCGTTTTATGTTTTAAGGTTTTCCCAAAAATTGTTATAAATAGGCTTCATTTGGATTGCCGAAGATCGAGTTTTATTTTGTATTAGGTTTTTGTTGTAGCCACAAAACGATCCTGAGAATTGTAATTCATATTTCTTTTGAGTTATTGAGATTTTGCAACTAGTTCTGAAATCATTGTTGTTACTCTTCCTATCATCCTTATTATTATGCATGTTTTGAACGATTCTTGTTTCATGATGTTTAACATGATTTCTGCGTCTGAGTAGTGTTAGGGTTCTTGAGGATGGGATAGATTAGGTGGAGGATGTTAGTTTGCTAGAGTGTTTATGTTAGATTCATTTTGTTTCCCTTATGGACTAGAGTTTTATTAGCTAGTTCTTCTCTGATCAATTGGAACTAGGTCATAGACATTTCATACCCGAAAGGTATATGATGAAATGTCTGAACCAACTAGTGCCAGAGATTTACATGCTTAGCCCAAGAGATTGGTTGTCTAAGATGTTTATTGACATTAATGAGCTTTTTCTTTATGCCTGTTTACTGCATGTTTCATCAATGAGAATTGTGATTAGGAAGTGTTGTAAACTTGATAGTTTCTGCCAAGAGATTGGATTGACTAGTATTAGAAGTTCATTGTCTAGGGATTAGAATGTTTGCAGTTTGATAAACACTCGAAGTAGATTAGCATACTCCACCTACATTAATAACCTCATCCTCGGGATCTTCTATCCATTTGTGCTTTCTGTTTAATTCTCTTATTATTTACTTGGTCTGCTTTGTTTTCTTGCCAGTATCAATAATCGTTACGTTTTAGTTTATGCTTGATAGTCTATGTTTTACAGCTTTACATTTATTGCATGTTTAACATGTTCGCTTAGGATCGCTGAAAACCAAAAATCATTTATGCTTGCTTGACTTAATCATCTCTGATATATCTTGATTGCTAGCATCATACCTGATTGGATTGATACCTATTGTACTGCAATGACATGATAGTACTCTAGGGTAATTGATAGAAAAATCATAGTATCAGGAACCCAATTTCAACAAGTTTTTCTACACACTTCTAAACACTCTTCATGCATCTTTAGCACTTGTAATCAATCAAAGTTATTGTATTCTAACATATTTTAACCCCAAACAACACTAGATAAGTCATTTAGTTGTTCAACGCAATGTTCCGAGTT